>NC_091396.1:600000-928000 GCF_032191515.1 Phaenicophaeus curvirostris
TTCCTCTCTCACAACGATGGAAGCCAGAAAGCTTTATCATAGAATCACAGAATGGTTTGGGTTGGAAAGGACCTCAAAGCCCATGCAGTTCCACCTCCTGCCATGAAGAATTTCTTCCTAATATCCAATCTTCCCCCTTCCAATTTAGAGCCATTCTGCCTCATCCTATCTCTCCAGGCCCTTGTAAAAATCCCCTCCCCAGCTTTCCTGGAGCCCCTTCCAGTACTGGAAGCTGCTCTAAGGTCTCCCTGCAGCCTTCTCTTCTCCAGGCTCAACAACCCCAACTCTCTCAGCCTGGCCTCGGATGAGAGGTGCTCCAGCCCTCTGCTATGGCAGGAAACTCCCCACAATTAATTCATAGTCCCTCCCAGTGTCCCTTGCTGAGCTGCCTCCTCAGCTGTCTCCATGGCCCTTCTCATGCTGGTGGAACCCACAAACGCCGCGGGTATGCTGAAGCCCAGCCATTCGCAAAGCACTCACCTTTTCCTTGTTATCCATGGTGATGGCAATCTGCATCCTCCTTCCCCTGCGAAAAGCCACCAAATGGTCTGTCTCCTCCTCGCTCAGGTCTGGAGCTCTGCCCAGGCCGGGGAAGCTCTCGGGGCGTTTCTCACTGACGATCCGCTTGCCCTGGGAAGGAAGGGATGAGTTAAGCACAGCTCCACCAGCCCTGGGCAGAGCCCTTCCTAGAAGCGCAGCCGTCCCCAGACTGCGAAGGATTTGGGTCTGGCAAGGCAGAAACAGGAGCCAGAGCGTCGCTCATCTTGGCTTGCAAAGCTGCCACCCTACTTTAAGGGATGTGTAACGTTGTACAAGCTTGTTTAACTCAGGTAGGGTGGGATTTACCCCGTTCAGATGCAGTGCAGCGTGGCCACCGATTGATGGTTTTATTTACACAGACAAGCCACCCTGCATTTCTTTGAACCAGCCCTGAAGTGTTCTCTCACCAAATAACATCTCCCAGTAACATGTGAGGTTACAATGGAGCAGAAGCCAAGAGGGTGGAAGAGAAGGGCAGCGGTGGCGTCTCTAGCCTTGCCCACAAAGCTGTCCCTACCCTGTATTAACGCTTGACACTCTATCGCTGGCACAGCCGCTGTGCGTTCAGGTTTCTGGAAGGATTTGCTCAGCAGCAGAATGGTTTCAGAAACTGATAAATAAACTCTTTGGACAAGGGCAGTTCACGCCTTTCAGATAGCACTTCCAGCTGTCTGTACCAGCTCAAGACTTCACTGCATGGACCTACATCTGGTTCTTATTCCAATAATGATCTTTGTTGCTGGCTGAGCTCCTGCCAGTGCCCTCAGCCATCACTTCCACAGAACGAGTACATCTTTTGTATAAAACCACATACTTTTTCTCTTTTAAAAGTATCTTCTTTCAGTTCCATCCTGTGCCTTTTTATTTTTGCCTTACTTGGAAATGAGATCCTTAATAAGCCCTCTCCATCTTTATCTCTGATCTCTTCATCTATGCAATCCTCCGCTCCACATTGCCGGGGATGAACAAACCTCCGAAGCTTCCCTCTCTAAAGGTTTTACCCTTGGATTTCCACACATACTGGGGTCTTGATTTCAAAGGAGCCCAAAATCTCCAAGGAAACTTTGGTGAAATTTGGGAAACTCTGTGTTGCTACAGAGTTAGTTTCATAGAATCATGGAACAGTTTGGGTTGGAAGGGACCTCAAAGCCCACCCAGTCCCACCCTTACCATGGGCAGGGACACCTCCCACTGGATCAGGGGCTCCAAGCCCCATCCAACCTGGCTTTGAACCCCTCCAGGGATGGGGCAGCCACCCCTGCTCTGGGCAACCTGGGCCAGGGCCTCCCCACCCTCACTGGGAAGAATTTCTATCTAATTTCTCATCTAAATCTCCCCCTTCCAATTTAAAGCCATTCCCCCTCATCCTGTCACTCCAGACCTTGTAAATGACCCTCCCCAGCTTTCCTGGAGCCCCTTTCAGTCCTGGAAGCTGCTCTAAGATCTCTCTGCAGCCTTCTCTTCTCCAGGCTGAGCAACCCCAACTCTCTCAGCCTGTGCTCATACAGGAGGTTCTCCAGCCCCCGGATCACCTCCATGGCCCTCCTTGTTTCCAAACCAAACAGCACACCCTGCCCTCTCCTTTGTGCGAAGCCTTGCGAGCCTCAGTGAATCGACAGTTTCTCATCGTCACAGTCACTGTGTCACAGTCACACGACATCAAGAAATTCTGCATCAGCCCCATCTTGCCTCGGCTCTGCCAGGAGCGCGGCTGTTCCACCTGCCCGACCTGACAGACATGGTGGGAACTGTTTTAAACATTCCCTTGAGTACGAACAGCTCTGGGTTTTGGTTTTGGCTGCAGCTCCTAACAAGTTTTGCTGCCCTTACCAGACCTGTGCTATTCCTGCTTCTCTTGAAATAAGTGAAGCCACATGTTGTGTTCAAAACAAGGATCTGCTGCCAATCTGTTCAACGCTGTTCTAGGACTTTCCGTGTTGTTCCCCGTGTCTGTGTCAACGCAGCCTCCTGCTTTGCCGCCGAGGACCCACATCCGTGAGCCAACCCTAGGGACGTCACAGTCTTTTTCCTGAGAGAGTAAAATCTGATGGTCGAGAGAATAAACAATCATATAAATATGGATCGCTGGGCTTGCTCTGCCCCAACAGAGCATCTATAGGAGGTGTTTAACATTCTAGTTAGTATCTTTTTTTTTAATTGAGGAAGCAGCCCAGCGATGGCTCAGCCAGGCAAGAGCAAGCTATTAATCCATAACTTGCTCATCAAACATGAATTCTAGCTTAAGTCAACAGCTGCTCCCTGTGTGGAGGAGGTGATGGCCTGTCCCCTGGACAAATAATGTTGTCACAAATCACTCCTGTCCGGGAGGCCCCGTGCTGGGTGGGAATGGTTGGAAGACGGCTTTGTCGCTTAATACCCGAGAGTCCTTCCTGAGGGGCAACACGGGCCCTGGGAGCAAGCGACAGCAAAGCTGCTCCCTGAAAATCTGAAAACCCTTGCAGAGGACCTTGTGCCCGAGTACCATGAGCAGGACAGAAGCCTCAGAGTGCACCCCTGGCTTTACAGGGAGGTGGCTCCTTCCTTGCGCCAGCGGGTGTCAAAAGCCACAGCGGGAAGGCTGTCGCGTTCGCAAAGCTGTTAAACCCTGCAGTTTAGGGAGCAGATGGCAAGGAAGACCGAGAGGCTGATACAGAAATAGCTGGTTAGCAGAGCTGTGATAGCGAGACGTGCATGAGCTGGGTGAGCACCAGCTTTTCTGTGGAATACCCCCTCTCTCTCCCTCCCTGGCTCCCCAGATCGCTTCTGGCTATGACGCATCGCTTGAGGGCACGTTCTGCTTCATGTGCCAACACGTGGCTTCCTTTGCCTGTTATTTTAAGAGTGATTTCCTAGATCGCTTGTCCCACATTGTGAAATCCTGCTCCTCAGTAGGCTGGGTCCCAAAATGAGGGATGTCAGATGAGGAGAGCGTCCGTGCAGAGCCAACGGGAACAGAGAGCCAGGTCCAAAGAGCTGGCAGTGCCTGGCAGAGTCACCTCTTCCCCTCCCCAGGGCCTGTACCAGCTCACTCACTGCCTGCAGGAGACTGCGGACTCCAGCACTCACCGCTGCTTAGCTGTGGATGGACAGAACAGCTTTGCTTCCCTTGTAGCAGCTCATGGACAAGGGAGAAGTGCCCACTTTGGGGCTGAGGAACGCCCCAGATTGCAAAGGTAGCATCAATAATACCCATCAGCAAAAAGAACATGGCGAGCAAAGGAAAACCTTGCACTTCTGTCCAGTTTATGCCATTTTCCAGCTGCCTTTCCTTTGGGGCTGCTTGCTTTCCAGTGATTTATGATATTTAGGAAATGGTTTTCTGGTAGTCGGGCAGCTCTGCTGCTTGAACCCTGTGATGGTCCTAGGGAGGATGGTGACAGTCCAGTTACTCATCCCAGTATCCCTGGGATGAGCGGCTCCAGGGTCACTCGGAGAAGCCTCGCTCACTGGGAAGCTGAGGCCTTATCCACCCTCTTTTCACCCTCAGCAGCCCAGAGGAGGCTTTGACAGAGCAGCAGCCGCAAATAAGCTCGCACTTCATGTGATATCGAACACAATTTTGTCCAAAATCCTAATAATTTTTCCCTCTGCTTGATTAACGTCTCATATTCACTCATTTTGAGAACTGCATTTGAAGTCCCCAAAGGCAGGTTCTGCACTGATGCTGCTGGAACTTTCACCCATAATCCGCTCTCCTCTATTATCAAGCTGGGCTGCTGGGTTGTGTTTCACACCCGCGCGCCGTGGGCTGCTGAGGCCTGTGAAAGGCGCTTAATGCAAGCAAATCCATACAGGCTCCACAACAGGGAACCTATGGGAAGCTTCCACATGGGTTTGTGTTTCCAGCAGAGAAATCCGAAAGGTCTATTAATCAGCCACACTGAAAAACCCTGGCACAGAGCTTGAGGCGGCAACGTGACTGAGCTGCCGGTGCTTTGTGCTAATACAAACCCCCATCTAGGACCTGAATCTGGAGCTACACATGATGGAAGTGGCCTTCCCGTACTGAAAGGGGCTGCAGAAAAGCTGGGGAGGGACTTCTTACAAGGGCCTGGAGTGATAGGATGAGGGGGAATGGCTTTAAATTGGAAGGAGGGAGATTTAAACAAGATCTTAGGAAGAAATTCTTCACTGAGAGGGTGGGGAGGCCCTGGCCCAGCTTGCCCAGAGCAGGGGTGGCTGCCCCATCCCTGGAGGGGTTCAAGGCCAGGCTGGATGGGGCTTGGAGCCCCTGATCCAGTGGGAGGTGTCCTTGCCGGTCACAGGGGGTGGAACTGGATGGGCTTTGAGATCCCTTCCAATCCATCCCATTCCATGATTCTATGATTCTATCAAACAGCCCCAGGAGACGCTGCCTGTCTGCAAGAGCCGTTCAGCAAGTGTTCAGTTGCTTCAAATATGAGCCCCCTATGCAGAGCTCCGTGGCCATGAGAAACCTTGAGGAGACTCTCAGACACCTCCTTGGTGAAGCAGAGTCAGGGATGAGGGTGGTTTGATTGCTGGCACCCTCTCAGAATCACAGAATCACCAGGTTGGAAGAGACCCACCGGATCATCGAGTCCAACCGTTCCTATCAAACACTAAACCATATCCCTTAGCACCTCATCCACCTGTTCTCATTAAAAACAGATTTTCCCCTTTACATCAAGAGGGGGTTTGGTTGTGCTGGGATGAGATTCTTGCAGCACTGGCAATCTGTCTGGAACAAAGGGAATCGGAGGCCTTAGTCCTCTTCTCCTGAACAATCGTTCTGAAAGGTGCATTGTTTCCTTATCCATTCAGTTCCTTCAAGGTAGCAGCGACTTTATAAAGGCGCAGTGATTGTGGCCTGGTTCTTCATGGAAAGAAGAGGTAAGTGGGTCACAAAGAAACAGAGATGAAAAGGCATTCAAGGCACAAAATCACAGACTATTTTTGAGCCGCTTCAGAGGGAGAAAAGGCTCTGCCTTTTGTTTGCAGCCCAGGTTACCAAGGCTCCTGCTCCAGAGTAACCGAGATAGCAGGAAGGGTGGGGTTTCTCTTCATTATCCTGGGGAATGTCTTTGGCTTGGCCCTCTCTTCAAGAAAGCTCCTCTGATTTGTGGGCAAAGCACATGGCTGCGCCTAAAAGGGGACTCATGGAAGCACTTTTCGCTGCCGCTGCTCCCTTTCCCCAGTGCTCCTGGGACAGACGGGGCTGACCTCGTCACCCTGATGCCTCAGCAAAAGGCAGGATGCTCTGTCCCCGTCCCATCGGCGTGGTCAGCGCAGAGGGGCTGCACTCCTCTGGGCACCGTGTCTCCCCTCGTCTCAGCTCGTTACTCTGAATCCGTAAATAGATAAGATTGCCTCTGGTGTTCTTTTGGAACGTAATTAACAGCAAGGAATTCCACCCACAGCAACAACCTGCCTCCAGAGAGGGACTAACCGCAGAGCCTCCCTGAGTTCCCACGCAGCACAGCCACGCGCGGCATTATCCCAGAGAAGGCGGCACTTCCAGCCCCTGGTCCCACTTATCTCAGTGGTTCAACTCCTGAGTTCCAGGGAAAACAAGATCCGTGCCCCAAGCCGTGCTCCAAGGGGAGAGAATAATCAGGGAGCTCATACGCACTTCCCGGGACGCGCTGCCAGCACCAGCTGCCAAGGTTTTATCAGCCCCTTCCCGGCAATTATGTCCCGATGTGTCAAAGCTGCCACGAGAATCGCTCTATCTGGATGAACCGACTCCACAAAGGACAGGGCAGTGCCCGGGGGGATGCTCTGGGAGTTAGAAAATGGAACCAGTGTTTTCAATTACTTTTGCCTTTTTGCACCATTTTTAATTAAGCTTGCAAATATTAGGTCACATTTTCTGCCCAGCACATTGGCAGCTGCCAGAGATACTCATCTCGCTTTGTTTTTCCTTCTGCATTCAGGGCTTTCTAGAATAACTTTCACTGGTCAGCAGGGCTCCAGGTGGGGATTCTCCCCATCCACTCCACTCTCATGAGATCCCACCCGGAGTCCTGTGTATAGTTCTGGAATGCCCAACATAAGAAGGATATAGAGCTGTTGGAATAGGACGAGAGGAGGCCACGGAGATGACGTGAGGGCTGCAGCACCTCCTGTATGAGCACAGGCTGAGAGAGTTGGGATGTTCAGCCTGGAGAAGAGAAGGCTGCAGGGAGACCTTAGAGCAGCTTCTAGGACTGAAAGGGGCTCCAGGAAAGCTGGGGAGGGGCTTTTTACAAGGGCCTGGACTGACAGGACCAGGGAAATGGCTTTAAATTGGAAGGGGGAGATTTAGATGAGACATTAAGAGGAAATTCTTCACTGTGAGGGTGGGGAGGCCCTGGCCCAGGCTGCCCAGAGCAGGGGTGGCTGCCCCATCCCTGGAGGGGTTCAAGGCCAGGCTGGATGGGGCTTGGAGCCCCTGATCCAGTGGGAGGTGTCCCTGCCCAGGGCAGGGGTGGGACTGGATGGGCTGTGAGGTCCTTTCCAGCCCAAACCATTCTATGATTCTATAATTCCCTACTCACCTTGGTTTTGTTGTCCATGGTAACAGCCAGCTGCATCCTCTTCCCCATCCTGAATGTGAACATATGATCTGCTTCCTCCTCCTCCTCTTCCTCGCTGCCAATGCCAAACCCAGGGCTCGTAGGACCGGGACTCACCCATTTCTCACTCACCACCCTTTTGTCCTGGAAAATTAATCACTTCCATTAGCAAATCCGGGCCTCTCGGCTCACCAGTGCGATTCCCTTCCCCAAACACACCTGCACGCGAGCAGGGAGGCCAGAGAGCAGAAAGGCCTCGCCCTGAGGAAGCTTTCTGTGCCCGGCACCGTGCCGTGACATTCCTAGGGAACAAGGGGCTCGTTGTCTGCTCAGCAGCAAACCCCACAATTACAGCGGGTCTGGAAAATCCTTTGCGTTTACAAGTCTGACATTTCAGACTAAAATGCCAGAGCTATAGGACACAAATGTCACCCTCGTCTCTTTCTGCAACACTCTGAGATCGGGAAAGCCTAAGTCCTGTTGGACGTGGCCTTGGAGCCTTGGACGGCTCCGGAGGGTGGTGCTCACCATCGAGAGGGCTGGGCTATCTTGTCCATAGTGTTCAGTCTGGGTAATTGCATCTTTCAGGTCCTGTACGAGAGAAAAACGTGTGCAACAATGCACCTCCGGAGAAACACACGGGCCGGGACGTGCCTTATAAGAAAGTGATGCCCTAGCCTGGACCTGAGAGCCCAGGAGCGCCGGCTGCGTGGAAGGAGGGTGGCTGGCTCGGCAAGCTCCGTGCTCGTGCCAGCAGAGGCCTCCAGCCGGGGTTAAAGCAGGACTGGGGGGCTGGTTTACCAAGCCCCGCGCTGCCACGAGGGGTGGACAGGGCTTGTCAGACACAGCTTTGGGCCAGTTCAGAGGAAAGCCTGAGGCTGCAGCCTTTGTCCAGTTGTGGGAAACGCCAAAGCAACCAAGGGTCACTGGCTTTGCTCACTCACAAAGCCCAAGGAGACTTTGCCCAGCCTGCAGGCATCCGCAGGGGCATTCCCGACACCTCCAACGACACGTACACCGGATCGGTTCTGCCTGCGTATCTGCTGCAATGCTGACACCTGGGACAAATCCAGGGCCAAACGTTGCCTGCTCACACATTTGTTTATCTGTCTGTTAATTCTGCCTGCTCGGTGCCTGCTCATGGCTGGGAAGTCACGCTGATCAGTTAAAATCGCTCCAAGCACACACCTCTGCAGAGTTCTCACATCCTTTTGTGAGGGCTTAGCAGCTATGATATCCTACACCTGAGAAAGCTTTGCCGTGGAGGCTCTGTCTTTCAGGAATGTCCCTCTGAGTGAAGGAAAGGCAGCACTTACGTTATGAGCTTTGGTGATGGTAATAGTGAGTCCGTCCTGCTTGGGCCTCCGGGAGGTGACCGCCATTCCCTCCTGCTCAGCTCGCTTTTTGTCCTCTTCTATTTCCTGAAACACAGATATTATCCTTATCATTACCCAGTACCTGGATGCCTACAGATGTTGTCCACTTTCCTGTACAGGGTTTCTTGTAGGTGGACTCCACTTCATCTCTAATCATAGAATCAGAATGGGTTAGGCTGGAGGGGACCTCAAAGCCCATCCAGTTCCACAGGCAGTGGCACCTCCCACGGGATCAGGGGCTCCAAGCCCCATCCAACCTGCCCTTGAACCCCTCCAGGGATGGGGCAGCCACCACTGCTCTGGGCAACCTGGGCCAGGGCCTCCCCACCCTCACCATGAAGAATTTCTTCCTAAGATCTCATCTCAATCTCCCTTTTTTCAGCTTCAAAACATTCCCCCTCATCCTCTCCCTGCCCCCCCTGATCTAGAGCCCCTCTCCAGCTGCAGAGACCAGCAGGGTGCTAAAGCCTTGATTTGCCTCATCTTCCTTTTTGTTTGTGGAACCTCCCTTGGACAATTCTGTGCTCCACACAAACACCAGGGAAGAGCTTCATCCCACACCACTGCACTGGCTGGGAAGACAGACCTATCAAATGTCTTCAGGCTGCATCCAAGAGGATAAGCATGAAGCACTGGGAAGGACAGACAGTGAAAAGTCAGAGGAATGTGAGATGGAGGGGTGAGAAAGGTGCTGCCAGAGGAAGATGTGAGGGTGAGAGGAGATGCTGCAGCAGCAGAGGAGCAACTGCTACCCTGCTTTCTCACGCAAGCCAGGAGCCAGGGCTGAAGGCAGAGTTGGAGGCTCCAAATCAGAGCTGGGGAAGATGAGAGCCTGCAGCCTCACCTGGTACCTGCGGATGAGCGCTTCATTCTTCTTGCGCAACGCCAAGATTTTCTTGTCGAGTTCAACATCTTTCTGCTCTTTCTTTCTTAACACTGCGTCATCCACAGTGGCATCCTGGAAACAGAAAAAAGCTCTTCTCAGTCATCTTACCAACAGGACAAGCCCTGCTCCTTCTCTTCGTGTAGCGGAAGAGGCTTCCCCCACCACTTCTCCCCTTTCCTCTACTAAAAACCACACCGTATCTTGTAAATTGACTTTTTCCTGACAGAATTGACATTTTCTTACCATTTTTTTTAGCAATGAGGTAGTTAGATGGCCCCTTTGGTGGCCATCAGTAGGCTCCAGAGTTAACACACTGCTTAACTGCACGCAGTAGCCGACACCTCTCCCTGCTGCTGGTTCCGGTGCTCTCAGACACACCAGTTCCACTCCATTTATGTTCAGAGAGCTCCTCGGTTACCGCAGGGGAGAACAAATCAGGTTTTTAAATTCCAGGAACAGCAGCGTCTCACGAAAATTAATGCTGATGAGTATCAGCTCACAGCAGGGAGTGAATCCAGATGGTTTAGACTCTGCCTGGGGTCTGAACGGAGAGCAAGGTGGTGACACTGAGACCTTCAAGGCACCACAGGTTTATTTATAAACAGCGATTTGGTGCTTTCCCTTTCAGCACGGATCCAGCGGGAGGTGTCCCTGCCCACGGCAGGGGTGGGACTGGACGGGCTGTGAGGTCCCTTCCAATCCAACCCATTCCATGATGATCCTGGCCCTACCCTCACTGAAGGGATGGGGGGTCCTGGGCTGAGGGGATGGAGAACACAGGAACTGGGGGAGTGGTGCTGGGAGAGAAGCAGGGATGTTTTCCACCTAAGGATGCGTTTGGTTGGGATTTTTGCTTTTTAAAATCAGAAATGGTTGTGAGTAGATGGTTAATTAGCAAATAAACTGGATTAAAATTCCTCGAGTGAAGTGTTTTTCCTCATGATGCATGGTCGAGGTGTGGGTTTTGCCTGTTTCCATTGACTTCCTATCAAATTCCTCCTAAAATCACCAAGACCCTCCAGACAACTGGCATTTTCCTCATTTTCATAGGAATGAATCACCATTTCATCCCTGTGAGCGAGTATTCCTGCTGCCCTTGCTTATTTGGGGCTGACAGCTCCTGGCTGTGCCCATGCCAAGGGCAAAGCCTCCAGAAGCATCCTCCGCTGCAGCGTCTGTGGGATCCAAAGCCGGGAAGAGCTCCTGGGGACAGGCAGGAGGGGACGTTCCTCCATGAATCATGACAGAGCAGGTGGGAGAGCCCTCAGGAGCCACCAGGGCAGCTGGGGACACAGGATCCGTGTGTGACGCCCGTCACAGCCTCGGTGCCACCCTGCCGGTGATGAACCAGGCAGCCACGCTTCCCAGGGTCAACCTGTGGGATTGTAAAGCCCTTCTGGGAAGGGAGAGTTTCTCCCCGAGACCTCTGTTGCCTTTTGCCTGGTCCGAATTAGGTCACCAGAGGAAATATTGGAGCGGTGAAGGTCCAGAGGAAGGGATGGAGAGGTGGTGGAGAACCCAGCCCTCCTCAAACAGAGCAGACATGCAGCAAAGAGCTCAGGGCTTGAACGCAAAGAGTAAAACCATGGATGCTACAGCCCAGAGCCTGTGGCTCTGCCCCGTGTTCCCAGCTGTGTTTGGGACACTAACCAGTGCCACCCAGGGGCTCCAGCCTCACAGAGATATATGTTTACAGTGTGACGAGGAGGCAGAATTAAGGTTCTGTGAATCCCACCCTGGATTTTGGTGTCAGGTAGCAGTTTGCCAAGGTGGGAATGTTATAGAATCATAGAATCACCAGGTTGGAAAAGACCCATCGGATCATAGACTCCAACCATTCCTATCAAACACTAAACCAAACACCCTTCCCAAAGTACAGGATTGAAGATGAGCTGCAGGAATTACCTCCCTAACATCTTTCTGGCTACCTAGGAGACAGAAACCAAGTAGGAACGTGGGCACGTTCCACCAGCTGGCCCTTCAGGAATGATTCTAGGTAGCGTGTGGGAATTCAGGCAGGAGTTGGCATCACTGCTCATACAAAACCACCATGGGCTTCCAGGAACCAGGGCTGCAAATCATCCGCTGGCCTTCAAAGGAAGCGATCCAGCTGCTGAGTCACCACACATCCCTGCAATGCCACGTCTGTCTCGTGGGGGCTTTGCATAATGGAAACCCAAAGCCGACTGCATTTCAGCCCTGGACACACAGAATGATGCCTGATCTGCAAAGGACAAGACTGTGGTGGGAGAAAAGGTTTGCCTGGGTTCTTGGGAGAAGTGGGACTGAAGGTGGAAAACCTGATACTGTCACAGAGGAGGGGTGCTGGATCATAGAATCATAGAATCATTTGGCTGGAAAAGGCCCTTAAGATCAACCAGTCCAACCATCCCTGTCCACTACTCAACCAGATCCCTGAGCACCTCGTCTGCCCAGCTTTTAAACCTCTCCAGGGATGGGGACTCCACCACCGCCCTCGGTAGCCTCTGCTAGGGCCTGAGAACCCTTTCTGTGAAGAAATTTTTCCTGATATCTAATCTGAACCTGACCTGGTGCAACTGGAGGCCATTCCCTCTTGTCCTATTGCCTGTCACTTGGGAGAATAGCCCAGCACCCACCTCACCACAACCTCCTTTCCAGGAGCTGCAGAGAGCAATGAGGTCTCCCCTCAGCCTCCTCTTCTCCAGGCTAAACAGCCCCAGGACCCTCAGCCACCTCTCATAACTCTGTTCTCCAGCCCCTTCCCCAGCTCTGTTCCCTTCTCTGGATGCGCTCCAGCCCCTCAATGTCCTTCTTGGAGTGAGGGGCCCAGAACTGAACCCAGGATTCGAGATGCAGCACCAGAAGCACCAAGTCCAGGGGGACGATCCCTTCTCTGCTCCTGCTGGCCACCCCATGGCTGATCCAAGCCAGGATGCTGCTGGCCTCCTTGGCCACCTGGGCCACTGCTGGCTCACGTTCAGCCACTGTTGCCCAGCATCCCCAGGTCCTTCTCTGCCAGGCAGCTTTCCAGAAAACAGAGTGGGGAAGGCAGGAGAACCGGTTTGCTGAAGCAGACCTCGGACCACGCACAAGCGCATCCTCTCTCCCGTCTCTCCCCGTCTGCTGGGGCTGCTCTACTGGGACACAGACACCCCTTTGTGTCCAGGTGGAACAACGGTGACATTTAAACCACCCCACACAGAGTCCTGCTGGACAATGGGATTTTGTTAGGGGCTGCGGGAAAACAAAACATGCTTTTCCATCGCCATCCATCTGCCGGGGACACAACAGGTGAGTACGGTGCCTGCAGGGGCGGATGAGTTTCCATGGCCATTTTGCAAGGCTGATTAAAGCTGAATCCCGTGTTTACCCAAACAGAAACTATTCCACGAGCTCTAAATTGGCAGGTTGGCTGTTCGCTGGGGTGTTGGCTGCGGGAGGGTGGGATCAAAGCGGAGCATGGCCCTCCAACACACCTCTTTCATCTTCAGATTCCTTTGAAGGAGGACTGACAGAGCTGCTGGCTCAGGAAGGATTTAAACATTCCTGCAGAGATTGTATTAATATTTGTGCTCTTCTCTTTTCAAAGGTGAAAGATGGAAAAGACCTGCCAGGCCGCTCTCCCTGTCCGCGCGAGAAAGCGTTTTGCCTACGCTGCAGCACAGCCAGTGCCGGCGGGAGGGGGGTCTCCCCATTTCCAGCTGGAAACAGCTCACTGGAAGGGAAGTTTTGCTGCTGTTCAGCACTTCTCCTCCCCTTTATTGATGTAGCCACTAACGCATTTCTCTCTGCACAATCTGTTTCGGTGAGTGCTGTGGAGCTGCGGGGGAGAGGGGCTCCCTTGCCCGCACACCCTGGGGCCACCGAGCAGCCCCGCGGCTGCAGAAGCACCGAGCGGCGTTCGGAGCCCACGTGCCGACCCGCAGGGGCTCAAGCATTGTCCATTGAGCCAAGTCAGCATTTGCTCGTCAGCTGCATCCCGAGCCAGCGGATCGCGGGGGGATGTGCCCTCTGCGCCGCTGCTGGATCTGTCGCCCCAGCCCGCACCGAAGCTGGTGCTCAGGGTGACAAGTGGCACCACCGCGTCCTCCCCAGAGCAAAAGCTCCTCCAGCGAGCCAAGGCGCCTGCATGTCACAGCCACGGGAGGGTTATAAATGGCTTTGGCAGAGCAAACGTGTGGTGGCTTTGAATCAGAGAGCAGCCGAGCCCTGTGCCTCCGAGATAGCAGGGCAGAGCGGCGAGGCCGCAGGACCAGAGGCCTCTCTGTGTCACACACAGAAATGCCACAAAAGGAGAAATGGAAAGCCAGCGGCTTTGCGCTTCAATTAAATGACAACATCTCCCTCTGTCCTACCCCCTCTCCCAAGTGGCACAGGCGCTCGCCGCAGCTCCTCGGGGGCCGCAGGGACGCCTCGCTCCGGGCTGCCTCTGCGGACAGTGTTTTCCCGCACACTTCCACGCTCCCTGCTTCTACAGCGAGAGCCCTGGGAGGCAGCGGGGTTGGAAAAGCAAGAAAGACAGAAGTGGGGGTGGAGGGAAGCGGTGAGAGGAGCGGGGCCCTCAGCTAAGACTCGTCTGCGTAAGCATCTGCTCTTTTTAAGAAACGTTCTCCGGCTTGACAGCTGCAGCCGGAACCCTCTCCGGGATAAGCACGGTGCAGCACCGCCTGGCTTTCTGCTCGTTACCTTCCCAGCCTCCCACCCTGCCGGCAGGGACGTTGTCCCGCGTCGGGCACCACAACCTGCCCCGGCGAGCGACCCTGGCACCCCAAAGCCACCCCAGAGCCCTGCTCTGATGCAGCACGGCTCGTTTGCTGCCTGTGCCTGCCGGCAGCCAGGAGAGAGGAAAAACAACACCAAGTGACAACCGCCGCAAGGCCACCCTGAAGGAAGCGAGCGCAAGGCGTTTGGTGGCCGTCTCGGGCGAGCGACCCGCCGCCCGCGCCCCTCCCGGGCCCCGCAGACGCAGCACTCACGGCTCGGTGCATGGTGGACATCGGCGGCGAAGCCTGGTGGATTCCAGAGCAGAGCTAAAAGAGGAGAGCCATCAGACGGCCTTTCTCAGCACTGGTTGCACAGCATACAAGATCATGTTTTGATTACAAAAGCCTCGCCTGGGCTCCCAGCCAAGAGCACTGGCTGCCTAATACACCGAGCACAGACAGGGTTTTGAGTGCCTGTGTCCTCCTCTCCAATCTCACTCTCTTTTTAAAAGAAACACTCCCCTTTTTTGCCCCCTCCTGACTCCTTTTAACTTCCTGATGCCACAAGCCCTCGTTCAAAGTGGGAAAAGCCGGGCGAGCAATGAAAAATGGGGCAGGCAAACAGCTTGACTTCACTCTGTGGCCATTGACGGGGTCGTGTTATTTGTTATGTGCGGCAAGTCGCGCGCCTGGCGGGGGACCAGGAAAATATCTGTGATCCTGAATGTCTTGTGAACAGGAGTTTGTGTGCGAGCTTTCATGGGAAAACAAGTGCCAGACTGGCCTTTTTCTGTTTCATTTTGGTTTTCTCTGGGAATAGCTTCCTTGCCGTTAAAATGGCCAGCAGGGCTGGGAAGGGGATTGTCCCCCTCTGCTCCACTCTGTGAGATCCCACCTGGAGCCCCGCATCCAGTTCTGGAATCCCCAACATTACAACGCTCTGGGGCTGCTGGAGCAAGTGCAGAGGAGGCCACGGAGATGATCCAAGGGCTGGAGAACCTCCTGTAGGAGGACACGCTGAGAGAGTTGGGGTTGTTCAGCCTGGAGAAGAGAAGGCTGCGGGGAGACCTTAGAGCAGCTTCCAGGGCTGAAAGGGGCTCCAGGAAAGCTGGGGAGGCACTTTTCACAAGGGCCTGGAGTGATAGGATGAGTGGAATGGCTTTAAATTGGGAGGGGGAGGATTTAGATGAGACATTATGTGGGAAACCTCGTCTGGTCTGAGGAGTTAGAGTGTGTGAACTTAAGCATTGGCCTTGAATAGATGCCTGTGTATCCCTGGAGAAGCTGGAAGGTGCCAAGAAGAGCTGAGTAAACAAGATTAGGAAGCTGCCAGGCTGCAGGTGGAATCACCCAATTATGAAGTTGCAGCTGAGAAGGAGTCATCCAATTATGAACTGTCGGGTTTTAGCTAAACCAATCGTGCATGGACGCGCAGCTCGGGAAGGGGTATAAAAAGTCTTGTAAAATCAATAAAGGTGGTCTTTTGGCCCACAACTTCTATGTGTCGTGGATTGCCCCGACTGCGACAACATTAAGAGGAAATTCTTCGCTGTGAGGGTGGGGAGGCCCTGGCCCCGGCTGCCCAGAGCAGGGGTGGCTGCCCCATCCCTGGAGGGGTTCAAGGCCAGGTTGGATGGGGCTTGGAGCCCCTGATCCAGTGGGAGGTGTCCCTGCAGGGGTGGGACTGGATGGGCTTTGAGGTCCCTTGCAACCCATTCCATGATTCTGTGATTCTCTGGGAATGGTTTCCCTGCCTATCTTTCAGGGAGGGAGCAGAAGCTGCAGGGTGGGCGTTCCCTGCAGCACCGTGCGAAGCAGAAAGCACCCAGAGAAGGCTCCCCTGTAAGTCCTAGTCTGAATCTTGCCAAAACGACTCCCAGGAGAGTCATAACCAGCAGGGCTTTCAGGAAACAGGCAGCGCTCATTGCTGAGGTCTCAGGTTGCCCCGCTTGAACCCTTGTCTCAGCCCAACATCCTCCCTCAACACAGAGCGGCTGCCCTTGCCATCAGCCTCCAGGGAACAGAGATCAGGCAGGAGGTGAACAGGAGGTGGAAGCACATGGAAATATTTTGTCGCCCAAGGACTGCACCCCAGCCTTCATGCAAACCCTGCTATGCTCGTGCATTAAAAGAACCGAACAGGCCTGGGGCTGGTACCAATCCCTGCTAAGAGCTCTGAGCACGTCAACCACTCATAAACGCAAGAAGTCTAGAATGGTCCAAGAGAAACTTCCAGGGGACTCTGAAGAACTGAATGCGGCCCCTCCTCTGAGCTACTGGAAATCAGGGCTAAGGCACTAAAGGAGGTGGAAGGCTCAGCAAAAGAGCTTAGAGGGGAAGACTGACCAATATTAATTAGTAGCTCCTCAAATCATTAAAGGAAATGGAAACCATTTCCCAGGCAGCACCTATGAATTCAGGCTCAAGGTAGGAAACAAGGACTCTGCTGCGGATGGAAGACTGGGAAGAGACAGGAGAGCGTTGCTAGAGCCCAAGTGCTCCTCAGGGGGTTTGTGATGGGCAAGCCCGTGCAGGAGATGCAGAGCTATTTTCCTTGCCCTGGGAACACAGTGGAGCTGGGAGGATGGTGCTGCCTCGCGTTTCCAAGCTGGCAGAATCCCTCATGTGGGTGGAGCGATGGCCCGTTTGGGGCTGGTGGCCAGAGGGACAGGGTCAGCCCTGGCAGACGCTGCGGGGCTGAGTCAGGGAGGCAGTGTTGATGGCAACGCTTTTTCCAGCGATGCTGTGTTATCCTGTTTGCATGGTGGCGACGTTCCACACGCTGCCAGCACCCAGGCCCAGGTTAACAGAGAGACCCCCACCAGCTCTGCACAATGTGGAATAAACCCCACGTGCAGCAGGGTCCATGTGCTGCCCATCAATCCCTAAGGGACCATCTCATCCCTGAGCCATCAAGGGCTCACAAGGAACATCTACAGACCTTCTGCCACGGCATCCCAGCTCTCTGTTGTTATCAATGATGTGGCCAAGTTCTTCCAGCAACGAGCAATGTCAGGAGCAGGCAGGAAGAGCCCCAAAATAACTCTACCAATGACTCTGGGGAGCTGCAGTTCCCTCCAGGGCAGCACTGGCTACTCTGCTGCCCTCAGCACAAAGAGGAGACATTTCTAAGCTCTCTTTTACCATGGCATAAATAACAAGTGCCTACCTCGGCATCGACCCCTCAGGCCGATGAGAAGATGAATGTCTGGTTAATGCTGTGGACGCAGAAACCCAGGGGCAAAAGGGCCCAGACAAAGTAGCTTCAGCAGTGAGCAGAACAGGTTGGTCTGGGGACCTGCTTGTGCTCCTGGACTCTCGCAGGACAAAGGAAGCAGAACCTCATGAATAAGCTGATACTTACAGGGTTATATCCATGCACCTCTATTTACTTATCCTGGCGTCGTGGCCAGAAAGAGCTGGAGTAACACCAAGGCTGTCCTCAACCTGAGAGCTGGCTCTGAACTGTCAAAAACACCGATTTGCTCTGAAGTGCAGGTTGGACTCAATGATCTTAAAGGTCTTTTCCAACCTAAACAATTCTGCGATTCTGTAATCACACGGACCTGGGCCTCTCAGAGTAAGGGATCTCCAGGTCCATCACCCTGCGCCAGGGAGCGCTGACACCCAGAGGTTCACCACTTGGGAAGGAAGGAGCTGGAGACAGTCCCTGGTCTGGCTGGGTGACATTCCAGTGGTCCTGCAGGACCTCAGAACAGACTGAGTCAGTCCACAGGAACATCCCTGCTCGGTGGCTGAAGCACCAGCACTGCTCTCTCAGCAGCTGAAGGCAGCTACTTCCCAGCGTGCAATCGCTTGACCGAGCACTTCAGACAGAACAGGCTTATCACAGCCACGTGTGCCATGAAGGACAAGCTGAAGAAATCAGCTTAATTAATCACCTATCACCCCCAGAATTAATCCCTTTATTTTTCTAAAGTCACCAGAAGGCCTTTAATAAGGTCTGGTTTGGGCTCTTTCTTGCTGTGCCACCTCTGCAGCCAGCTGAGAGCAGAAGCCGTGGGGTGTACCCCCAGAAAGCTGATGTTATCAGCTCTTCCTAACTACTGGAAGCTCTGGAGGAGGCATCCCTGGAGCGGGCAGCAGATTCCCTGCAAGGAAGCCCGGAAGCTGGAGGAATCTAGAAGACATAAAGGGATTTTTCTGCGCTGCCCTGCCAGGGCTGAGCTGCACAGAGGCTCGGCTGGCTGCCCTGAAGCCTCCAGCTGCCTGCTCAGAGCCCCTGCTCTCCACTCAGGACAAAGTTTGCTGGAGATTTTCTGGGACAAAGGAAGGAAATGAAAGCAATGACCTGTCTGCTTCATCCTTGTGATGGTGAAACAGTCCCTTTCTCTGGCTTTGCGCTGCAAAGCCTCGCTCTGACCAGTCTCAGTGTGAAGAGCTGTCTGGCAGGAGCCTACAACCTCCCCACCCAGCAGCTTGAACAAGCTGAGCCAGGGGAGATTTAGATGGGATATTAGGAACAATTTCTTTAAGAAAAGAGTGGTGAAGCCCTGGCAGAGGCTGCCCAGGGCAGTGGTGCGGTTGCCATCCCTGGAGAGGTTCAAAAATCGTGTAGATGTGGCACTTGGGGACACGGTTTAATAGGCACAGTGGGGCTGGGGTGATGTTGGACTCAATGATCATAGAGATCTCTTCCAGCCTCAACAATTCTGTGATTTTATTACCCCACGTTTTGACTGCAAGACTGCTTGTTTGTTCTCCCTCTCCCTGAAGGAAAGAATCCTCAATAAACTCATACCTGACGGCTCTGACACGCACTCCCGGCATCCCTGTGTCAGCCCTCCCAGCAGCAGGAGCTGCCTCGGTTTGCAACCCTCCTTCCTCTCCCTTCTGCGCTCCGTGAAGCTCCTCCAAAGCCACTCAGTCCCACGCTGCCACTTTTTCCGAGTGCACTTCACCTCTCTTCATCTCGGCTCCTCTCCCTTTTTTGCACGATCGCTACTTAGTCAACAGATGGCACTCGGAAACTGCCGGGAGAGGCTGGGAGCCAGCAGGCAAAAATCCTGCTTGGAAGGAGCTTGGAAGCTGCTTTCCTACCCCTGAGCCGGGATGAGCTGAGATGCGCTGCTGTTTCAGAGACGCTCCTGTGCTCTTCCCAGCACAGCAGAGAACCCGCAGCCCAGAAAGCCAATCGTGTCCTGGGCTGCATCCAACGCAGCGAGGGGATTCTCCAACTCGGCTCCCCTCTGGCGAGACCCCACCTGGAGCCCTGCGTCCAGTTCTGGAATCCCCAACGTAAGGAGGAGATGGAGCTCTTGGAACAGGTCTAGAGGAGGCCACGAAGATGATGCGAGGGCTGGAGCATCTCCTGTCCGAGGCCAGGCTGAGAGAGTTGGGGTTGTTCAGCCTGGAGGAGAGAGGGCTGTGGGGAGACCTTAGAGCAGCTTCCAGGGCTGAAAGGGACTCCAGGAAAGCTGGGGAGGGACTTTTTACAAGGGCCTGGAGTGATAGGATGAGGAGAATGGCTTTAAATTGGGAGGGGGGAGATATAGATGAGACATTAAGAAGAAATTCTTCACTGTGAGAGTGGGGAGGCCCTGGCCCAGGTTGCCCAGAGCAGGGGTGGCTGCCCCATCCCTGGAGGGGTTCAAGGCCAGGTTGGATGGGGCTTGGAGCCCCTGATCCCGTGGGAGGTGTCCCTGCCCAGGGCAGGAGGGTGTGGGACTGGATGGGCTTTGAGGTCCCTTCCAACCCAAACCATTCCGTGATTCATCCTATGATTCACACGCTGCCTGGGGCTCCAGAGCAGAACCAGCAGCCCCTCTGCACGCAGTCGGACAGAGGGAGTGATGGGAACAGGTAGCATTTCAAAGAAGAGGTTCCTGGAGGCATCTTTCCTAACAACCACAGAGCGAACTTCCCCACAATAAGCAAACTCCTCCTTTGCTCCCCTTGCTTCCCCTCTCTCTGGTCCTTTACTCAGCTGCAGCTGCAGGATAAAAAGCATTTGAGGCGTTTCCTCCAGCCAGGAGAAAGGTCAGCGTATTCCCTAGGTTGGGAGGAGGGAGCAGCCAGGAGCCCTAAATGGGCTTTGGCTAGAGAGACTCCTAGGGATCAAAGGACTGCTGAGACATTCAGTTTTAAATGCATCAATACACAATAAAATGAAAACTACCGAAGCTTGTTAAAGGATTTAATGGCACCTTGGTCCTGCTTAAAATCAGTGAGGGTCACAGCTGCCTGTTGGGACTAAGAGGCCACCTTCCCATGGCGATGCCGATCACAGCACCAGCACAGAAACCTCTCCAGACACACAGAGCTGCCCTGATACAGTTGGAGGACAAGTCAGTCCCCTCTTTTCCCCCTCTCAGCCTGCAGGTCCTTGCCCTGAGTCCTGTGGGTGAGACCTGTGCCTACCTGTGTTTAATGCCACCTTGAATAACACACAATCGCCTCAGCTGATGATTTCTTCTCCTGAAAAACTTGTAACTGTAGTGCAGGGCTCCTGAGGCAGCTGCCAGCTGAGCCAATGACAAGAGGATCTGTCCTTTCACCTCGTCCCACTTCCAGACATGCCCAGCAGGGCCAAATGCATTGCTGACCCCATTTGCTACCCCAGCAGATGTAGGACACGCAGTCCGGCCTTGGGAAGGGTGCCAGGCTGTGGGAAGTGGCCGGGACAGCCAGTCAGGCTGGTTCTTTTCCTCTTTTATGGAAATGCAGTCACTGGGGAGACCACAAAGCTGCAGACAGCAACTGGTTCACCCTGGGTGAAAGGTGTTGCCAGCAGGGGCCAAGGGAGGTTCCCCGTTCCAGTCCAGATCTACGGGGATGTGGGCAGCCCCGGGGCTGTAACCAGTAGTTCACAAGCTGCTGAGGAGCATGCGGGAGCCGTGGCTCTTGGCACCATCGTGTGCCCCTTGCGAATACAGAAAGTGAAACCTACCCAAGGCTGCTCTGGGACTGCCCCAGCGGCAACACGACCCACTGCCAGACTGACGCGAGAAGAAAGAAGCAGCAAACTCAGCGATCGTTCTCCAGTGAGTGCCTCTCACCCCGCCACGCTCGATTACAACCCAGCGAGTCAAAGAATCATAGAATCACAGAATCATCAGGTTGGAAGAGACCCACGGGATCATCGAGTCCAACCATCCCCATCAATCACTAACCCATGTCCCTCAGCACCTCGTCCACCCGGCCCTTAAACCCCTCCAGGGAAGGGGACTCAACCCCCTCCCTGGGCAGCCTCGGACACTGCCCAATCACCCTTTCTGTGAAAATTTTTTCCTAATGTCCAGCCTGACCCTCCCCTGGTGGAGCTTGAGGCCATTCCCTCTCGTCCTGTCCCCTGTCCCTTGGGAGAAGAGCCCAGCTCCCTCCTCTCCACAACCTCCTCTCAGGGAGTTGCAGAGAGCAATGAGGTCTCCCCTCAGCCTCCTCTTCTCCAGGCTAAACAACCCCAGCTCTCAGCTGCTCCTCTTGTTCTCCAGCCCTCTCCCCAGCTCCGTTCTCTTCTCTGGACTCGCTCCAGAGCCTCAACATCCTTCTTGTGGGGAGGGGCCCAGAACTGACCCCAGGATTCGAGGAGCGCTCTCCCCAGTGCTGAGTCCAGAGGGAAAAGAACCTCCCTGGCCCTGCTGGTCTTCCCTTTGCCAGCAGAACTCAAAAGTAACTCCAGGGACCAACCTGGACTCCAGAGTCTGAGCGGGACTGAAGGCTCCTTGCAGACTCCGGTGGGGTCACATCGCGCTGCTGCTGCATGGGGCCGGTTCGGGCTCAGCTCGCAGGGAGAGAGGCTGTTCTTGCACGGGGCTGAGGCGCAGAGCTGATCTGGAGAACAAGCCCAGGGAAAGTGCGAGGGCCAGCTCGCACAGCGACACCTGAAAAGGAAGGAGATGAAAAGGGACTTGAAGGTGGCAATTAAGTTTTAAAAGACCAGTTTGACAATAACTAATACTTGGGTGGAGAGAAAGGGTGGAGGTGCAGGAAGCACTTGCAGCCACTTGCTGCGCTACTCCTGGCTGGCCGAGTACTTTGCTCAAGTAGCAGAAGACTCTTGAAATTGCAAATAATCTGTGCTCCAGCAGGATGGAAATAGTGATTCAAGAGGGTGAATTAAAGCCCAGCTGGAGACGCTGGTCCTTCTCCCAGTTATTGTCAGAGTTTGAGCCATGTTGGCCTTATATCAACCCTTGCACAAGCTAAGAAAATTCAGCATGTGATAAATTTACATTTACTGAGGTCCCAAAGGAGACCACGCAATCACTTCTGGGATGTTTCTTAACCAGTCCTATCACATCAAACTCAGAAAATCCCCTGCAAAACACTCGAGGAGCCATCATACACACTTGCTCTGTTCTTTCTTAGTCTGGGCATCTGTTCCAGGTCTCTGCAAGCTCCCCAGCAAGGGGTTCGTCCATTGGGAATGTGGACACCTTGTTGGTCCTTCTGACATGACCCCTGCAGCCCAGCCGAGCGTGTTGCTCAGGGCTGGGGGCACCGTGCAGCATAAACGTGTGGGATTAGAGAGGGCTAAAATACAAGGTTTAGAATTTCATATGTAAAAAGGAAAAAAATCTGTCTCCTTTCTCTCTGGAATACTGCATTCCCTTCAGTGCCTGCAGAAGGAACTGATTAAACACCCTTCCCTGACCTCTTGTTAATTAAACTTTTTGTCGAAAAAGGTTTGGAACAACCATTTAAAGAGGCCTTTTCTTGGAAGCAACAGCTGGAATACTCCTCACCTGGAGCCCTGTGTCCAGTTCTGGATCCTCAGCACAGAGAGGACACGGAGCTGCTGGAGCGAGTGCAGAGGAGGCCACGAAGATGATCCGAGGGCTGGAGAACCTCCTGTGTGAGGAGAGACTGAGAGAGTTGGGGTTGTTCAGTCTGGAGAAGAGAAGGCTGCAGGGAGACCTTAGAGCAGCTTCCAGGACTGAAAGGGGCTCCTGGATAGCTGGGGAGGGGCTCTGGATCAGGGAGGGCAGGGACAGGAGGAGGGGAACAGTTTTCATCTGCAAGAGGGAAGATGGAGATGAGATTGAAATGTTTTGCTGTGAGGGTGGGGAGGCCCTGGCCCAGGTTGCCCAGAGCAGGGGTGGCTGCCCCATCCCTGGAGGGGTTCAAGGCCAGGCTGGATGGGGCTTGGAGCCCCTGATCCAGTGGGAGGTGTCCCTGCCCATGGCAGGGGTGGGACTGGATGGGTTTGGTCCCTTCCAATCCCAGTTATTCCATGATTCTATGATATTTTGAGCATTTCTGAAGCTCAATTTCTAACAAAAAAAAAAAGCCACAACTTTTCAACCATCTGAGAGGTGGAACCTTCACTCTCCTACTTGCTCTTGTGCAAAAAATACTGCTTTTCACCCCCCCGTGGCTCTGGTCCTCATCAAACAGGCCATTCTGGCCAATTTCCTCTCCAAAATGTCAACAGGGTCATTCCTGGATGGTGCTGACTCACTGGCATTGATGCCATTGGGACACAAGAGCTTGGTTCTTGCTGAATCCAGCAAATCTTCTGGGGCTGAGACTGCCAGAGGCAGGGTCAGCAGATCACAGCCAGCTCTGCTCACTCAAGTTTTCCTTCTCTTGCAGGGGACCGTGTCAGAGCCAGACCAGCTGTAATCTTGAGGGATCCAGCTGAAAAGCTCGTATTCGTGGTATGAGTGGGGTTGGAGTTGTTATTACAAAATAAAAAGAGCAAATTCACAGCTGATTACAGGTTGTGGGATGGATTCATGGCTGATTTTCTGGTTGTGATGGCCCCGGGCACACGATGGATTGGGTCTAGGAGCTATCACTGCTGCTCGTGTTGTATCCGTAAAGGCTCAGAGGGCTCAGGGAGCCGCTCGTGCCAGCAGTGCTAAGGGGCTTATGGGTGGAAAGTTAACAGCAGCTCAGCTCTAATCAGCAATTAAAACAATAATCAGGAACAGAGCTGGCAGCTCAGCTCTGCAAGGATGGGGCATCTCAGTCTTCTGTGGGGATCTGCCAGCTCTGTGCAGGCAGGAGGAATTTCTCCTGGTAGAGAAGAAGACCCTGTGAGTGCTACGTCCAACAGCCAGGGTTAGGGTTGTGTTTCAGAGCAGTTCCTCTGTTCTTCATTATACCTGTTCCTTTTCCTAACTGCAGTTTGATCATCACCTTCACGGCAGCCCAGAAACCTCCCAGGGCCACCAAACTAATTTTAGGGAACCACTCCTGCAAGCACTAGCTTTCCCCAACTAGCTTTTCTACTTGAAATTTAAACTCATCCTTGGCAAGACTGTAATATTCCTACTTTGAAGGTGTTTGTGGCAAAGCTTAGAGGCAGAAAGATAAAGAATGACACAACAAGCCTGCAAAATTAAAAGCTTCCCCGATGTTAAAACTTCTGAGATGACACCATCTGTCCTTCATCTGCTTTTAATTTCCTCAGCATGACAAGACGCACACAGGCTGAGCCATTCTCTTGTCCTTAAATCTGGTTTGGGTTGGAAGGGACCTCAAAGCCCACCCAATCCCACCTCCTGCCATGGGCAGGGACACCTCCCACTGGATCAGGGGCTCCAAGCCCCATCCAGCCTGGCCTTGAACCCCTCCAGGGATGGGGCAGCCACCACTGCTCTGGGCAGCCAGGGCCTCCCCACCCTCACAGCAAAACATTTCTGCCTAACATCTCATCTCCATCTCCTCTCTTTCAGATCCAAACCATTCCCCTTATCCTGTCCCTGCCCTCCCTGATCCAGAGCCCCTCCCCAGCTTTCCTGGAGCCCTTTTAAGTGCTGGAAGCTGCTCTAAGGTCTCCCTGCAGCCTTCTCTTCTCCAGGCTGAACAACTCCTCCTCTCTCAGCCTGGCTGCATACAGGAGGTTCTCCAGCCCTCGGATCATCGTTGCAGCCCCTCTGGCCTCTCTCCAACACATCCTTCCTGTGCTGGAAGAGTATTTACGCACGAAGGCCGCTTTCGCCTGGGTATCTCAGGATGCTCTGAGGGAGCTGGCTTGCTGTCAGTCGTGCTGGGAAACGGCGCGGACATATGGGCTTCTTCAGAGCAAACGTGGCTGCGCTCCCAGCACAAGGCTCCGCAGAAAATGGTACGATGTAGCCACAGCAAGATTTCCCCTGCCAAGACAATCCTGAATCGGGTCCTCATGGGCCTCCTGCCCCTTCAAACACTCAGCAAACTCATCACATCTCTTATTTGCTTCAGTTTGCAATGTACGGCTGCCCAGAAACACAATGACCACATGCCTGGTTCCTTCACAGACCCTGGTATCGTGTCAACAACTGCTCAAAGGTTTCCAGCACTGTAGGAACCTCACAGTCACCTGGAGAAGCAGAGAAGGGCCCTGCCTGGACCTCTTCTCTCTGGGCACACGGGATGGACAGAAACAAGAACTGGCCTTTAAAATTGCCCCATGGGAGCAATTCCTCAGTCCCTCTGAAACCTTGTGTCTTACACTGATGCACACGTTGTGGAGGATGCTTCCTATCAGCAGAGACAGAATCCCACTTTGTGTGGATTCTGGAAGGTGACAGCTCCTCCCAGCCCATCCCAGGGCTGGGTAGTCACGAATGGCTTTGAATAAACAGGCCCTAAACCTTATCTGTTTCAGTAGTTGTATTTCTAAGAACCCACAGCACCAGTGCACCTACGAGCTAGAAAAAGGCAATCATGGACCAGTTCATCTTACGCAGGTAACCGGAGCTGCAAGGAGGAAAAAGATGGGCTGCAATGAGTGCAAACGTCTGCAGAGACAAGTGTCCCTCTGGCTGCAACGGCATCGCTTGTTTAGGTCAGCAACAAATCAGACCAAGGGAGACCAAACACACATCCAGGCCTTTCTCTTTAGGCACCCAGCACCAATGCTTTTGGCATAAGTGTCAGCCTGGATGTAAGCATCTGCTCGGATAAAGAGCTCTGACTCAGGTCTTGGCATCCAAACCATGACTGAAGCGCACTTCTGTCTCTAAATGAAGCCCTCCTGGAGCTGCAGGAGGTGGGCAGCCACGATCGCCTGTAAAACCAGCCCAGTTCCGTGAGGGTGAGTGAGGCTCGATTTGCTAACACAGCACCAGTCCCACCATGGACCTGTTCTCAAGCTGAGGAAGCAATTTCCCAGGCGGAGGCAATGGGAGGTTTATGGAGCAGAAGAGGCCAGCACTGCTGCTGCTGTGCCCAGAGAAGCACAGGCGGTGCCTGGCACGCTGTCCCTGGCTTTGAGGAGTGAAAATACCTTTGCTATTTTATTGCTTCAGTGAGCAGTGAGAGGCCAGGGTTCGAACGTCGCTGGCTGCGGATCTGCACGACATTGCACATTGCCTGGAAACCAGCTGCCTGCTGCGAACCAAAGCAGCTGCACAGAGACCACCAGCCTTTCCCTGGCTGTGGTGACTCCATGGGTTCAACTTTCCATAGAAATTGTAACACTGGGGATCTGGCACTGCCCAAAGAATCGCTGTGGCACCACCGCTGCAAGCAGTCAGCTTTGAGCCTGGTTTTCCTGAGACCCAGGGTAGTGCTGCCTGCAGCAAGAGAGGCAGGGATGCATAGAATCACGGAATCATGGAATGGTTTTGGTTGGAAGGGACCTCAAAGCCCATCCAGTCCCATCCCTGCCATGGGCAGCGACACCTCCCATGGGATCAGGGGCTCCAAGCCCCATCCAACCTGGCCTTGGACACCTCCAGGGATGGGGCAGCCACCACTGCTCTTTTACAGGGGTCTGTAGAGATAAGGCAAAAGGGAATGGCTTAAAATTAGAAGGTGAAAGATTTAGATTAGACATCAATCTATACTATTTTTCCATAAGGGAATGAAATTTTGAGATCAGCACATGCCTGCCCTAGAATGACACTGAGACCTGCTCTACTGGTCTCAAACTGGCCAAGCAGAGAAAAGCCACAGAGAGGCAACACCCTACAAGGCAACAGGCACTGGGAACAACAGCCGCTCGCTGATGGGCACAGGCAGCTCCTCCACTGCTGCAGCGCAGAAGCAAGAGCCACGCAGATTTTAGGACAGGGACTTCCAGCTCCCAGCAGTTTGGCCACCACAGCCGCTCCGTTCCAGCACTGACCACAGGCAGATTGGAGCCTGGGGCAGCAGGGCCGGGGGAAGGTCTGGGAGGAGCTCCTGCTTCGTGCAGCCCCCTTGCATGTGGACGGCACGGCATGAACGTAGCAGCATTTGCAGCAGATTGTTCGTGTCGGTTGCCAGAAGGACTGCAGGACTTGCTGTTTCTTCCTCTGTGCTGGCACTGGCTGCTGGCAAAGCCGGACACGCACAGCAGAGCAGGGAAGCAGCAGAAAGCGAGTGTCTGGCCAGAAAGGCAGGAGCTGGTTTTGGGGCGTTAGTGCGCAGCATGGCTGCACCGGCTGGTGGAGACGCCTCAGCTGGGGGACAACCATGAGGTGCGTACACGCTCACACTGCTTGTTGGGCTTCAAATCGGAAGGAGGAAGAATTAGATTAGGCATTAAGAGGAAATTCTTCACTGTGAGGGTGGGGAGGCCCTGGCCCAGGCTGCCCAGAGCAGGGGTGGCTGCCCCATCCCTGGAGGGGTTCAAGGCCAGGTTGGATGGGGCTTGGAGCCCCTGATCCCATGGGAGGTGTCCCTGCCCAGGGCAGGGGTGGGACTGGATGGGCTGTGAGGTCCCTTCCAACCCAAACCATTCTGTGCTTCCATGACTCTATGATCCACAGGGATGTGTGACTGCCTGTTCCTGGAGATCCAAAGCAGAACGGGAGCAAGAACAGAAAGGGCAAAGTGGAGGTTGTCTGGTGACGGCGCCAGTGGGGATGAACTGAAGCGATTCAAGCCAAAAGAGCTGATGGCAAATGTTAGCAAGCACAAGCCCGGGATCGCCACACTCCAGCGCCCTGCCCTGCCCGGTGCCCGCTGAGCCAGCCACCACCAGCGTGTGAAACGCTGAGCTCTGCTAATGGGAGTCAGGACATCGTGAACCCAGCTCGATGTCGATTTACAGTGACGGGAAAGGAATTGTGCTGAAAGGCACCGTGCTAAGACAGGTGCTGTGAAACGAGGCGTGCTGAACTGCGGCTGCAGTGCAAAGCAAATCCACTGGGAAATGCTCTCGGTCATGTCTGCTGGTGCATCGAATGAAAGGCTCATTCTGCCCTCTTAGTACTTTCTAAGGATGTGCCTGGCTTGTTTTCCTAAGGATGCAGAGTGCCTCATTATTGACTTTGGAGGGAGGGGGAGGAACCTCTGGGCTGGGGGGATCTTGCCCACACAGCAAGTGAGATGTAGTGTTCACTTCTGACTCAGCCCTGCAGGGGAGAGCTTCACGGACAGCATTTTGCTTTTCCTCTGCGATAGAAATGCAATTGGACAGTGAGCAGGAGGGCTGAGAGCAGTGATGGGCTATATAAAGAGAGAAAAGAGATGCTTCAGGTAAAAAAATGTATCAAAGCTCGTATGTGAAGCTTTTTTTCTCTTCTCTCTTTCATGGATCAAGCAGGAGAGGTGAGAACCTGCCTTCAACTGTCATGAGTACCAATTAGTGTCAAAAATACCCTGCTCTCCTCCCAGGGCTCCGTTTCGCAGCCTCCTTAGCAGCCTTCCTGCCTCCGCTGCCTCCTGTGGAGAGATGTTTGTCCTGGCTCTCCTGGGAGTGGTGCAGAGGAGATGGATGCCCTGGCTCTCCTGAGTGTGATAACAAAAAAAAAAAAAAAAAAAAGTAGAAACAAAGAGAAAAATAGTAAAGAAAAAGGAGGAATAGGGTCAGGAATATGACAAAAGCTGGCAGACAGTAATGGATACATGTGGAAAAGAATGATGGAATGGTTTAAGTTGGAAGGGACCTCAAAGCCCATCCAGTTCCACCCCCTGCCACGGGCAGAGACACCTCCCACTGGATCAGGGGCTCCAAGCCCCATCCAACCTGGCCTTGAACCCCTCCAGGATGTGTCCCTCTCACTCACCCTCCTCCATCCACCTTCACATCAGAGGGACACCGGGGACCAGCCAGACCCGTGTGATGCTGGCAGCTCCTGGATGTTGCCATGGCAAAGAGCCAGCTCCTGCACTGCCAAAGAGCAGAAAAAAGCCAATGTGACGCACGAGCAATGGCTCCAGCCCTGGTCGTGTGGGAACAGCCCCACGGACGGCCTCACGCAGTGCTTCACAGCGAGCTGGGAGAAAGAGTCCTGCTGTAATCCCAGGATAAGGGCAATTAAAAGCAATGAATCCACGTGTCAAATACTTTGCAGGCACCAGAGGAAACATGCCAAGCTGTGGGAGTGAGGAAGTGTGATCACCCCCGCTTCACAGACACGGAGTTCACACATCGGGCTGAGCCAAACCAGAAGCTGTAAGATGCAGTTGTCTGTCAGAAGCGGTGAGATGTTTGCAGTTCAGCCCATTCCCACCATCATTTCAGCTCCCGTAGTGTTATTAATGTCATTACTGTCATAGCTATTATTATTTAGCATGAGGAAAAGAGAAAAAGAAACAATACCCATGTCCTTGTCACAGCATTAATGGCAGCCATTCTTTTCAGGAGATACTGGGTTTCAGTCTTTCCTGCTGGGCCACGTAACACAAGCTACACTGATCCTATCAGGCAAGCAACATCTCTGTGGCTATGGCTCGGAAAAGCCACTGGGGTCACTGTACTGGGACACCAGCACCATCTGCAACCTGTCCTTGGGAACTCCCTCCTGCTGGGTTCGGAGAGGCGGTCAGAGAGAGTCACCCACCCGGCATTAGTAAAAGCTTCTTGTTCTTTAAACTGTCTTGGGCATTTAAGTCATTAAGGCAGGAAGGGCTTATTCTAAGCAGCTAGGGGATTAGTGGGAGTTATAGGATACTCTCATGTTTAATACTCTCCCTTTTTGCCTCAGCTTTTCTGTATCATGTGAAGCAAAAAGGATGCCACCCTCGTGAGAAACAAGGTCACGGCCAGAGTGAGGGACACAGGCACAGCCTTCAGAATGGAGAAGGTCATGGCCATCGCCATGGTCACATACAGGGTGATAAGATGGGAGACGGTCTCTGCCACTCCCTTGGCCAGACACACACTCATGAGAAAGGCGCAGGCCCTTCCTAGTTTAAGTAACGTCATGGTCATTGTCATGGGAGAGGTTGCAGTAGGAGCAGCCAACTTCCACAAGCTCCATGGGAAGCTCTCCCCATGACACAAGGGGACATGTGGCTACCCCACAACATGGTGCAATGTCATGGTGTCAATAGACAATGACAGCAAGATCCTGCAGGGAGGGGAATGTGTCTTATCTCCTTGTGTTTTCCGTGTTTTCAGCTCAGTTGCTTCAAAAATACCATCTGCTTCAACAAATCACTTACTTATTTAACGCTGCTAAAATCCAGGGGATGAACCCACACACTTCAAAACGCTGCCCTGCACCTGTCACGAGGGTCTGGGGGCACTTCTGGAAGATTTCTCGCCTTGCTCCAAAGCAGGAGCACGACTGCTGAGCTGAGGGACCCGGCACCCAAAGGGATCTATGCACTGTTTGAACCTGCGGCCCTTCCTTACCCATTACTGCACCGCCACAAGACATATTTCATAAAGAACTATGTGCTGCTTAGGGTGAGGACGGGATTTTGGGGCTGGATGAGGCACTTTGGTCCCTCTCCGGCCTTGGAGAAGACCCCACTTCTTTGCACCACCCCACACCCCTGAGCTCCGACCCTGTGCCCCGCACGCTCAGCCCCATCCCAACGGGTTTTGAGGCGAGAGGGAGGGTTCTCCACCTTTGCAGCCCCCGCCGGGCTCCCCGGGGCTGCCGGGCAGCTCGCCCCGCGGCCATTGGCCGCCCGCGCCGGCACCGCCTCCGCGGCCGCGCAAGCGCCGGTTCAGCACCACGGGGTGCGGACAGCGCCGAGCCGGCAGCGCTCAGCGCCGAGCCGGGAGCGTTCAGCACCGCGGGGCGCGGACAGCTCCCCGGCCACCGCCCCCGCCATGGAGGCCGCGCCGCGCCGGGAGCCGCCGCCCGAGGGGCCGCGCCGCCGCCCCGCCGCGCCCAGGTAGGAGCGGGGCCCGGGGCTGCCCCCCCCGAGCCCTCCAGGACAGCCCAACGGTGGGACGTGCCTCCCCGCTGCCGCCCCCGCCGCTGCGGCCGCGGTGGTGGCCGGCGTCACCGCGTTTTTATGGGTCTTGGGGCGCGGAGGTGGCCGGTGCCACCGGGGTTTTTGTGGGTCTGGGGATGTGGAGGCGGCTGGTGCCACCGCAGTTTTTCCAGCGCTGGGGGTGTGGAGGTGGCTGGTGTCACTGGCGGTTTTGTGGGTCTGGGGGTGTGGAGGTGGCCAGTGCCACCGGGGTTTTTATGGGGCTGGGGCTGCGGAGCTGACAGGTGCCACTGGGGTTTTACCAGGGCTGAGGGTGCAAAGGTGACCAGTGCCACCGGGGTTTTTGTGGGTCTGGGAGTGTGGAGGTGGCCGGTGCCACCGGGGTTTTTGTGGGTCTGGGGATGTGGAGGTGCTGGTGCCACTGGGGTTTTTGTGGGGCTGGGGGTGCGGAGGTGGCTGGTGTCACTGGGGCTTTACCGGGGCTGGGCTGAGGCGAGTCCCCGTCTCCCACCGAGTGAGCAGGCGGAGCCCCTCGCTGCCTGCTGAGCCCCTCAGCTTTGGGGCCGGGAGAGCCGCGCTGCCCGGCTGCTGCCCTGCTTGTTCCGCACGGGGCCAAGCAGCCTGGGCCGAGCGCACCGAGCCCACCGAGGCCACTGAGTCCACCGAGCCCACCGAGCCCACCAAGCCCACCAAGTCCACTGAGCCCACCAAGCCCAAGCCCACCGAGCCCACCGAGCCCACCGTGCCAGGGACAGCCGCCTGTGTGGCCTCCCTGGCAGGTTTGTAACGTGCAACACAGCCAGGTCTTCCTCCTGTGACAACAGCCAAACCATTGTTGGTGGAGCTCAGTGTGTTTGAGTCTTTGCTGCGCTAAGCTCCCGGCACACATAGTTTTCACCCCCAAGCTCTCCCCTACAAACCCTGCAGCCCTCATCCTCTGCCCCTGCACCATCCGCTCCGTAGCGGGTGTCTCCAACCAGGCTGGCAGCCACAATCTCCGACATTTTCTGGAAGCATCAACAAGCCTGTAACGACAGGCAAGGAGCCATCCCTGAATCTGCAAGCACAGTGCTGCTTGTTAGACTGGAGGCAGCAGATCTGCAGTCTGCAGGGTCTGTTTGACCAGAGCAAACCCTGGGGTCGACGGCAAACAAATTCCTTCTGAGAGCCAGGGAGTTTCACCGCTGGCCAGCCCAGGACATGGCCCACCTGCCCAGGGAAGCACGGGCTGGATGGGGCTTGGAGCCCCTGATCCAGTGGGAGGTGTCCCTGCCCATGGCAGGGGTGGGACTGGGTGGGCTTGGAGGTCCCTTCCAACTCAAACCATTCCATGATTCTATGATTCTTTAGGTGGCTCAGAAGGTCTCAGCCCATGGCTGCTGTGACTGTGGGTCTTGCTGCAGGGCTGGGACACAGCCCAGCACTAGCTTGAATCTGGGGCATTCAGTGGGGTCGGAGCTGTCACTGCAGCCCTGTCAGTTTGGCTCATTCGGATAATCCTGCTCTTTCAAACCTGTCTTTTGAAGTGAGAGCTGCAGCCGGTAGCAGTTAAGTTACACGGGTGAGTGAAGCCATCTGGAATGGGTTTATTCTGAACTTCATTCCTGCTGCTCACTCAGGAAGTGGAATGTACAGCAATAAAGCACAGACAATCGCTGCCTAGCTCCGGAGCAGGCGTGTGTGTAAATCATAGAATCATGGAATGGTTTAGGTTGGAAGGGACCTCAAAGCCCATCCAGTTGTGGCCCAAACGTAGGACTCAGCACTTGGCCTTGTTGAACCCCTGGATCCAGCCTGCCCGGATCCCTCTGCAGAGCCTGGGCCCCTCGATCCAGCCTGCCCGGATCCCTCTGCAGAGCCTGGGCCCCTGGATCCAGCCTGCCCAGATCCCTCTGCAGAGCCTGGGCCCCTGGATCCAGCCTGCCCAGATCCCTCTGCAGAGCCTGGGCCCCTGGATCCAGCCTGCCCGGATCCCTCTGCAGAGCCTGGGCCCCTCGATCCAGCCTGCCCGGATCCCTCTGCAGAGCCTGGGCCCCTGGATCCAGCCTGCCCAGATCCCTCTGCAGAGCCTGGGCCCCTGGATCCAGCCTGCCCAGATCCCTCTGCAGAGCCTGGGCCCCTGGATCCAGCCTGTCCCGATCCCTCTGCAGAGCCTGGGCCCCTGGATCCAGCCTGCCCAGATCCCTCTGCAGAGCCTGGGCCCCTGGATCCAGCCTGCCCGGATCCCTCTGCAGAGCCTGGGCCCCTCGATCCAGCCTGCCCGGATCCCTCTGCAGAGCGTGGGCCCCTGGATCCAGCCTGTCCAGATCCCTCTGCAGAGCCTGGGCACCCTCAAGCAGGATTTCCTTCTTCTCGAAAACCAGGTTTAACACACACAGTTTTACCAGCACATTTCATGCTGCCAGTGCACAGAGCCAACTGCATTCAGAGCTCCTTTAGCACTAAGGGCTGGGTGGGGACCTGGATTCCTTCATTTCCCACCACCCAAGCCCATCCCCACAGTGGCAGTCGCTGCCCAGGGTAAAGGCTCGGCTGTTCAGCCGAGTCAATGGGCTTATAAACCTCAACTTTTCCTGGCAGACGGCGTGGGAAGCAGAGTTTTGCAGGCTCATTAATTTTTCATGATGATTTAACACACTCAGCAGTCTCATTAACAAAAAATTGTGGGTCTCCTTGAGGATAGGCACTATCCTGCCGCTAGAGCGAAAAAGCAAAACAAATAGCAACCATGCAGCAATGGTTCAGTGCGCGAGGATGGGAGGAGGTGAATCGCTCCAGAGGCACCTGTCTGGACTGGGGAACGAGATAACAAGATGAGAGCACAACGCAAGGAACCCTTCCCTGACATCTGGGAAAGGGCACACATCTCCTTAGCAAACACAAGCAGAGAAGCTCTTTTTACTTTCGGGCTTCACTGCTGGGTCACTGTGTGTTCAAAGAGAAAAACTCCACTTGAATAAAACCCCATGCTTAAAATGTTATTTACAGCTCTCAGAACAGACGGCGTTAATCTGGGTGAAAGCTGACCTACAGCACATGGGGAATGGCTGATTTGCAAGCAAAACCTCGCTAGAGGAAGAGGAAAAGAGCAAGGGAATAAAACTGGCTGCTTTTTATGAATGGAATTTTGCAGCGCTTAATGTGGTGTTGGGCTGTTGGTTGGGCTTGATGATCTTCAAGGATTTTTCCAACCTCAATGATTTTATGATTCTATGTTGAGTTTAGCCAAGGTTCCCAGGAAAAAAGGCTCCGGTTGTAGTCAGGATAGATTCTCACCCCCTCTCTAGCTTATTTTTATCCCCCCTCGGATTCTTCCGTCAGCACGAGTTGTACTTTGACTCAGGCATCAGGCAGCTCCGTTGCTTGGGAGGTGTTTCCCATCCTTCACGTGCAAAGTGCTGATTTCCAATCCTCTCCTCACCAGCCCTCGGCACCTGCCACTGCTCCGCATCCCAGGGGTGGCATGGCAGAAAGCTCTCTCCTTAGGAATCTTCACCTTCTCCTCTTTTCCTGTGGGAAGAGGCTTCTGTCCTTTTGCTGCTTTCCCCCTGTGAAGTAGCTGCCCATGCCCTGGTCCTCGTTTCAGAGAAGCATTGTTGCACTCAAAGCAATACGGGCAGTTCCATAAACTGGATTATTATACCACTGAGACATCTCAAGGGATGAGATGGGGGAGGAAGCAGTGTGAGAAACACAACTCATCACTGTGGGTAACAGCAGCAGTGAACTCCAACCTATCCCTTGCCCTACACCTCCTCTTTCTCTCTTTCCCAGCATCTCTTTGGCTGCATCCAGATGAGGTTGGAGAAGCAAACAGAGGCTGCCAGGCTGCCTCTAGGGAGGTTCTGTGCCTGAGACACCATTTCTGTCCACTCAGTCCCAAATATATCAAAGACCCGACACGTCCCAGACTGGGGATGAATGTTAAACCCCCATTTCCTTTCCCTTGATGTTGGTCTCGGTCAGTGTCAGTGTGGCAAGCAGAGCCCAGCACACTGCTCTGCCTGCCTCTTCCCCAGCCTGACAGTAAAGAGAGATCAGGAGGTCCCCACAACCACTTTTCTAGCATAGTTCAGGGTCCTGTGGACCCAGAAAAGCAGTTGCAAGATGGCTGGAGCCAGGGATGATTCACTCTCCTACTCTCCCAACGTGGAGCAGAGCCAGTCCTTCTTGCAGAGCAATCAAGCAGATTTGTCTTCCCAAGAAGTGCAGATAACTGAATGTTTCCTTCACCCACAGCATCCTCTGGTTTCTGTGTCCCTAGAACTCTGTAGTCGCTCCATGACCATGAGTCAGGACCCTGCTGTTATCACCAGCCAGAGTGTTCAGCCCACTCCACAGTGAAATACCTTGTGGAATTGTCTGAGGGGATGTTGGAGGAACATCCTGATGATGGATTCTCCATCAGCCGGAAGCCTCGTGGATGTCTTTCTGAAAAGCAGAGTCCAGCTCAGCCCCGAGCCTGGCTCTGGCCACAGCAAAGAGCGGGAGAGGTTTTACGCCGTGTTACGTGGGAGGCCTGGGAGAGCCTGCAGCTTGCAGGACGCAACTCCCCTCGCAGCCTTTCTGCTGCTCTGCTCTTCTACCATGCCTTTATCTTCTCTTACAGAGAAAAACAAAACGCAGGACCTTGCCAGACCTGTCTCGCCATGCCAGAGATTGGGAACACCGAGCTCAGCTACAGCGGCACCTCCTGGGAGAGGATCTGCCCAGTGCATCACTGCCCTGTCCCCGCATCCCCCCGGCTCGGGGAAGAGCACCTGCCCTCCTCCAGCCACACGCTCGGGCCCGTCTCCACGCAGTCCAACGGCCAGGTGCCATCCAGCTCCCAGGACTCGCAGCAGCATCCCCTCTATTATCCCTGCAACCAGCAGGAGCCACGAGGCGGCTACGGGCTGCCTGCGCTCCCGGGGCACGGCGAGAGGCCCATGCTGTGTTCCCACCTTTCCAGCAGCGATCCCCTGCCAGCTTCTCACCACGAGGCCTCGGACACCCCCTGGAAGCAGTGGTCCCCCGGGCAGCGGCGGCTGGTGCAGCATCACGTTGTAACAGTCAGGTAAGAGGCACAGAGAGAGGATCAGGGGCTTCCAAAATGCATACGCGGTGGGAAACACGAGGGCACGAGAAGAGTAGGGGTGGGGATGCACGAAACATGGGTTTGCTCCTCAGTTTGGGGCAGCAGCTGCCCCAGAGCACCCCAAGGGATCCAGGGTGCTCTCTCCGTAGCTGAGGACAGTGTGCAGAGCTGCCATTCCCTCACCAAGGAGAGGCAGGATTGGCATCTCAAGGTGACTCCTTTGACAAAGCCAAGGTCACTCAGTCACTCCTAGATTAGGCAGCTCCATCTTCCGTGACCTCTGTATTTTCTCCTTTTGCACTGCAAGACACAGCTGGCAAATCCTTTATCTTGGTGGAGTTTCTCAGTGATAAGAGCAGAGGTTATTCCTTTTTCTGTCCCCACCGGAGCTCCTGCCTGTGCTGGAGGGGAGAGGCAGCAGGGGGTGAGCACTGGCAACAGCCGGGCAGTGAGAAATGCAAAAGCAGGGAAGGTTATTTGGTTCCCTGGGTTGGGCAGCAGTGAGGGTGTAAATTCAGTATCATCCATGCCAGAACTGGGGTGGATGGATGTGCCTTGGGCAGCGCTGTAGGGACGCACACAGGATGGGAATGCTCCACAGCCGGAGATACAGACCCCGCTCCTCCTGGCCAGCACCATCCCCTCCCCACAAGAAGGATGTTGAGGCTCTGGAGCGAGTCCAGAGAAGGGAACAGAGCTGGGGAAGGGGCTGGAGAAGAAGAGGAGCGGCTGAGAGAGCTGGGGGTGTTTAGCCTGGAGAAGAGGAGGCTGAGGGGAGACCTCATTGCTCTCTGCAACTCCCTGAGAGGAGGTTGTGGAGAGGAGGGAGCTGGGCTCTTCTCCCAAGGGACAGGGGACAGGACGAGAGGGAATGGCCTCAAGCTCCACCAGGGGAGGCTCAGGATGGACATTAGGAAGAAATTTTTCACAGAAAGGGTGATTGGGCAGTGTCCGAGGCTGCCGAGGGAGGGGGTTGAGTCCCCTTCCCTGGAGGGGTTTAAGGGCCGGGTGGATGAGGTGCTGAGGGACATGGGTTAGTGATCGATGGGAATGGTTGGACTTGATGATCTGGTGGGTCTCTTCCAACCTGGTTATTCTATGATTCTATGATCCTTCCTCCCTGCCCGCGCCTTTCCGAGCCCACTGCTGCACAGCAGGCCGTGATCCCCGTGCTGCCGCAGCAGCCACCACAGCAGCCACCACAGGCTGAGGAGACGGCACAGGATGCCTTCCAGGCCTTTTCATGGCAGCGCAGGGTGAGGCACAACAGCCCTTGATGGGCTCATTTTCCAGCCGTCAACAGGGGATTTGATTTGCTTGTGTTTGCATAGCAGAGCAATTGCAGCCAGAGGAGCAGAGCCTGGATGCTTTGTAGCTCCTACCCTATCAACAAGATTGTCAAGCGCATTCTCCGCAACAGGTTATTTAAGTAGGAACCGCAGCTGGACTGCAAATCCCCAGCAGAACGTGTGGCACTGCAGAGAGAAAAGTGATAACATAATAATGCTCGAATGGGGTTTTTAATCCAAGCAAATCTGCTTGAGAAGCTATTGTGAGAGAATTAGCACAGGGCGGGCAGGGCGCTGCCAGAAAGAGACCTCCCTTCAGTAATCCGGTGAGGATTTTCCTTTCTCCCCTCTCTCCCACATCTGCAGAGCATTAGTGCGAGGAGGAAAACACAATGTCATTTATTACATGTGCCACTCTTCCATGGGGAGCCTCGCTCGGCTGCTTTTCCCTGTCTGCTATTCATAACCTGCCAGGGGGGATGCGGTGCCGCAGGGTCAGAGGCGGCTGCCCGGGACGGAGCAGGGAGCCAGGGCCCACTCAGCAGCCAGAGCGCAGCAGCCCTGCTCCCAGCTGGAGCCAAGAGCGTGGGAGCAGGGAGAAGGAGGACAGAGGGCTTGTGGAGCAGAGCTTGGCAAGGCTCCGGAGAGAGGAGGAAGCCACAGCTGGGAGCAGCTCACAACCCAAGGCCATGATGGGCTATGTTTCCAGGGAACATTGCAGGAAAACAGAGAGCAGATCGAAAGATCTTTCAGATATTGTGACACAAACAACTGCAGCTTTGCTGTTAAGGTGCCAGTGGAAAGCTCACCCTCAGGGACTCGTTAACAAACGGACCCTGGGATCCCCTGGCTAAGGCTGCTGTATGTCAGAGCCCTACAAGTAGGAAAACAAATGCTCCTCTGTGAAGGAAACTCAGCAAAATATCTGGAGCCCTTGCGCTGGCCGCCTGCTCCTCCGGGCTGGGCAAACACCATCTCCAGAAGGGCCCAGGAAGCTAAGGAGAGCCAGATTTTTAGAAAAAAACCTTGCTGAACAGGAAATAAAAGCTGCCCATAGGCATCGCTGGCCCAGCAGATGAAATCTGATAGAGAGGCACGCTCACATCGAGAACAATGTAAAAATCCAGTAGGAAAGCAATTAAAATATAGATTTTCATGGGTAGGGTTGTGGTGTGATTTCTAAGATATTTCAGTGCTAATGACTGTTACTTTCTACAGGGTTTTCTTTGAGGGGCAAAAATCAGGACTGACTGTGTGGCTTCCCATCCTATTTGGTTAAAATACCAACAGAGAGGAAAAGACTCTGTTGTCCAATAAAATAATTGATGTAGTGCTGGTACTCGCACAGCCATGGCTCGGTGCTTTACAGTCCCGGAAAGGGTTACTCTGCTCATTAACAGCCCAGTGCTCTGCTGCCTAGGAAAAAATATATGAACCACCTCTTTTTTTCTGTCTGCAGACACGACAAAGCTTTCAGGATGCCAAAAAGGTACGTTTAACATCAAAAGCTTCCTGTCCTTCTACCCCATTATCACTGCTCTCCTACCCTGCTATTAGGAGACACAGAGCGTTATTGCTGCTGACGTCCCCGGCAGCCCCAGCTGCAGAGGCAAGGTCAGCGTTCCCCGCTCTGGGCTTCCCATCCGCTTGTAAAAGCCTCAATCTGCTCCGGAGATCAATTTATCCTGCATTAATGAATAGCAACGCTGTCTTGATAGCTGCTCTCGAGGCAGGTGCCTGCCTCTGGTCCATACAATAGCTTTATTCATATATATATTAACCCTATACGTGTGTGTCTATGCACCTATATAGGATTAATCCAGCTTGGCCCATCAGATGGACAACCAGGAGGCCTTGAGCACCCAGATCCAGTGGGAGGTGTCCCTGCCCAGGGCAGGAGGTGGAACTCCATGGGCTTTGAGGTCCCTTCCAACCCAACCCATTCCATGATCCTACTCTATGATCCTATGATTTTCATAAGAAAGACTTGAAACCAAACTTGCTTAGGTGTGATGTCTTACATGCAAAGGACGCCAGGCCTGACCAAAAAGTCATGTGAAAGCTGTTTGAAGAGCTTGTGATGATTTCTAATGATCAGAAATAGCTGCATTATTTGACTTGGTGAAGCTGGAGGCAAGAGAAGCCAAAGAGCCAGCAAGTGGGAATGCTGCACTTGGAGGCTGATGCGCACTAGCACAGCCGCTTCGCAGTTCATCAATATTTCACTGCCCCACAAAGCTCAAATAGCTGCCTATTATTTTTGAACAAAGCATCTCTTACATTTCAGAAATACACCAGAATAGAGAACTAACAAGAGTCTGCCCATCCAGATCTGGAATAATTCCGATTCCTCACTGCTTAACAGATAGTTTTGAGGGAGACTAAAATCTTGAGGCAGTAAAACCTGCAGTGGTAGAAACCAGTAGGATAGTTGCTTTAATAGACTGTGCTGCAGGAGAGAGAGTTTGCCCCAAAGTGAACAGAGCTTGAATGGAAAATTTCAGACCAGCTTTTAAGAACAAAAGTAATTGACAAATTTACTTTTGGCCAGAATAAACTGCTTTTTTTGGAAGGGTTTTGTATACAAGTGTCACTAAAATTGTGTGTGCCACCATTCCACATGGATGTGCATTCCAAACCCTGAAGGAAAACCACTCGGCTGCATTTGCAGATGCCCTCGTTGTTGGCTCGGCGCTTGGTTTCCAGGCTGAGATCAGTGTGAGATTCGCTCATGGCACGGAAGCCGCTTGCGCTCTCTGTGAGTGCTGCTGGCATTCCATCAGATTTATCCCTGCAATTCCCAACAGTAAGGCAGGTTCCAATATAGTGAGAGAATTTAAACCAATGCGTGAGTCAGTTCTCTTTAGGGAATCTTCATGACTTCTCCAGGTCCACAGGTTGCAAACCTGCAGACCAAACCATCCAGTAGCTCCCAGCTCACATTGTACGACAGGGAAAAAAAGGGAAGAAGCTCTTTTGAAATGCAGTCTTTTCAGTTAAATATTTAAAGCTTCATTTTGCCCTAGGACACAAGTGTCTGGTTTTTCTTCTTTCTGATTGAAAAAACAGGAAAATGTAGGAAGGCAAAATGTAATTACCCGAGTTAATTAGAATTGCCTGCAAGCCTCCAGTCGGAGGGATAATAGCTGTACTGAAGCCTCCAAGCTCTTCAAAAAATAAACGCTCAAACCAGAAAGCCCCATCCCTTTATTTCCTTTTACTGACACTGCAGCGATTCAGCAGCAGGTTTCATTCTAACAGCAGAAGAGCCCTAACAGCTGCATTTTCTGTTCTCCTGTTGGTTCTAGTTATTCCCAAGCGATCGCGGAGTGGCCCATCGCTGTGCTGGGGCTGTGCTCGGTGACGGCTCTGGTCTGCACCTTAGCCGGGCTGCTTGTTGGAAACCTGCCTGACTTCTCAGAACCCTTGATGGTAAGTCCCCTCGGACAATACACGAACACGAGCATAAGGAAAATCCAGGACCAACCAGTGATATATTCTTTTTGCCATACAAAATGATCCTGTGCTGCATTCCTTCTCCTCAGGAGGAGGCAGCAAGGCAGGACAGTAGATTGAGTAGGACACTAAAGCCAGTAGAATAAATGTCCATGTTTACCAGAGATCTGCTGTGTTTAGCCTACATCTTTACAACGTGCAACCGGAACAAGATTCCTTCAGAACAGACGTAATGTGTCAGAGTGACACGCAGTATTTGCTGTTTCTCTTGAGAGCACAGAAGGAGCCCAGCCTGTGCCAGCAGCAGCCTGGTACTAACCCCTCCCTCAGCAATGCTGTGGACTCGCTCCAGCGACCTTGCTCTGGTGCAGAGACACTGCCACCTCCAACCTGGACTGATCCTTTTGCTCCCCTTCTACTGCTGAAAGGCTGGGTTGCCCAAAAGGACAAGCTAGACTCAGAAATTGGATGGAGGGTCTGCCTTTGGCTCCTCTAGTCTGTGTGTGAGGCTCCTGGAAGGGAGAGGCTGCCCTGTTCTGAGCGCTGCTGCACAGGGTCCCTTCTTTCATGCAGGATCCCAAGTTTTCTAAAGTTATCCTTGTCTCCCCTTAACGGAAGATTCCTGACAGAATAAGAATTGTTTGTCCAGGAAGAGGAAAATTCTTCCCATGTCTGTAAGTGACTATTTTACTTGAAGAGGAGGAGAAGAGTCTTGTGAGATTAAAGAGAGAGAACTGGAGCCATCCTTGCCTGAAAAGGAAAGGAAAAATATTTTTCCTATCAGCTCTGGGATGCTGTATTTCCAGGGAAAATTCCATTTGTGTTTCTCTCCAAGATGCAGTAATAACCTCATACAGTTTCTGTGTCGAGGAGGAGGATTAAGGAAAGCCAAGCTGAACTAAACTGCAAGCTGATGACAAACCCCTTTTGCTTGGCTGCAGGGTTTTGAGCCACGAGACACTGACATTGGCAGGAAGCTCATCGTGTGGAGGAACGTGGAGAGCCAGACGGGCTACAAGAAGACCTTTTCCCTTTCTCCCTATGCCGAGAAGAAAAGGTATTTGAGTTTGGGTTGGGGATGAGGAAGATGTTGGCTGTAAAGTTACAGATTCAATGTTCCGAGACATCTTTGTGAATTACAACACAAATGTTTTGTTTAGAAGTGACCAAGGCACTGGAGAGTTTAATCTGTTTTCCTGCAGTGACCTTGGGGTCCCTATTCTGGAAACCAGGAATTAGGATCTAAGCTCTTCATGCATTCCCTTCTCCGTTCGCCCTTAAAAGGCTGCAGAGGCCAGTTGGCAGGTCTGCACCAGGGGATGCGGTTTCTCACTGAGCCTCATGCAGTTCCCTGTAAAGGGGCACGGTCACCCCAGTACGGAGACACTCCCATCCAAGCACTCTTTCATAGATTCATGGAATTATTGAGGTTGGAAAAGCCCTCTCAGCTCATCCAGTCTAACCACCAGCCCAGCCCCACCGTGCAAATTAAACCATGTCCCAAAGTGCCACATCCACACACTTTTTGAACACCTCCAGGGATGGGGACTCCGCTGCTGCTATGGGCAGCCTCTGCCAGGGCTTCACCACTCTTTTAGTGAAGAAATTTTCCCTGATATCCAATCTGAACTTCCTCTGGTGTAAGTTGAGGCCATTTCCTCTAGCCCTATCACTTGCTACTCGGGAGAAGAACCAAGAACCCACCTCACCACAACCTCCTTTCCAAGAGCAGCAGAGAGTGATGAGGTCTCCCCTCAGCCTCCTCTTCTCCAGGCTGAACAGCCCCAGGGCCCTCAGCTGCTCCTCATGACCCTCATCACCACAGCAGTATTATGTGTGGCCCCAGAGCCTTGTCAGCGAGTGTAACTGGGAGCCAGATGACTTCTAGTTACACAATTAATCTGATCTTCTCCTAGCTATGATGACATTGGCAGAGGACAGAAAGCTGCTCAGGGGGAACAAGAAGCGAGGACACGGAGAATGGTGGAACAAATCTATGGAGCTGATGGTTTCTTTTGTGGTCCCCCAGGTGAGTGAAACCTTGATGGGGTAGTAGGTGCTACAGACCAGAACTCAACAGCAGACAGAGCTGTCACGGGGGCTGCGGACACAGGGAAGCATTCTGAAAATGCTCTAAGACAGTAGTGCGTATGACATCACCCTGTGAAAGCCAAGCCACCCTTTGGAGAGGGATCTTCCAGCATTTTGTAACTGAATGGTTAGGAAAGGCTTTTTCTGAAATTCCTGAGAAGAGCTGTTTATTCTCAACTTTTTGCCACACTTCTTTTTCTCTGACAGAAATTGGCCTTAAAAGCACCAGTAAAGGAGCAATGTTTTCACCATTTACCACTATCAAAGCGAATACTCTGAAAAAACAGCACATGCCCACTCGCTTTCCATTCCCACTCCCTCCCTGTTCCTTCTTTTCTTCTTGAAAAGAGTAAGCAGCAGTAAAAGCTGGAGCAAAAAAAGAGGAAAGCTCCAAGGCACCTCAAATGGACACTAGAGAGTAGAAGAAAGGGGAACAGCACGCAGGTATTTTTACTCCCTTCCCTGCCTCCACTCCACCTCTGAAACCAAACAAACCCGCAGGTCCTCAGGAGCTCCCGGATGAACTCGAGCTCCTTGCATGTGACAGGGGAGCAGAACCAGATGCTAACACTCACTAAAAGCAGCGAGCACCTTTTGGAAATGCCCCACTGCTGCTCGCTGGCTGCTGAGGTCAGGTCACACCAGGCAGATGCCACCACTCACTAGGAGTTGCTGTTTCCAGGCTGTTCCTCCACAGCAGTTGTACAGACAGTGAGAGAGATAGAGATAGAAATAGAGATAGAGAACCATAGAATCATAGAATAACCAAGTTGGAAGAGACTCACCAGATCATCAAGTCCAACCATCCCCATCAATCACTAACCCATGACCCTCAGCACCTCGTCCACCCGGCCCTTAAACCCCTCCAGGGAAAGGGACTCAACCCCCTCCCTGGGCAGCCTCAGACACTGCCCAGTGACCCTTTCCATGAAAAATTTTTTCCTAATGTCCAGCCTAAACCTCTCCTGGCGGAGTTTGAGGCCATTAACACATATACACATGTTGTTTTCTATGCACAAAGCCTACTCCAAACAGTCTGGCTGATTCATCTTCATTACCTAATCCTCATTTTTAAATTCCCCCCTCTATTTCAGAAAAGAGCTATTCCCAGCTGGTATTCATGTCCACAACTGCTGGAAGCTTATGGAACCTGCAAGCTATTCAGTCCATGTGTCAAATTGAACAAGACAAGGTCAGTAACATCAGGAAGAATGTCTATACATGCTGTCGCGTTTCTGTCTGCCGTAATCTTTAATCTCTAGCTGAAAGGGAGCCAGACAAAAATAACATAAGCTACAAAGCAGGTTTCAGCCTAGAGGACTCCAAAGCTTTCTACCTACTTAGCAATACGCGGGTGATTCCATCTGTCCAGCTGCAAAGAAGCAGCTGCTGTTAAACAGGAATAAGCAGACACTGAATGAGAGCTCAGTCCAGAAGCCAAAGGGGAGGGTGGCGAGCCATGGCCAGGACACCTCAAGGGGACGATCACTGCGTGGAGCAAGGAAGGCTATGGGGCTGCAAGAGGGAGTGTGCAGAGGGTTTGACATGGCACTCCCTCATCTCTTTTTTTCAGATACGCTCACACGTTCACTTTCGAGACCTCTGCCAACGGACTGAAGCCAACGAATGCTGCCCGAGCTGGTCTCTGGGGAACTATATTGCTGTCCTGTACAATAGGTCATCGTGCTTGGAGATAACCCAAGGAGACATCTCCCACACCCTGGCTCTCCTCCGAGCCTGCGCTCCAGACTACCACAAAGGCATCCTCACCCCCTCTTGCCTCGGCCCTGAGCCGGTGAGGAAGAAACACTCCCAGTGCGCCAAAGTCCCAGAAAAATGTACCCGCTTCAACGCCATTTACCAGCTGCTTCACTTCTTGGTCGACAGGGACTTTCTTAGCCCTCAGACGATGGAGTACCAAGTGCCATCCCTCAAATACAGCCTGCTGTTCTTGCCTACGAGGAAAGGTGCATCTATGATGGGGATCTACTTAGACAATCTGGAATCCTGGGATCTGTTTGATAACTACACGTCTATCACCGGAATGGACCTGGGCCTTAAGCAGAAACTATTCCAGCACTATCTCCTACTGGATACGAAGTACCCAGTCCTGGCAATATTAGCTATTTTTCTAAGCATTTCTTTTTACTTACGCTCGGTCTTCATTACTTTGATGGTCCTGCTCGCTGTGGTCAGTTCGTTAATGATCTCCTACTTCTTGTACAAGGTGGCCTTCAGATTCACCTACTTCCCATTCGTCAACCTGACAGCGGTCGTCATTCTCAGCAGCGTCTGCGCCAACCACACCTTTGTCTTCTTCGACCTCTGGAACCTCAGCAAGAGCCAGAACCCTTCTGCTGGGCTTTCGCAGTGGGTGAGTCAAACCATGCACCATTTTGCGTATCTCATGCTGGCATCTTGCTTCACAACTGGTGCTGCCTTCTACGCCAGCTACATCAGCAATATAACCGCCATCCGCTGCTTTGCTGTCTACATGGGCACATCCATGCTGGTGAGCCTGGTGTTCATGATGACGTGGCTGCCTTCTTCGGCTGTGCTGCACGAACGCTACATAGCAACGACCTGCATTTACAAGCCAGAGGACTACTGGAACGACACCGGCCACAAGAGAGTCGCTCTCTCCGTGCATTACATTCTCAGGGGCCTCCAGAACACGCTCTCCAAAACCTCCAAGCTGCTCTTTGAAAAGCTCCTGCCTTGCGGGGTCATCAAGTTTCGGTACATCTGGATCTGCTGGTTTGCTGCCTTAGCGATAGGAGGTGCCTACATTTCGTGTTCCAATCCCAAACTCAAGCTCCCGACCCTCGAGACATCGTCTGTGCAGGTGTTTAGGCTGAGCCACCCCTTCGAGAGGTACGACTCCGAGTACTGCCACCAGTTCATGTTCGAGAGGCTGGAGCACGGAGAAGGGCAGCGTATGCCTGTCACCATAGTCTGGGGCATTCTGCCCGTGGACAACGGGGACCATTTCAACCCCAAAAGCAACGGAACCCTAGTGACAGATGCCACTTTCACGATCCAAAACCCCAATGCCCAGAAGTGGCTCCTAGAATTCTGCCAAAAAGTGAAGAACAAAACTTTCTATTACCCCGATGCAGAGCAGAAATCTACCGTGTGCTTCATGGAGGAGTTCCTCAGGTGGATGGACAGTCGCCAGTGCTCCCAGCGAGACCACAGCTTCAACCTTTGCTGCAACCAGTTCTCCTTCCCGTATGGAAGCGAAGTCTTCCTACATTGCATCAAAATGATGCTCCTGGAACAAGGCAGGGAAGGGGCAGAAACGTACGATCTGGGGCTCAGGTTTGACGGGGAGGGAAATCTCGCTGCCTTAGTGCTGCAGTTTCAAACTGTTTATCACTACAGCTTCAACTACAGCAAAGCCAAGCAATTCTACGAGGAAATCAACCTCTGGGTGATGGAGGAAATGAAAACTGCCCCTGTGGGGCTTCAGAACGGGTGGTTTACCAGTAAACTGGAGCTGTACAACCTCCAGCACAGTCTCAGCACAGAAATGATGGTGGTCATGGGGCTCTCCATAGCAGTTTCCTTCGTGGTGCTGCTGCTCACTACTTGGAACGTTCTCCTTAGCGTCTTCTCTGTTACTGCCATCGCGGGCACTGTCCTGGTCACCGTCGGTCTTTTGGTCCTCTTGGAGTGGCAGCTCAACGCAGTAGAATCTCTCTTCATTTCAGCTGCAGTAGGTCTCTCTGTGGACTTTACCGTCAACTACTGCATCTCCTACCACCTGTGCCCCCACTCTGACCGCCTGAGCCGCGTGGCCTTTTCCCTGAAGCAGATGAGCTGTGCCACGGCCATGGCAGCTTCTGCTCTCTTCTCTGCAGGGGTCATTATGCTGCCTGCCACGGTCTTGGTGTACAGGAAGCTGGGGATATTCATCATGATGATCAAGTGCATCAGCTGTGGGTTTGCCAGCTTCTTCTTCCAGTCCCTGTGCTGTTTCTTCGGCCCAGAGAAGAACTGTGGGCAGATCCTTTGGCCTTGCGCCCACACCATGAAAGACTATCCTGATGATGCCGGGCTGAATGGAAGCTTCGCTTGTGGTGGGAGCGAGAAGCAAAACCGGTTGCGGAAGGTCCAGGAGTCCAACACCGCAAACGAGCAATACGAGCTCCAGCCCTTGTCCAGAAAACTGAGCGACAGCTTCGACAACAGCACTTCCACAAGCAAGCTGTCCAACCGGCCCTCGGTGCTCTCAGAAGACACACAAGTTGAAGAGAACAGAGGCCCCAGAACAGGAATGCACCCCTCCCTTGAAAGGGAGAGACAGAATCTGCAGGAGACTCTTGGAGACCAGCAGGGTGGCCTGTGCCAGTGTCCTGCCCTGCAAACATCCTCTCCGTACAAGCACAGCGGCTCGGGAGCAGAAATTCACAGGGAGAGACTCTGCCGAGACTGTCGATGTCGGAAATACGGTGCGAAAGCTTGGGATGGGTCTGGGCTGGACCATACCCAGCCGACTGGCATGAAAGAAGAAGGGCAGCTCAATAAATCACAGTGCTCTAGTGACACTGCCCAGCAGCAGTCGGATTATACCTCAGACCACAGCCACCTCCCTGCTGCTGACATCTACAAAATTCACAGATGCCTTTGTTCTCTCGGCAGCTCTTTTGACATGCTCAACATCTCCAGCGAGACGTCGATCAGTGATTTTGAGCAAGGCCTGAAGCTCGCTGAATCAGCCAGCTCCTGCCCTGATGCCTTAGAGCTGTCTGATTCCTACAGTCAAACGGAGAGAGGCTACTTGAACGGGAAGAGAGATACCCTGCGGCTGGACCTGAGGGAGACCGTCCTTGATCTCTCTCCAGCAGCATCGCAGAACAGCTCTTCGTGGAAAAACCGGTTTGGGTTAGGGAGCGAAGGGCCGGTGGTGTTACCAAACAGCCAACCAGACATGCCTGATGTTTGGATCAAACGATCCAGCGCACAAAGTTCTGGTTACAACAGCTGAAACCTTGCAGAACACACAACCGTATCGCTAGGGAAAGGGGAAGCTGAAATCTCCTTGGAACTGTAAATACCAGTTTATTTCCTCCCACCTCTCTTAGAGCTGAGACTATTTCTTAGTATTTCAGCTGCGTAAATGCCTGTGTTTTCACAGAACCAGCAAATCTGATGCTAAGTGAGAGGATGCGAGATCGGTGTTGATGGAGTGCAGCCCCTTGACCTCCCAGTGTCTGGTGCCATATTCATAGCGTATCTGCTCAACCCGTTCTGTCATTTCCTAAAAGGTGATTAGGTTTTGTTTCCTTGTCAAGGTCACACAGGAGAGAAATAACGAGGTGAATCTCCCCAGGTATTTAAAACCAGAGAAAACGAGCTTGTGTAGTAAAAACATTTAAATATCCCAGCCCCACAGCTACTGAAAATCTGGGTATCAAGTGAGGAGAGTACTGTTAATAAAATCAGAGTCTCTTTCATTTTCCACTGAATCAGAAACTGATTTGTGTGCAGTCCAGATTCTCAGAGCTCAGCAAAATAGTTCGAACACTACAGAAGACGTCATGGACTCCTAAGTTGATGCAGTCTCTCACCGATCATGGGGGACGCTGCAGAATCCAGCCTGAATCTACTTATCAATTTCAGTTTGTTTTATCTGAAGAAATTCAAGTGCTGCCAAAGATTTTTGGTGTCTGATTTCCCCTCTGAAAAAGGTGTCCCTGTCACCTCAGTGACTCGGGTGCTTTCTGTGTCATCTCCATCGCTCGAGGCCAATCCAGGCGTTCCCCACAAACATGAAATTTTGTAAACCTTGTATATCTGGTGAACCTTGGATTTTACTTCTTTTCTTTACCAGGAACAAACAGGAAAACCAACACTTCCTTGCCTTTATCTGTTTAAAAAGAGAAAACATTCTCTAGTCAACCTGACATGAAATAAATGCTTACAGCAAACTTTCCTAAACCTGAGTGATGCCTCATTTGCACCAAGAACGCTGTCGCTCATTTCCTTCACCCTTAAGGTGCCTAATGTATTTCCAATATAACCACTAAACGTGAGGGGAGACCTCATTGCTCTCTGCAGCTCCCTGAGAGGAGGTTGTGGAGAGGAGGGAGCTGGGCTCTTCTCCCAAGGGACAGGGGACAGGACGCGAGGGAATGGCCTCAAGCTCCACCAGGGGAGGGTCAGGATGGACAGCAGGAAAAAATTTCCGCAGAAAGGGTGATTGGTCCCTGTCCGAGGCTGCCCAGGGAGGGGGTTGAGTCCCCTTCCCTGGAGGGGTTTAAGGGCCAGGTGGACGAGGCGCTGAGGGACATGGGTTAGTGATTGATGGGGATGGTTGGACTCGATGATCCCGTGGGTCTCTTCCAACCTGGTGACTCCGTGATTCTATGATCAAACAGCCTCTCTCCTGCTGACACCCACGCGTCCTCCCTGCTCCGTGGGTGACAGCCCACAGCGGCCCGATGCCGGTGAGGAATACACTCTTTTAAAGGTAAAAACCCCGCTTAGAAGGAGGGTCACGAGGATGATCTGAGGGCTGGAGCACCTCCTGTATGAGGAGAAACTGAGAGAGTTGGGGTTGTTCAGCCTGGAGGAGAGAGGGCTGTGGGGAGACCTTAGAGCAGCTTCCAGGGCTGAAAGGGGCTCCAGGAAAGCTGGGGAGGGGCTCTGGATCAGCGAGGGCAGGGATGGGATGAGGGGAACGGTTTGGAGCTGCAAGACAGGGAGATGGAGATGAGACCTTAGGCAGAAATGTTTTGCTGTGAGGGTGGGGAGGCCCTGGCCCAGGCTGCCCAGAGCAGGGGTGGCTGCCCCATCCCTGGAGGGGCTCAGGGCCAGGCTGGAAGGGGCTCGGAGCCCCTGATCCCGCAGGCGACACCGTAGGGGTTCCGAGGTCCCTTCCCGCCCAGCCCGCTCCCCACGAGAAGGCAGAAAAAGGCGCGAACCGCCCCCCCCTCAGGGGCGTCGCCCGCGCGGGAAGGGGCGTGGTCGGCGCGAGAGGGGCGGGGCGGGGGCCGCGCGCGGGCGGCGGGATTCAAACGGCGCGGGGCGGGGGGGGCTCTGCGCATGCGCGGGGGGGGAGCCCCGCGTTTAAATGGCGGCGGGAGCGGCGCGAGCCCCGAATGGGAATCACCGAACCACCCTTACCACGGGCAGGGACCCCTCCCGCTGGATCAGGGGCTCCCAGCCCCATCCAGCCTGGCCTTGAACCCCTCCAGGGATGGGGCAGCCACCCCTGCTCTGGGCAGCCTGTTCCAGGGCCTCAGCGCCCTCATGGTGAAGAAATTCTTCCTAATGCCTAGTCTAGATCCGCCCCTCTCCAGTTTATCCCCGTCGCCCCTCGTCCTGGCAGCACAAGCCTTTACGAGCAGCTCCCCCCCAGCTTTATTGCAGCCTTTTCAGCTGCTGGAAGGTCGCTCTAAGGTCTCCCCGCAGCCTTCTCTTCTCCAGGCTGAACAACCCCAGCTCTCTCCTCGCACAGGAGGTTCTCCAGCCCGCAGATCACCCTTATCACCTCCTCTGCACCCGCTCCAGCAGCTCCATCTCCTTACGCTGAGCATCCAGAGCTGGACTCGGGGCTCCAGGTGGGTCTCCCCGAGCGGAGCAGAGGGGCAGGATCCCCTCCCTCCCCGCTGCTCCCACGGCTCTGGGTGCAGCCCGGGACACGGGGGGTTTCTAGCCTGGGGGCGCACCTTCCCGGCTCCTGTTGAGCTTCTCCTCCCCCAGCCCCCAAGCCCTTCCCTCCCCTCCTCTTTCCCTGCCCCGGAGCTCGCGGCGCAGGCGCGGGGCGCGTTGGGGCCGTTGGTTCGAACCGCGGCCATGGACGGAGAGGCCTCCCGCATCCCCGTGCTCAGCGCCTGCTCCCGGCCCGGACACACCGCGGGTTAGTGCCCTCAGCCCGGGGACGGGAGGGACCCGGGGGCCCAGGCTCTGCAGGGGGATCCGGGCAGGCTGGATCCAGGGCCCGGGCTCTGCAGAGGGATCCGGGCAGGCTGGATCCAGGGGCCCAGGCTCTGCAGAGGGATCCGGGCAGGCTGGATCCAGGGGCCCAGGCTCTGCAGAGGGATCGGGACAGGCTGGATCCAGGGGCCCAGGCTCTGCAGAGGGATCCGGGCAGGCTGGATCCAGGGGCCCAGGCTCTGCAGAGGGATCCGGGCAGGCTGGATCCAGGGGCCCAGGCTCTGCAGAGGGATCCGGGCAGGCTGGATCCAGGGCCCAGGCTCTGCAGAGGGATCCGGGCAGGCTGGATCCAGGGACCCAGGCTCTGCAGAGGGATCCGGGCAGGCTGGATCCAGGGGCCCAGGCTCTGCAGAGGGATCGGGACAGGCTGGATCCAGGGACCCAGGCTCTGCAGAGGGATCGGGGCAGGCTGGATCCAGGAGCTGGGTCCAAGATATGATCCAACAGGGGCAGGAGCATACTGGATACCAGGAAACATTTCTTGACGGAAAGGGTTCTCGGGCCCTGGCAGAGGCTGCCCAGGCCGGTGGTGGAGTCCCCATCCCCAGAAGGAATTAAAAGACAGGCAGACGAGGTGCTCAGGAATGTGGTTCAGCAGCAGACGGTTATGGTTGGACTGGATGATCTCCAAGGTCTTTTCCAAGCAAACCACTCTGTGATTGTACGACTCTATGACAAAGTGACCCGGCTACTGGATGAGGGAAAGGCTGTGGATGTGGTCTTCCTGGACTTCAGCAAAGCCTTTGACACAGTTTCTCACAGCGTTCTGCTTGAGAAACTGTCAGCCTCTGGGCTGGACAGGCGCACACTCTCCTGGGTGGAAAACTGGTTGGATGGCCGGGCCCAGAGAGTGGTGGTAAATGGTGTGAAATCCAGCTGGAGGCCAGTGACAAGTGGGGTTCCCCAGGGCTCAGTGCTGGGTCCAGCCCTGTTCAATGTCTTCATCAATGACCTGGATGGAGGCATCGAATGCACCCTTAGCAAGTTTGCGGATGACACTAAGCTGGGTGGAAGTGTCGATCTGCTGGAGGGTCGGGAGGCTCTGCAAAGGGATCTGAACAGGCTGGACCGCTGGGCAGAGTCCAATGGCATGAGGTTTAACAAGGCCAAATGCCGGGTCCTGCACTTGGGGCACAACAACCCTATGCAGTGCTACAGACTGGGAGAAGTCTGTCTAGAAAGCTGCCTGGAGGAGAGGGACCTGGGGGTGTTGGTTGACAGCCGACTGAATATGAGCCAGCAGTGTGCCCAGGTGGCCAAGAAGGCCAATGGCATCTTGGCTTGTATCAGAAACGGCGTGACCAGCAGGTCCAGGGAGGTTATCCTCCCTCTGTACTCGGCACTGGTGAGACCGCTCCTCGAATACTGTGTTCAGTTCTGGGCCCCTCACCACAAGAAGGATGTTGAGGCTCTGGAGAGAGTACAGAGAAGAGCAACAAAGCTGGTGAAAGGGCTGGAGAACAGGCCTTATGAGGAGCGGCTGAGAGAGCTGGGGTTGTTTAGCCTGGAGAAGAGGAGGCTGAGGGGTGACCTCATTGCTCTCTACAACTACCTGAAAGGACGTTGTAGAGAGGAGGGTGCTGGCCTCTTCTCCCAAGTGACAGGGGACAGGACAAGAGGGAATGGCCTCAAGCTCCGCCAGGGGAGGTTTAGGCTAGACGTTAGGAAAAAATTCTTTACAGAAAGGGTCATTGGGCACTGGAACAGGCTGCCCAGGGAGGTGGTTGAGTCACCTTCCCTGGAGGTGTTTAAGGCACGGGTGGACGAGGTGCTGAGGGATATGGTTTAGTGTTTGGTAGGAACGGTTGGACTCGGTGATCCGGTGGGTCTCTTCCAACCTGGTTATTCTGTGATTCTGTGATTCTGTGACTCAGGCGGGATGTCCCATTCAGGCCTCGGAGCTCCTAACGAGCAGCAGCCTGACTCCAGCTCTGCTCTTACTTCTGGCTTCTCAAGGAGTTGTAGCCCCAGGCGTGCGGAGCCCGCGGTGCCACCTTGGGGTCCCGTCTTGGTTGGTTTGGCCGCTGGTGCCTGCGCCCGGCACGGCTGCTGTCACAGCCCGAAGGTAGACGGAGTAACACCCAGAATTGTATTTAAACATTTAGTTTATTGCCTATAATGCTCCAATTCCAAGTCAAGAAGAGAAGCTTCAGTCAAGACCAATATCAGCATCCTGTAAGGGTTTGGCTCCTGGTGCCTGCGCCCGGCACGGCTGCTGACCCTCCGCGGAGACTGGCTCTTCTCTGCAGGCTGTTCCCTGCAGGAGTCGCGGCCTCCTCACTGCTGATGCTCTTCTCCCAGAGAAAATGGGATGTCCACTTCAGGACTTGGAGCTCATTCCTCATCCCAAGCCCTCCTCCTCAGCTGCCCTCGCTGTGCTCTCTGGCTGCTGTGGGATCTGTGCTGGGAATGGATCCTTGATGCTCGCCCTTCCCTGCGGGATCAGTGCTGGGAACTTCTCCTTCACACTGGCCGTTCCCTGCGGGATCTGTGCGGGGAACGACTCCTTGTTTCTTGTCGTTCCCTGCGGGATCTCTGTGGGGAACGACTCCTTGTTTCTTGTCGTTCCCTGCGGGATCTCTGTGGGGAACGACTCCTTGTTGCCCGTCGTTCCCTGCGGGATCTCTGTGGGGAACGACTCCTTGTCGCATGTCGTTCCCTGCGGGATCTGGTCTGGGAATGAGCCCTTGAGGCGTGTCGTTCCCTCATTGCCTCCCTCTGTCCCATGGACTCTGACCAGTTGACGTGCCGGCTCCGCTCTGAAGACTCTGGTTCGTCCCGTTCAGGCCTGGGAGCTCGGCCGGCGTCACGAGCAGCATCCCTAGCCGAGCTGTGGCCATCGTGGTGCTGCCTTGGGTATTCTCTTTGGACCCTCTCGAGGGCCGCTCTGTGACCGGCGTCCTGGCCTCTTGCGGAAGAGCTCGTGAGACGCCACCACGAGCTCCCTGAAGCAAAGAGGGTTCGAGGCCTCAGCCTGTACGGGTGGCGCGCCCTTTCATAGGTGTCGTAGCTGTGGGGTCCCAGCCTGTGCAGCATGCGGTGGAAAGCCTGCCGGCAGAGGGGACACTCGGCTCTGTGGCTGCCCCAGACCCAGATGCAGGGAAAACAGAAAAGGTGCTGGCACGGGCTCACGCGGGCTTCATCGTGGATGGTGTCCAGGCAGATGCTGCAGTTTGGGACCTGGGAGGCGTCCGGCACCGCGGCCGGCGTCCCCCGGCTGGTGCTGGCCGCCGCGGAAGAGGTGCCCTGCTCCGACGCCATCTCCCGCGGCAAAGGAAGACGATGCCCAGCTGACGGCCGGCCCTGGGGACGCAGCCTGCGGGAAGCAGCCCAGGGGATGGAGGGAAGCGCTGAAGAGGCGCTCGCTCGGCCTCCACGCTGGGCTTGTGGTGCCACCAATGCCAACGATGTCCTGGAGCAGACGAGTCCCAGCAGGAATATCTCTGGGAGCTCCTGCTCCGCGGGCAGGACGCTGACTGCTCCGACACGGGCTGGCAGCAATCGGGAAGGCAGGAGAGCGGTTCCTGCTCCACGAGGGCAGCACAAGAAGGGTCGGGGGACGGCAGGGCGGGCTCCTCGTCCAGCAGAACCTCTCTGTGCGCGTGGCAAAGAGCTCGCAGGACGGGGTGTCCTTCCCCTCACCGTCACACGTCTGCCCTCCACGCAGGGGGACAGCACAGTGGCCCCGCGGGGCTGCTGCAGCCCCAAGAGGAGGGGAGTCCCGGGGGTCTCTGTGACATCACAGAGCTTTGGGGGACCATGCCCAGGCTCGGCCAATCACGGCACGCTTTGCACCTCAAAGCCCACCGAGTTCCAACCCCACCCTGGTTCCTCCTGGAGAGCTCAGCCTCCTGGGCTGCAGCCGCAGCGCTCGACAAGGGGAACTCCACAAGTCCCTTCCCACCTCCTCGAGTCCACGGGTTGGGGCACAATAAAGTCTAGGCAAGACCCAAGTGTCCTCATTCTCCTAAACCCTCCCTGGAACGGTGAGCAGTAAGATGAAGCACTCACAAAGGGTTCCAGCTGATGGGGGGAAAGTTACACCTCTTCTCCCAAGGGACAGGGGACAGGACGAGAGGGAACGGCCTCAAGCTCCACCAGGGGAGGCTCAGGCTGGAGAGCAGGAAAAAATATTTCCCAGAAAGGGTGATTGGTCCCTGTCCGAGGCTGCCCAGGGAGGGGGTTGAGTCCCCTTCCCTGGAGGGGTTTAAGGGCCGGGTGGACGAGGCGCTGAGGGACATGGGTTAGTGATTGATGGGGATGGTTGGACTCGATGATCCGGTGGGTCTCTTCCAACCTGGTGACTCTGTGACTTTATGATTCCTACAGTCAAACGGAGAGAGGCTACTTGAACGGGAAGAGAGATACCCTGCGGCTGGACCTGAGGGAGACCGTCCTTGATCTCTCTCCAGCAGCATCGCAGAACAGCTCTTCGTGGAAAAACCGGTTTGGGTTAGGGAGCGAAGGGCCGGTGGTGTTACCAAACAGCCAACCAGACATGCCTGATGTTTGGATCAAACGATCCAGCGCACAAAGTTCTGGTTACAACAGCTGAAACCTTGCAGAACACACAACCGTATCGCTAGGGAAAGGGGAAGCTGAAATCTCCTTGGAACTGTAAATACCAGTTTATTTCCTCCCACCTCTCTTAGAGCTGAGACTATTTCTTAGTATTTCAGCTGCGTAAATGCCTGTGTTTTCACAGAACCAGCAAATCTGATGCTAAGTGAGAGGATGCGAGATCGGTGTTGATGGAGTGCAGCCCCTTGACCTCCCAGTGTCTGGTGCCATATTCATAGCGTATCTGCTCAACCCGTTCTGTCATTTCCTAAAAGGTGATTAGGTTTTGTTTCCTTGTCAAGGTCACACAGGAGAGAAATAACGAGGTGAATCTCCCCAGGTATTTAAAACCAGAGAAAACGAGCTTGTGTAGTAAAAACATTTAAATATCCCAGCCCCACAGCTACTGAAAATCTGGGTATCAAGTGAGGAGAGTACTGTTAATAAAATCAGAGTCTCTTTCATTTTCCACTGAATCAGAAACTGATTTGTGTGCAGTCCAGATTCTCAGAGCTCAGCAAAATAGTTCGAACACTACAGAAGACGTCATGGACTCCTAAGTTGATGCAGTCTCTCACCGATCACGGGGGACGCTGCAGAATCCAGCCTGAATCTACTTATCAATTTCAGTTTGTTTTATCTGAAGAAATTCAAGTGCTGCCAAAGATTTTTGGTGTCTGATTTCCCCTCTGAAAAAGGTGTCCCTGTCACCTCAGTGACTCGGGTGCTTTCTGTGTCATCTCCATCGCTCGAGGCCAATCCGGGCGTTCCCCACAAACATGAAATTTTGTAAACCTTGTATATCTGGTGAACCTTGGATTTTACTTCTTTTCTTTACCAGGAACAAACAGGAAAACCAACACTTCCTTGCCTTTATCTGTTTAAAAAGAGAAAACATTCTCTAGTCAACCTGACATGAAATAAATGCTTACAGCAAACTTTCCTAAACCTGAGTGATGCCTCATTTGCACCAAGAACGCTGTCGCTCATTTCCTTCACCCTTAAGGTGCCTAATGTATTTCCAATATAACCACTAAACGTGAGGGGAGACCTCATTGCTCTCTGCAGCTCCCTGAGAGGAGGTTGTGGAGAGGAGGGAGCTGGGCTCTTCTCCCAAGGGACAGGGGACAGGACGAGAGGGAATGGCCTCAAGCTCCACCAGGGGAGGGTCAGGATGGACAGCAGGAAAAAATATTTCCGCAGAAAGGGTTTTTGGTCCCTGTCCGAGGCTGCCCAGGGAGGGGGTTGAGTCCCCTTCCCTGGAGGGGTTTAAGGGCCGGGTGGACGAGGCGCTGAGGGACATGGGTTAGTGATTGATGGGGATGGTTGGACTCGATGATCCCGTGGGTCTCTTCCAACCTGGTGACTCCGTGATTCTATGATTAAACAGCCTCGCTCCTGCTGACACCCACGCGTCCTCCCTGCTCCGTGGGTGACAGCCCACAGCGGCCCGATGCCGGTGAGGAATACACTCTTTTAAAGGTAAAAACCCCGCTTAGAAGGAGGGTCACGAGGATGATCTGAGGGCTGGAGCACCTCCTGTATGAGGAGAAACTGAGAGAGTTGGGGTTGTTCAGCCTGGAGGAGAGAGGGCTGTGGGGAGACCTTAGAGCAGCTTCCAGGGCTGAAAGGGGCTCCAGGAAAGCTGGGGAGGGGCTCTGGATCAGCGAGGGCAGGGATGGGATGAGGGGAACGGTTTGGAGCTGCAAGACAGGGAGATGGAGATGAGACCTTAGGCAGAAATGTTTTGCTGTGAGGGTGGGGAGGCCCTGGCCCAGGCTGCCCAGAGCAGGGGTGGCTGCCCCATCCCTGGAGGGGCTCAGGGCCAGGCTGGAAGGGGCTCGGAGCCCCTGATCCCGCAGGCGACACCGTAGGGGTTCCGAGGTCCCTTCCCGCCCAGCCCGCTCCCCACGAGAAGGCAGAAAAAGGCGCGAACCGCCCCCCCCTCAGGGGCGTCGCCCGCGCGGGAAGGGGCGTGGTCGGCGCGAGAGGGGCGGGGCGGGGGCCGCGCGCGGGCGGCGGGATTCAAACGGCGCGGGGCGGGGGGGGCTCTGCGCATGCGCGGGGGGGGAGCCCCGCGTTTAAATGGCGGCGGGAGCGGCGCGAGCCCCGAATGGGAATCACCGAACCACCCTTACCACGGGCAGGGACCCCTCCCGCTGGATCAGGGGCTCCCAGCCCCATCCAGCCTGGCCTTGAACCCCTCCAGGGATGGGGCAGCCACCCCTGCTCTGGGCAGCCTGTTCCAGGGCCTCAGCGCCCTCATGGTGAAGAAATTCTTCCTAATGCCTAGTCTAGATCCGCCCCTCTCCAGTTTATCCCCGTCGCCCCTCGTCCTGGCAGCACAAGCCTTTACGAGCAGCTCCCCCCCAGCTTTATTGCAGCCTTTTCAGCTGCTGGAAGGTCGCTCTAAGGTCTCCCCGCAGCCTTCTCTTCTCCAGCCTCAACAACCCCAGCTCTCTCCTCGCACAGGAGGTTCTCCAGCCCGCAGATCACCCTTATCACCTCCTCTGCACCCGCTCCAGCAGCTCCATCTCCTTACGCTGAGCATCCAGAGCTGGACTCGGGGCTCCAGGTGGGTCTCCCCGAGCGGAGCAGAGGGGCAGGATCCCCTCCCTCCCCGCTGCTCCCACGGCTCTGGGTGCAGCCCGGGACACGGGGGGTTTCTAGCCTGGGGGCGCACCTTCCCGGCTCCTGTTGAGCTTCTCCTCCCCCAGCCCCCAAGCCCTTCCCTCCCCTCCTCTTTCCCTGCCCCGGAGCTCGCGGCGCAGGCGCGGGGCGCGTTGGGGCCGTTGGTTCGAACCGCGGCCATGGACGGAGAGGCCTCCCGCATCCCCGTGCTCAGCGCCTGCTCCCGGCCCGGACACACCGCGGGTTAGTGCCCTCAGCCCGGGGACGGGAGGGACCCGGGGGCCCAGGCTCTGCAGGGGGATCCGGGCAGGCTGGATCCAGGGCCCGGGCTCTGCAGAGGGATCCGGGCAGGCTGGATCCAGGGGCCCAGGCTCTGCAGAGGGATCCGGGCAGGCTGGATCCAGGGGCCCAGGCTCTGCAGAGGGATCCGGGCAGGCTGGATCCAGGGGCCCAGGCTCTGCAGAGGGATCCGGGCAGGCTGGATCCAGGGGCCCAGGCTCTGCAGAGGGATCCGGGCAGGCTGGATCCAGGGGCCCAGGCTCTGCAGAGGGATCCGGGCAGGCTGGATCCAGGGGCCCAGGCTCTGCAGAGGGATCGGGACAGGCTGGATCCAGGGACCCAGGCTCTGCAGAGGGATCGGGGCAGGCTGGATCCAGGAGCTGGGTCCAAGATATGATCCAACAGGGGCAGGAGCATACTGGATACCAGGAAACATTTCTTGACGGAAAGGGTTCTCGGGCCCTGGCAGAGGCTGCCCAGGCCGGTGGTGGAGTCCCCATCCCCAGAAGGAATTAAAAGACAGGCAGACGAGGTGCTCAGGAATGTGGTTCAGCAGCAGACGGTTATGGTTGGACTGGATGATCTCCAAGGTCTTTTCCAAGCAAACCACTCTGTGATTGTACGACTCTATGACAAAGTGACCCGGCTACTGGATGAGGGAAAGGCTGTGGATGTGGTCTTCCTGGACTTCAGCAAAGCCTTTGACACAGTTTCTCACAGCGTTCTGCTTGAGAAACTGTCAGCCTCTGGGCTGGACAGGCGCACACTCTCCTGGGTGGAAAACTGGTTGGATGGCCGGGCCCAGAGAGTGGTGGTAAATGGTGTGAAATCCAGCTGGAGGCCAGTGACAAGTGGGGTTCCCCAGGGCTCAGTGCTGGGTCCAGCCCTGTTCAATGTCTTCATCAATGACCTGGATGGAGGCATCGAATGCACCCTTAGCAAGTTTGCGGATGACACTAAGCTGGGTGGAAGTGTCGATCTGCTGGAGGGTCGGGAGGCTCTGCAAAGGGATCTGAACAGGCTGGACCGCTGGGCAGAGTCCAATGGCATGAGGTTTAACAAGGCCAAATGCCGGGTCCTGCACTTGGGGCACAACAACCCTATGCAGTGCTACAGACTGGGAGAAGTCTGTCTAGAAAGCTGCCTGGAGGAGAGGGACCTGGGGGTGTTGGTTGACAGCCGACTGAATATGAGCCAGCAGTGTGCCCAGGTGGCCAAGAAGGCCAATGGCATCTTGGCTTGTATCAGAAACGGCGTGACCAGCAGGTCCAGGGAGGTTATCCTCCCTCTGTACTCGGCACTGGTGAGACCGCTCCTCGAATACTGTGTTCAGTTCTGGGCCCCTCACCACAAGAAGGATGTTGAGGCTCTGGAGAGAGTACAGAGAAGAGCAACAAAGCTGGTGAAAGGGCTGGAGAACAGGCCTTATGAGGAGCGGCTGAGAGAGCTGGGGTTGTTTAGCCTGGAGAAGAGGAGGCTGAGGGGTGACCTCATTGCTCTCTACAACTACCTGAAAGGACGTTGTAGAGAGGAGGGTGCTGGCCTCTTCTCCCAAGTGACAGGGGACAGGACAAGAGGGAATGGCCTCAAGCTCCGACAGGGGAGGTTTAGGCTAGACGTTAGGAAAAAATTCTTTACAGAAAGGGTCATTGGGCACTGGAACAGGCTGCCCAGGGAGGTGGTTGAGTCACCTTCCCTGGAGGTGTTTAAGGCACGGGTGGACGAGGTGCTGAGGGATATGGTTTAGTGTTTGGTAGGAACGGTTGGACTCGGTGATCCGGTGGGTCTCTTCCAACCTGGTTATTCTGTGATTCTGTGATTCTGTGACTCAGGCGGGATGTCCCATTCAGGCCTCGGAGCTCCTAACGAGCAGCAGCCTGACTCCAGCTCTGCTCTTACTTCTGGCTTCTCAAGGAGTTGTAGCCCCAGGCGTGCGGAGCCCGCGGTGCCACCTTGGGGTCCCGTCTTGGTTGGTTTGGCCGCTGGTGCCTGCGCCCGGCACGGCTGCTGTCACACCCCGAAGGTAGACGGAGTAACACCCAGAATTGTATTTAAACATTTAGTTTATTGCCTATAATGCTCCAATTCCAAGTCAAGAAGAGAAGCTTCAGTCTAGACCAATATCAGCATCCTGTAAGGGTTTGGCTCCTGGTGCCTGCGCCCGGCACGGCTGCTGACCCTCCGCGGAGACTGGCTCTTCTCTGCAGGCTGTTCCCTGCAGGAGTCGCGGCCTCCTCACTGCTGATGCTCTTCTCACAGAGAAAATGGGATGTCCACTTCAGGACTTGGAGCTCATTCCTCATCCCAAGCCCTCCTCCTCAGCTGCCCTCGCTGTGCTCTCTGGCTGCTGTGGGATCTGTGCTGGGAATGGCTCCTTGATGCTCGCCCTTCCCTGCGGGATCAATGCCGGGAACTTCTCCTTCACACTGGCCGTTCCCTGCGGGATCTGTGCGGGGAACGACTCCTTGTTTCTTGTCGTTCCCTGCGGGATCTCTGTGGGGAACGACTCCTTGTTGCCTGTCGTGACCTGTGGGATCTCTGTGGGGAACGACTCCTTGTTTCTTGTCGTTCCCTGCGGGATCTCTGTGGGGAACGACTCCTTGTTTCTTGTCGTTCCCTGCGGGATCTCTGTGGGGAACGACTCCTTGTCGCATGTCGTTCCCTGCGGGATCTGCTCTGGGAATGAGCCCTTGAGGCGTGTCGTTCCCTCATTGCCTCCCTCTGTCCCATGGACTCTGACCAGTTGACGTGCCGGCTCCGCTCTGAAGACGCTGGTTCGTCCCGTTCAGGCCTGGGAGCTCGGCCGGCGTCACGAGCAGCATCCCAAGCCGAGCTGTGGCCACCGTGGTGCTGCCTTGGGTATTCTCTTTGGACCCCCTCGAGGGCCGCTCTGTGACCGGCGTCCTGGCCTCTTGCGGAAGAGCTCGTGCGACGCCACCACGAGCTCCCTGAAGCAAAGAGGGTTCGAGGCCTCAGCCTGTACGGGTGGCGCGCCCTTTCATAGGTGTCGTAGCTGTGGGGTCCCAGCCTGTGCAGCATGCGGTGGAAAGCCTGCCGGCAGAGGGGACACTCGGCTCTGTGGCTGCCCCAGACCCAGATGCAGGGAAAACAGAAAAGGTGCTGGCACGGGCTCACGCGGGCTTCATCGTGGATGGTGTCCAGGCAGATCACGCAGTCTGGGACCTGGGAGGCGTCCGGCACCGCGGCCGGCGTCCCCCGGCTGGTGCTGGCCGCCGCGGAAGAGGTGCCCTGCTCCGACGCCATCTCCCGCGGCAAAGGAAGACGATGCCCAGCTGACGGCCGGCCCTGGGGACGCAGCCTGCGGGAAGCAGCCCAGGGGATGGAGGGAAGCGCTGAAGAGGCGCTCGCTCGGCCTCCACGCTGGGCTTGTGGTGCCACCAATGCCAACGATGTCCTGGAGCAGACGAGTCCCAGCAGGAATATCTCTGGGAGCTCCTGCTCCGCGGGCAGGACGCTGACTGCTCCGACACGGGCTGGCAGCAATCGGGAAGGCAGGAGAGCGGTTCCTGCTCCACGAGGGCAGCACAAGAAGGGTCGGGGGACGGCAGGGCGGGCTCCTCGTCCAGCAGAACCTCTCTGTGCGCGTGGCAAAGAGCTCGCAGGACGGGGTGTCCTTCCCCTCACCGTCACACGTCTGCCCTCCACGCAGGGGGACAGCACAGTGGCCCCGCGGGGCTGCTGCAGCCCCAAGAGGAGGGGAGTCCCGGGGGTCTCTGTGACATCACAGAGCTTTGGGGGACCATGCCCAGGCTCGGCCAATCACGGCACGCTTTGCACCTCAAAGCCCACCGACTTCCAACCCCACCCTGGTTCCTCCTGGAGAGCTCAGCCTCCTGGGCTGCAGCCGCAGCGCTCGACAAGGGGAACTCCACAAGCCCCTTCCCACCTCCTCGAGTCCACGGGTTGGGGCACAATAAAGTCTAGGCAAGACCCAAGTGTCCTCATTCTCCTGAACCCTCCCTGCAACGGTGAGCAGTAAGATGAAGCACTCACAAAGGGTTCCAGCTGATGGGGGGAAAGTTACACCTCTTCTCCCAAGGGACAGGGGACAGGACGAGAGGGAACGGCCTCAAGCTCCACCAGGGGAGGCTCAGGCTGGAGAGCAGGAAAAAATATTTCCCAGAAAGGGTGATTGGTCCCTGTCCGAGGCTGCCCAGGGAGGGGGTTGAGTCCCCTTCCCTGGAGGGGTTTAAGGGCCGGGTGGACGAGGCGCTGAGGGACATGGGTTAGTGATTGATGGGGATGGTTGGACTCGATGATCCGGTGGGTCTCTTCCAACCTGGTGACTCTGTGACTTTATGATTCCTACAGTCAAACGGAGAGAGGCTACTTGAACGGGAAGAGAGATACCCTGCGGCTGGACCTGAGGGAGACCGTCCTTGATCTCTCTCCAGCAGCATCGCAGAACAGCTCTTCGTGGAAAAACCGGTTTGGGTTAGGGAGCGAAGGGCCGGTGGTGTTACCAAACAGCCAACCAGACATGCCTGATGTTTGGATCAAACGATCCAGCGCACAAAGTTCTGGTTACAACAGCTGAAACCTTGCAGAACACACAACCGTATCGCTAGGGAAAGGGGAAGCTGAAATCTCCTTGGAACTGTAAATACCAGTTTATTTCCTCCCACCTCTCTTAGAGCTGAGACTATTTCTTAGTATTTCAGCTGCGTAAATGCCTGTGTTTTCACAGAACCAGCAAATCTGATGCTAAGTGAGAGGATGCGAGATCGGTGTTGATGGAGTGCAGCCCCTTGACCTCCCAGTGTCTGGTGCCATATTCATAGCGTATCTGCTCAACCCGTTCTGTCATTTCCTAAAAGGTGATTAGGTTTTGTTTCCTTGTCAAGGTCACACAGGAGAGAAATAACGAGGTGAATCTCCCCAGGTATTTAAAACCAGAGAAAACGAGCTTGTGTAGTAAAAACATTTAAATATCCCAGCCCCACAGCTACTGAAAATCTGGGTATCAAGTGAGGAGAGTACTGTTAATAAAATCAGAGTCTCTTTCATTTTCCACTGAATCAGAAACTGATTTGTGTGCAGTCCAGATTCTCAGAGCTCAGCAAAATAGTTCGAACACTACAGAAGACGTCATGGACTCCTAAGTTGATGCAGTCTCTCACCGATCATGGGGGACGCTGCAGAATCCAGCCTGAATCTACTTATCAATTTCAGTTTGTTTTATCTGAAGAAATTCAAGTGCTGCCAAAGATTTTTGGTGTCTGATTTCCCCTCTGAAAAAGGTGTCCCTGTCACCTCAGTGACTCGGGTGCTTTCTGTGTCATCTCCATCGCTCGAGGCCAATCCGGGCGTTCCCCACAAACATGAAATTTTGTAAACCTTGTATATCTGGTGAACCTTGGATTTTACTTCTTTTCTTTACCAGGAACAAACAGGAAAACCAACACTTCCTTGCCTTTATCTGTTTAAAAAGAGAAAACATTCTCTAGTCAACCTGACATGAAATAAATGCTTACAGCAAACTTTCCTAAACCTGAGTGATGCCTCATTTGCACCAAGAACGCTGTCGCTCATTTCCTTCACCCTTAAGGTGCCTAATGTATTTCCAATATAACCACTAAACGTGAGGGGAGACCTCATTGCTCTCTGCAGCTCCCTGAGAGGAGGTTGTGGAGAGGAGGGAGCTGGGCTCTTCTCCCAAGGGACAGGGGACAGGACGAGAGGGAATGGCCTCAAGCTCCACCAGGGGAGGGTCAGGATGGACAGCAGGAAAAAATATTTCCGCAGAAAGGGTTTTTGGTCCCTGTCCGAGGCTGCCCAGGGAGGGGGTTGAGTCCCCTTCCCTGGAGGGGTTTAAGGGCCGGGTGGACGAGGCGCTGAGGGACATGGGTTAGTGATTGATGGGGATGGTTGGACTCGATGATCCCGTGGGTCTCTTCCAACCTGGTGACTCCGTGATTCTATGATTAAACAGCCTCGCTCCTGCTGACACCCACGCGTCCTCCCTGCTCCGTGGGTGACAGCCCACAGCGGCCCGATGCCGGTGAGGAATACACTCTTTTAAAGGTAAAAACCCCGCTTAGAAGGAGGGTCACGAGGATGATCTGAGGGCTGGAGCACCTCCTGTATGAGGAGAAACTGAGAGAGTTGGGGTTGTTCAGCCTGGAGGAGAGAGGGCTGTGGGGAGACCTTAGAGCAGCTTCCAGGGCTGAAAGGGGCTCCAGGAAAGCTGGGGAGGGGCTCTGGATCAGCGAGGGCAGGGATGGGATGAGGGGAACGGTTTGGAGCTGCAAGACAGGGAGATGGAGATGAGACCTTAGGCAGAAATGTTTTGCTGTGAGGGTGGGGAGGCCCTGGCCCAGGCTGCCCAGAGCAGGGGTGGCTGCCCCATCCCTGGAGGGGCTCAGGGCCAGGCTGGAAGGGGCTCGGAGCCCCTGATCCCGCAGGCGACACCGTAGGGGTTCCGAGGTCCCTTCCCGCCCAGCCCGCTCCCCACGAGAAGGCAGAAAAAGGCGCGAACCGCCCCCCCCTCAGGGGCGTCGCCCGCGCGGGAAGGGGCGTGGTCGGCGCGAGAGGGGCGGGGCGGGGGCCGCGCGCGGGCGGCGGGATTCAAACGGCGCGGGGCGGGGGGGGCTCTGCGCATGCGCGGGGGGGGGGCCCCGCGTTTAAATGGCGGCGGGAGCGGCGCGAGCCCCGAATGGGAATCACCGAACCACCCTTACCACGGGCAGGGACCCCTCCCGCTGGATCAGGGGCTCCCAGCCCCATCCAGCCTGGCCTTGAACCCCTCCAGGGATGGGGCAGCCACCCCTGCTCTGGGCAGCCTGTTCCAGGGCCTCAGCGCCCTCATGGTGAAGAAATTCTTCCTAATGCCTAGTCTAGATCCGCCCCTCTCCAGTTTATCCCCGTCGCCCCTCGTCCTGGCAGCACAAGCCTTTACGAGCAGCTCCCCCCCAGCTTTATTGCAGCCTTTTCAGCTGCTGGAAGGTCGCTCTAAGGTCTCCCCGCAGCCTTCTCTTCTCCAGGCTGAACAACCCCAGCTCTCTCCTCGCACAGGAGGTTCTCCAGCCCGCAGATCACCCTTATCACCTCCTCTGCACCCGCTCCAGCAGCTCCATCTCGTTACGCTGAGCATCCAGAGCTGGACTCGGGGCTCCAGGTGGGTCTCCCCGAGCGGAGCAGAGGGGCAGGATCCCCTCCCTCCCCGCTGCTCCCACGGCTCTGGGTGCAGCCCGGGACACGGGGGGTTTCTAGCCTGGGGGCGCACCTTCCCGGCTCCTGTTGAGCTTCTCCTCCCCCAGCCCCCAAGCCCTTCCCTCCCCTCCTCTTTCCCTGCCCCGGAGCTCGCGGCGCAGGCGCGGGGCGCGTTGGGGCCGTTGGTTCGAACCGCGGCCATGGACGGAGAGGCCTCCCGCATCCCCGTGCTCAGCGCCTGCTCCCGGCCCGGACACACCGCGGGTTAGTGCCCTCAGCCCGGGGACGGGAGGGACCCGGGGGCCCAGGCTCTGCAGGGGGATCCGGGCAGGCTGGATCCAGGGCCCGGGCTCTGCAGAGGGATCCGGGCAGGCTGGATCCAGGGGCCCAGGCTCTGCAGAGGGATCCGGGCAGGCTGGATCCAGGGGCCCAGGCTCTGCAGAGGGATCCGGGCAGGCTGGATCCAGGGGCCCAGGCTCTGCAGAGGGATCCGGGCAGGCTGGATCCAGGGGCCCAGGCTCTGCAGAGGGATCCGGGCAGGCTGGATCCAGGGGCCCAGGCTCTGCAGAGGGATCCGGGCAGGCTGGATCCAGGGGCCCAGGCTCTGCAGAGGGATCGGGACAGGCTGGATCCAGGGACCCAGGCTCTGCAGAGGGATCGGGGCAGGCTGGATCCAGGAGCTGGGTCCAAGATATGATCCAACAGGGGCAGGAGCATACTGGATACCAGGAAACATTTCTTGACGGAAAGGGTTCTCGGGCCCTGGCAGAGGCTGCCCAGGCCGGTGGTGGAGTCCCCATCCCCAGAAGGAATTAAAAGACAGGCAGACGAGGTGCTCAGGAATGTGGTTCAGCAGCAGACGGTTATGGTTGGACTGGATGATCTCCAAGGTCTTTTCCAAGCAAACCACTCTGTGATTGTACGACTCTATGACAAAGTGACCCGGCTACTGGATGAGGGAAAGGCTGTGGATGTGGTCTTCCTGGACTTCAGCAAAGCCTTTGACACAGTTTCTCACAGCGTTCTGCTTGAGAAACTGTCAGCCTCTGGGCTGGACAGGCGCACACTCTCCTGGGTGGAAAACTGGTTGGATGGCCGGGCCCAGAGAGTGGTGGTAAATGGTGTGAAATCCAGCTGGAGGCCAGTGACAAGTGGGGTTCCCCAGGGCTCAGTGCTGGGTCCAGCCCTGTTCAATGTCTTCATCAATGACCTGGATGGAGGCATCGAATGCACCCTTAGCAAGTTTGCGGATGACACTAAGCTGGGTGGAAGTGTCGATCTGCTGGAGGGTCGGGAGGCTCTGCAAAGGGATCTGAACAGGCTGGACCGCTGGGCAGAGTCCAATGGCATGAGGTTTAACAAGGCCAAATGCCGGGTCCTGCACTTGGGGCACAACAACCCTATGCAGTGCTACAGACTGGGAGAAGTCTGTCTAGAAAGCTGCCTGGAGGAGAGGGACCTGGGGGTGTTGGTTGACAGCCGACTGAATATGAGCCAGCAGTGTGCCCAGGTGGCCAAGAAGGCCAATGGCATCTTGGCTTGTATCAGAAACGGCGTGACCAGCAGGTCCAGGGAGGTTATCCTCCCTCTGTACTCGGCACTGGTGAGACCGCTCCTCGAATACTGTGTTCAGTTCTGGGCCCCTCACCACAAGAAGGATGTTGAGGCTCTGGAGAGAGTACAGAGAAGAGCAACAAAGCTGGTGAAAGGGCTGGAGAACAGGCCTTATGAGGAGCGGCTGAGAGAGCTGGGGTTGTTTAGCCTGGAGAAGAGGAGGCTGAGGGGTGACCTCATTGCTCTCTACAACTACCTGAAAGGACGTTGTAGAGAGGAGGGTGCTGGCCTCTTCTCCCAAGTGACAGGGGACAGGACAAGAGGGAATGGCCTCAAGCTCCGACAGGGGAGGTTTAGGCTAGACGTTAGGAAAAAATTCTTTACAGAAAGGGTCATTGGGCACTGGAACAGGCTGCCCAGGGAGGTGGTTGAGTCACCTTCCCTGGAGGTGTTTAAGGCACGGGTGGACGAGGTGCTGAGGGATATGGTTTAGTGTTTGGTAGGAACGGTTGGACTCGGTGATCCGGTGGGTCTCTTCCAACCTGGTTATTCTGTGATTCTGTGATTCTGTGACTCAGGCGGGATGTCCCATTCAGGCCTCGGAGCTCCTAACGAGCAGCAGCCTGACTCCAGCTCTGCTCTTACTTCTGGCTTCTCAAGGAGTTGTAGCCCCAGGCGTGCGGAGCCCGCGGTGCCACCTTGGGGTCCCGTCTTGGTTGGTTTGGCCGCTGGTGCCTGCGCCCGGCACGGCTGCTGTCACACCCCGAAGGTAGACGGAGTAACACCCAGAATTGTATTTAAACATTTAGTTTATTGCCTATAATGCTCCAATTCCAAGTCAAGAAGAGAAGCTTCAGTCTAGACCAATATCAGCATCCTGTAAGGGTTTGGCTCCTGGTGCCTGCGCCCGGCACGGCTGCTGACCCTCCGCGGAGACTGGCTCTTCTCTGCAGGCTGTTCCCTGCAGGAGTCGCGGCCTCCTCACTGCTGATGCTCTTCTCACAGAGAAAATGGGATGTCCACTTCAGGACTTGGAGCTCATTCCTCATCCCAAGCCCTCCTCCTCAGCTGCCCTCGCTGTGCTCTCTGGCTGCTGTGGGATCTGTGCTGGGAATGGCTCCTTGATGCTCGCCCTTCCCTGCGGGATCAATGCCGGGAACTTCTCCTTCACACTGGCCGTTCCCTGCGGGATCTGTGCGGGGAACGACTCCTTGTTTCTTGTCGTTCCCTGCGGGATCTCTGTGGGGAACGACTCCTTGTTGCCTGTCGTGACCTGTGGGATCTCTGTGGGGAACGACTCCTTGTTTCTTGTCGTTCCCTGCGGGATCTCTGTGGGGAACGACTCCTTGTTTCTTGTCGTTCCCTGCGGGATCTCTGTGGGGAACGACTCCTTGTCGCATGTCGTTCCCTGCGGGATCTGCTCTGGGAATGAGCCCTTGAGGCGTGTCGTTCCCTCATTGCCTCCCTCTGTCCCATGGACTCTGACCAGTTGACGTGCCGGCTCCGCTCTGAAGACGCTGGTTCGTCCCGTTCAGGCCTGGGAGCTCGGCCGGCGTCACGAGCAGCATCCCAAGCCGAGCTGTGGCCACCGTGGTGCTGCCTTGGGTATTCTCTTTGGACCCCCTCGAGGGCCGCTCTGTGACCGGCGTCCTGGCCTCTTGCGGAAGAGCTCGTGCGACGCCACCACGAGCTCCCTGAAGCAAAGAGGGTTCGAGGCCTCAGCCTGTACGGGTGGCGCGCCCTTTCATAGGTGTCGTAGCTGTGGGGTCCCAGCCTGTGCAGCATGCGGTGGAAAGCCTGCCGGCAGAGGGGACACTCGGCTCTGTGGCTGCCCCAGACCCAGATGCAGGGAAAACAGAAAAGGTGCTGGCACGGGCTCACGCGGGCTTCATCGTGGATGGTGTCCAGGCAGATCACGCAGTCTGGGACCTGGGAGGCGTCCGGCACCGCGGCCGGCGTCCCCCGGCTGGTGCTGGCCGCCGCGGAAGAGGTGCCCTGCTCCGACGCCATCTCCCGCGGCAAAGGAAGACGATGCCCAGCTGACGGCCGGCCCTGGGGACGCAGCCTGCGGGAAGCAGCCCAGGGGATGGAGGGAAGCGCTGAAGAGGCGCTCGCTCGGCCTCCACGCTGGGCTTGTGGTGCCACCAATGCCAACGATGTCCTGGAGCAGACGAGTCCCAGCAGGAATATCTCTGGGAGCTCCTGCTCCGCGGGCAGGACGCTGACTGCTCCGACACGGGCTGGCAGCAATCGGGAAGGCAGGAGAGCGGTTCCTGCTCCACGAGGGCAGCACAAGAAGGGTCGGGGGACGGCAGGGCGGGCTCCTCGTCCAGCAGAACCTCTCTGTGCGCGTGGCAAAGAGCTCGCAGGACGGGGTGTCCTTCCCCTCACCGTCACACGTCTGCCCTCCACGCAGGGGGACAGCACAGTGGCCCCGCGGGGCTGCTGCAGCCCCAAGAGGAGGGGAGTCCCGGGGGTCTCTGTGACATCACAGAGCTTTGGGGGACCATGCCCAGGCTCGGCCAATCACGGCACGCTTTGCACCTCAAAGCCCACCGACTTCCAACCCCACCCTGGTTCCTCCTGGAGAGCTCAGCCTCCTGGGCTGCAGCCGCAGCGCTCGACAAGGGGAACTCCACAAGCCCCTTCCCACCTCCTCGAGTCCACGGGTTGGGGCACAATAAAGTCTAGGCAAGACCCAAGTGTCCTCATTCTCCTGAACCCTCCCTGCAACGGTGAGCAGTAAGATGAAGCACTCACAAAGGGTTCCAGCTGATGGGGGGAAAGTTACACCTCTTCTCCCAAGGGACAGGGGACAGGACGAGAGGGAACGGCCTCAAGCTCCACCAGGGGAGGCTCAGGCTGGAGAGCAGGAAAAAATATTTCCCAGAAAGGGTGATTGGTCCCTGTCCGAGGCTGCCCAGGGAGGGGGTTGAGTCCCCTTCCCTGGAGGGGTTTAAGGGCCGGGTGGACGAGGCGCTGAGGGACATGGGTTAGTGATTGATGGGGATGGTTGGACTCGATGATCCGGTGGGTCTCTTCCAACCTGGTGACTCTGTGACTTTATGATTCCTACAGTCAAACGGAGAGAGGCTACTTGAACGGGAAGAGAGATACCCTGCGGCTGGACCTGAGGGAGACCGTCCTTGATCTCTCTCCAGCAGCATCGCAGAACAGCTCTTCGTGGAAAAACCGGTTTGGGTTAGGGAGCGAAGGGCCGGTGGTGTTACCAAACAGCCAACCAGACATGCCTGATGTTTGGATCAAACGATCCAGCGCACAAAGTTCTGGTTACAACAGCTGAAACCTTGCAGAACACACAACCGTATCGCTAGGGAAAGGGGAAGCTGAAATCTCCTTGGAACTGTAAATACCAGTTTATTTCCTCCCACCTCTCTTAGAGCTGAGACTATTTCTTAGTATTTCAGCTGCGTAAATGCCTGTGTTTTCACAGAACCAGCAAATCTGATGCTAAGTGAGAGGATGCGAGATCGGTGTTGATGGAGTGCAGCCCCTTGACCTCCCAGTGTCTGGTGCCATATTCATAGCGTATCTGCTCAACCCGTTCTGTCATTTCCTAAAAGGTGATTAGGTTTTGTTTCCTTGTCAAGGTCACACAGGAGAGAAATAACGAGGTGAATCTCCCCAGGTATTTAAAACCAGAGAAAACGAGCTTGTGTAGTAAAAACATTTAAATATCCCAGCCCCACAGCTACTGAAAATCTGGGTATCAAGTGAGGAGAGTACTGTTAATAAAATCAGAGTCTCTTTCATTTTCCACTGAATCAGAAACTGATTTGTGTGCAGTCCAGATTCTCAGAGCTCAGCAAAATAGTTCGAACACTACAGAAGACGTCATGGACTCCTAAGTTGATGCAGTCTCTCACCGATCATGGGGGACGCTGCAGAATCCAGCCTGAATCTACTTATCAATTTCAGTTTGTTTTATCTGAAGAAATTCAAGTGCTGCCAAAGATTTTTGGTGTCTGATTTCCCCTCTGAAAAAGGTGTCCCTGTCACCTCAGTGACTCGGGTGCTTTCTGTGTCATCTCCATCGCTCGAGGCCAATCCGGGCGTTCCCCACAAACATGAAATTTTGTAAACCTTGTATATCTGGTGAACCTTGGATTTTACTTCTTTTCTTTACCAGGAACAAACAGGAAAACCAACACTTCCTTGCCTTTATCTGTTTAAAAAGAGAAAACATTCTCTAGTCAACCTGACATGAAATAAATGCTTACAGCAAACTTTCCTAAACCTGAGTGATGCCTCATTTGCACCAAGAACGCTGTCGCTCATTTCCTTCACCCTTAAGGTGCCTAATGTATTTCCAATATAACCACTAAACGTGAGGGGAGACCTCATTGCTCTCTGCAGCTCCCTGAGAGGAGGTTGTGGAGAGGAGGGAGCTGGGCTCTTCTCCCAAGGGACAGGGGACAGGACGAGAGGGAATGGCCTCAAGCTCCACCAGGGGAGGGTCAGGATGGACAGCAGGAAAAAATATTTCCGCAGAAAGGGTTTTTGGTCCCTGTCCGAGGCTGCCCAGGGAGGGGGTTGAGTCCCCTTCCCTGGAGGGGTTTAAGGGCCGGGTGGACGAGGCGCTGAGGGACATGGGTTAGTGATTGATGGGGATGGTTGGACTCGATGATCCCGTGGGTCTCTTCCAACCTGGTGACTCCGTGATTCTATGATTAAACAGCCTCGCTCCTGCTGACACCCACGCGTCCTCCCTGCTCCGTGGGTGACAGCCCACAGCGGCCCGATGCCGGTGAGGAATACACTCTTTTAAAGGTAAAAACCCCGCTTAGAAGGAGGGTCACGAGGATGATCTGAGGGCTGGAGCACCTCCTGTATGAGGAGAAACTGAGAGAGTTGGGGTTGTTCAGCCTGGAGGAGAGAGGGCTGTGGGGAGACCTTAGAGCAGCTTCCAGGGCTGAAAGGGGCTCCAGGAAAGCTGGGGAGGGGCTCTGGATCAGCGAGGGCAGGGATGGGATGAGGGGAACGGTTTGGAGCTGCAAGACAGGGAGATGGAGATGAGACCTTAGGCAGAAATGTTTTGCTGTGAGGGTGGGGAGGCCCTGGCCCAGGCTGCCCAGAGCAGGGGTGGCTGCCCCATCCCTGGAGGGGCTCAGGGCCAGGCTGGAAGGGGCTCGGAGCCCCTGATCCCGCAGGCGACACCGTAGGGGTTCCGAGGTCCCTTCCCGCCCAGCCCGCTCCCCACGAGAAGGCAGAAAAAGGCGCGAACCGCCCCCCCCTCAGGGGCGTCGCCCGCGCGGGAAGGGGCGTGGTCGGCGCGAGAGGGGCGGGGCGGGGGCCGCGCGCGGGCGGCGGGATTCAAACGGCGCGGGGCGGGGGGGGCTCTGCGCATGCGCGGGGGGGGGGGCCCGCGTTTAAATGGCGGCGGGAGCGGCGCGAGCCCCGAATGGGAATCACCGAACCACCCTTACCACGGGCAGGGACCCCTCCCGCTGGATCAGGGGCTCCCAGCCCCATCCAGCCTGGCCTTGAACCCCTCCAGGGATGGGGCAGCCACCCCTGCTCTGGGCAGCCTGTTCCAGGGCCTCAGCGCCCTCATGGTGAAGAAATTCTTCCTAATGCCTAGTCTAGATCCGCCCCTCTCCAGTTTATCCCCGTCGCCCCTCGTCCTGGCAGCACAAGCCTTTACGAGCAGCTCCCCCCCAGCTTTATTGCAGCCTTTTCAGCTGCTGGAAGGTCGCTCTAAGGTCTCCCCGCAGCCTTCTCTTCTCCAGGCTGAACAACCCCAGCTCTCTCCTCGCACAGGAGGTTCTCCAGCCCGCAGATCACCCTTATCACCTCCTCTGCACCCGCTCCAGCAGCTCCATCTCCTTACGCTGAGCATCCAGAGCTGGACTCGGGGCTCCAGGTGGGTCTCCCCGAGCGGAGCAGAGGGGCAGGATCCCCTCCCTCCCCGCTGCTCCCACGGCTCTGGGTGCAGCCCGGGACACGGGGGGTTTCTAGCCTGGGGGCGCACCTTCCCGGCTCCTGTTGAGCTTCTCCTCCCCCAGCCCCCAAGCCCTTCCCTCCCCTCCTCTTTCCCTGCCCCGGAGCTCGCGGCGCAGGCGCGGGGCGCGTTGGGGCCGTTGGTTCGAACCGCGGCCATGGACGGAGAGGCCTCCCGCATCCCCGTGCTCAGCGCCTGCTCCCGGCCCGGACACACCGCGGGTTAGTGCCCTCAGCCCGGGGACGGGAGGGACCCGGGGGCCCAGGCTCTGCAGGGGGATCCGGGCAGGCTGGATCCAGGGCCCGGGCTCTGCAGAGGGATCCGGGCAGGCTGGATCCAGGGGCCCAGGCTCTGCAGAGGGATCCGGGCAGGCTGGATCCAGGGGCCCAGGCTCTGCAGAGGGATCCGGGCAGGCTGGATCCAGGGGCCCAGGCTCTGCAGAGGGATCCGGGCAGGCTGGATCCAGGGGCCCAGGCTCTGCAGAGGGATCCGGGCAGGCTGGATCCAGGGGCCCAGGCTCTGCAGAGGGATCCGGGCAGGCTGGATCCAGGGGCCCAGGCTCTGCAGAGGGATCGGGACAGGCTGGATCCAGGGACCCAGGCTCTGCAGAGGGATCGGGGCAGGCTGGATCCAGGAGCTGGGTCCAAGATATGATCCAACAGGGGCAGGAGCATACTGGATACCAGGAAACATTTCTTGACGGAAAGGGTTCTCGGGCCCTGGCAGAGGCTGCCCAGGCCGGTGGTGGAGTCCCCATCCCCAGAAGGAATTAAAAGACAGGCAGACGAGGTGCTCAGGAATGTGGTTCAGCAGCAGACGGTTATGGTTGGACTGGATGATCTCCAAGGTCTTTTCCAAGCAAACCACTCTGTGATTGTACGACTCTATGACAAAGTGACCCGGCTACTGGATGAGGGAAAGGCTGTGGATGTGGTCTTCCTGGACTTCAGCAAAGCCTTTGACACAGTTTCTCACAGCGTTCTGCTTGAGAAACTGTCAGCCTCTGGGCTGGACAGGCGCACACTCTCCTGGGTGGAAAACTGGTTGGATGGCCGGGCCCAGAGAGTGGTGGTAAATGGTGTGAAATCCAGCTGGAGGCCAGTGACAAGTGGGGTTCCCCAGGCTCAGTGCTGGGTCCAGCCCTGTTCAATGTCTTCATCAATGACCTGGATGGAGGCATCGAATGCACCCTTAGCAAGTTTGCGGATGACACTAAGCTGGGTGGAAGTGTCGATCTGCTGGAGGGTCGGGAGGCTCTGCAAAGGGATCTGAACAGGCTGGACCGCTGGGCAGAGTCCAATGGCATGAGGTTTAACAAGGCCAAATGCCGGGTCCTGCACTTGGGGCACAACAACCCTATGCAGTGCTACAGACTGGGAGAAGTCTGTCTAGAAAGCTGCCTGGAGGAGAGGGACCTGGGGGTGTTGGTTGACAGCCGACTGAATATGAGCCAGCAGTGTGCCCAGGTGGCCAAGAAGGCCAATGGCATCTTGGCTTGTATCAGAAACGGCGTGACCAGCAGGTCCAGGGAGGTTATCCTCCCTCTGTACTCGGCACTGGTGAGACCGCTCCTCGAATACTGTGTTCAGTTCCTGGGCCCCTCACCACAAGAAGGATGTTGAGGCTCTGGAGAGAGTACAGAGAAGAGCAACAAAGCTGGTGAAAGGGCTGGAGAACAGGCCTTATGAGGAGCGGCTGAGAGAGCTGGGGTTGTTTAGCCTGGAGAAGAGGAGGCTGAGGGGTGACCTCATTGCTCTCTACAACTACCTGAAAGGACGTTGTAGAGAGGAGGGTGCTGGCCTCTTCTCCCAAGTGACAGGGGACAGGACAAGAGGGAATGGCCTCAAGCTCCGACAGGGGAGGTTTAGGCTAGACGTTAGGAAAAAATTCTTTACAGAAAGGGTCATTGGGCACTGGAACAGGCTGCCCAGGGAGGTGGTTGAGTCACCTTCCCTGGAGGTGTTTAAGGCACGGGTGGACGAGGTGCTGAGGGATATGGTTTAGTGTTTGGTAGGAACGGTTGGACTCGGTGATCCGGTGGGTCTCTTCCAACCTGGTTATTCTGTGATTCTGTGATTCTGTGACTCAGGCGGGATGTCCCATTCAGGCCTCGGAGCTCCTAACGAGCAGCAGCCTGACTCCAGCTCTGCTCTTACTTCTGGCTTCTCAAGGAGTTGTAGCCCCAGGCGTGCGGAGCCCGCGGTGCCACCTTGGGGTCCCGTCTTGGTTGGTTTGGCCGCTGGTGCCTGCGCCCGGCACGGCTGCTGTCACACCCCGAAGGTAGACGGAGTAACACCCAGAATTGTATTTAAACATTTAGTTTATTGCCTATAATGCTCCAATTCCAAGTCAAGAAGAGAAGCTTCAGTCTAGACCAATATCAGCATCCTGTAAGGGTTTGGCTCCTGGTGCCTGCGCCCGGCACGGCTGCTGACCCTCCGCGGAGACTGGCTCTTCTCTGCAGGCTGTTCCCTGCAGGAGTCGCGGCCTCCTCACTGCTGATGCTCTTCTCCCAGAGAAAATGGGATGTCCACTTCAGGACTTGGAGCTCATTGCTCATCCCAAGCCCTCCTCCTCAGCTGCCCTCGCTGTGCTCTCTGGCTGCTGTGGGATCTGTGCTGGGAATGGATCCTTGATGCTCGCCCTTCCCTGCGGGATCAATGCCGGGAACTTCTCCTTCACACTAGCCGTTCCCTGCGGGATCTGTGCGGGGAACGACTCCTTGTTTCTTGTCGTTCCCTGCGGGATCTCTGTGGGGAACGACTCCTTGTTTCTTGTCGTTCCCTGCGGGATCTCTGTGGGGAACGACTCCTTGTTTCTTGTCGTTCCCTGCGGGATCTTTGTGGGGAACGACTCCTTGTTTCTTGTCGTTCCCTGCGGGATCTGTGCGGGGAACGACTCCTTGTTTCTTGTCGTTCCCTGCGGGATCTCTGTGGGGAACGACTCCTTGTTTCTTGTCGTTCCCTGCGGGATCTCTGTGGGGAACGACTCCTTGTTTCTTGTCGTTCCCTGCGGGATCTCTGTGGGGAACGACTCCTTGATTCCCGTCGTTCCCTGCGGGATCTCTGTGGGGAACGACTCCTTGTTGCCCGTCGTTCCCTGCGGGATCTGCTCTGGGAATGAGCCCTTGAGGCGTGTTGTTCCCTCACTGCCTCCCTCTGTCCCATGGACTCTGACCAGTTCACGTGCCGGCTCCGCTCTGAAGACGCTGGTTCGTCCCGATCAGGCCTGGGAGCTCGGCCGGCGTCACGAGCAGCATCCCAAGCCGAGCTGTGGCCATCGTGGTGCTGCCTTGGGTATTCTCTTTGGACCCTCTCGAGGGCCACTCTGTGATGGGCGTCCTGGCCTCTTCTGGAAGGTCTCATGCGACGCCACCGCGAGCTCCTTGAAGCACGGAGGGGTCGAGGCCTCAGCCTGTACGGGTGGCGCGCGATTACATAGATGTTGTAGCTGTGGGGTCCCAGCCTGTGCAGCATGCGGTGGAAAGCCTGCCGGCAGAGGGGACACTCGGCTCTGTGGCTGCCCCAGACCCAGATGCAGAGAAAACAGAAAAGGTGCTGGCACGGGTTCAGGCGAGCTTCATCGTGGATGGTGTCCAGGCAGATGCTGCACTTTGGGACCTGGGAGGCGTCCGGCACCGCGGCCGGCGTCCCCCGGCTGGTTCTGGCCGCCGCGGAAGAGGTGCCCTGCTCCGACGCCATCTCCCGCGGCAAAGGAAGACGATGCCCAGCTGACGGCCGGCCCTGGGGACGCAGCCTGCGGGAAGCAGCCCAGGGGATGGAGGGAAGCGCTGAAGAGGCGCTCGCTCGGCCTCCACGCTGGGCTTGTGGTGCCACGAATGCCAACGATGTCCTGGAGCAGACGAGTCCCAGCAGGAATATCTCTGGGAGCTCCTGCTCCGCGGGCAGGACGCTGACTGCTCCGACACGGGCTGGCAGCAATCGGGAAGGCAGGAGAGCGGTTCCTGCTCCACGAGGGCAGCACAAGAAGGGTCGGGGGACGGCAGGGCGGGCTCCTCGTCCAGCAGAACCTCTCTGTGCGCGTGGCAAAGAGCTCGCGGGACGGGGTGTCCTTCTCCTCACCGTCACACGTCTGCCCTCCACGCAGGGGGACAGCACAGTGGCCCCGCGGGGCTGCTGCAGCCCCAAGAGGAGGGGAGTCCCGGGGGTCTCTGTGACATCACAGAGCTTTGGGGGACCATGCCCAGGCTCGGCCAATCACGGCACGCTTTGCACCTCAAAGCCCACCGACTTCCAACCCCACCCTGGTTCCTCCTGGAGAGCTCAGCCTCCTGGGCTGCAGCCGCAGCGCTCGACAAGGGGAACTCCACAAGCCCCTTCCCACCTCCTCGAGTCCACGGGTTGGGGCACAATAAAGTGTAGGCAAGACCCAAGTGTCCTCATTCTCCTGAACCCTCCCTGGAACGGTGAGCAGTAAGATGAAGCCCTCACAAAGGGAACCTGGGCGCTGGGAAAGCCTTGGACACCATTTCTCACTCTTCTGCTTGAGAAACCGGCTGCCAATGGCCTGGACGGACGCCCTCCCTGCTGAGAGCAAAACTGGGCTGGGTGGCCAGGACAAGGAGTGCTGGGGTTCAACCCAGTGGCACTGGGCACAAGCGCTGTCCCCAGGGCTCCGTGCTGGGGCCACTCCTGTCCTATGTCTTTATCCAGCATCGGGATGAGGGGATTGAGAGCTCCCTGAGCAAGTCTGCAGATGACACTAAACCGGGCAGGAGTGTGGATCTGCTGGAGGGTAAGGAGGCTCCGCAGAGGGATCGGGACAGGCTGGATCCAGGGGCCCAGGCTCTGCAGAGGGATCGGGACAGGCTGGATCCAGGGGCCCAGGCTCTGCAGAGGGATCCGGGCAGGCTGGATCCAGGGGCCCAGGCTCTGCAGAGGAATCGGGACAGGCTGGATCCAGGAGCTGGGTCCAAGATATGATCCAATAGGGGCAGGAGCATACTGGATACCAGGAAACATTTCTTGACAGAAAGGGTTCTCGGGCCCTGGCAGAGGCTGCCCAGGCCGGTGGTGGAGTCCCCATCCCCAGAAGGAATTAAAAGACAGGCAGACGAGGTGCTCAGGAATGTGGTTCAGCAGCAGACGGTTATGGTTGGACTGGATGATCTCCAAGGTCTTTTCCAAGCAAACCACTCTGTGATTGTACGACTCAGGCGCGATGTCCCATTCAGGCCTCGGAGCTCCTAACGAGCAGCAGCCTGACTCCAGCTCTGCTCTTACTTCTGGCTTCTCAAGGAGTTGTAGCCCCAGGCGTGCGGAGCCCGCGGTGCCACCTTGGGGTCCCGTCTTGGTTGGTTTGGCCGCTGGTGCCTGCGCCCGGCACGGCTGCTGTCACAGCCCGAAGGTAGACGGAGTAACACCCAGAATTGTATTTAAACATTTAGTTTATTGCCTATAATGCTCCAATTCCAAGTCAAGAAGAGAAGCTTCAGTCTAGACCAATATCAGCATCCTGTAAGGGTTTGGCTCCTGGTGCCTGCGCCCGGCACGGCTGCTGACCCTCCGCGGAGACTGGCTCTTCTCTGCAGGCTGTTCCCTGCAGGAGTCGCGGCCTCCTCACTGCTGATGCTCTTCTCCCAGAGAAAATGGGATGTCCAGTTCAGGACTTGGAGCTCATTCCTCATCCCAAGCCCTCCTCCTCAGCTGCCCTCGCTGTGCTCTCTGGCTGCTGTGGGATCTGTGCTGGGAATGGATCCTTGATGCTCGCCCTTCCCTGCGGGATCAGTGCTGGGAACTTCTCCTTCACACTAGCCGTTCCCTGCGGGATCTGTGCGGGGAACGACTCCTTGTTTCTTGTCGTTCCCTGCGGGATCTCTGTGGGGAACGACTCCTTGTTTCTTGTCGTTCCCTGCGGGATCTGTGCGGGGAACGACTCCTTGTTTCTTGTTGTTCCCTGCGGGATCTCTGTGGGGAACGACTCCTTGTTGCATGTCGTGACCTGTGGGATCTCTGTGGGGAACGACTCCTTGATTCCCGTCGTTCCCTGCGGGATCTCTGTGGGGAACGACTCCTTGTTTCTTGTCGTTCCCTGCGGGATCTCTGTGGGGAACGACTCCTTGTTTCTTGTCGTTCCCTGCGGGATCTTTGTGGGGAACGACTCCTTGTTTCTTGTCGTTCCCTGCGGGATCTCTGTGGGGAACGACTCCTTGTTGCATGTCGTTCCCTGCGGGATCTCTGTGGGGAACGACTCCTTGTTTCTTGTCGTTCCCTGCGGGATCTCTGTGGGGAACGACTCCTTGATTCCCGTCGTTCCCTGCGGGATCTCTGTGGGGAACGACTCCTTGTTGCCCGTCGTTCCCTGCGGGATCTGCTCTGGGAATGAGCCCTTGAGGCGTGTCGTTCCCTCATTGCCTCCCTCTGTCCCATGGACTCTGACCAGTTGACGTGCCGGCTCCGCTCTGAAGACTCTGGTTCGTCCCGTTCAGGCCTGGGAGCTCGGCCGGCGTCACGAGCAGCATCCCAAGCCGAGCTGTGGCCACCGTGGTGCTGCCTTGGGTATTCTCTTTGGACCCTCTCGAGGGCCGCTCTGTGACCGGCGTCCTGGCCTCTTGCGGAAGAGCTCGTGCGACGCCACCACGAGCTCCCTGAAGCAAAGAGGGTTCGAGGCCTCAGCCTGTACGGGTGGCGCGCCCTTTCATAGGTGTCGTAGCTGTGGGGTCCCAGCCTGTGCAGCATGCGGTGGAAAGCCTGCCGGCAGAGGGGACACTCGGCTCTGTGGCTGCCCCAGACCCAGATGCAGGGAAAACAGAAAAGGTGCTGGCACGGGCTCACGCGGGCTTCATCGTGGATGGTGTCCAGGCAGATGCTGCAGTTTGGGACCTGGGAGGCGTCCGGCACCGCGGCCGGCGTCCCCCGGCTGGTGCTGGCCGCCGCGGAAGAGGTGCCCTGCTCCGACGCCATCTCCCGCGGCAAAGGAAGACGATGCCCAGCTGACGGCCGGCCCTGGGGACGCAGCCTGCGGGAAGCAGCCCAGGGGATGGAGGGAAGCGCTGAAGAGGCGCTCGCTCGGCCTCCACGCTGGGCTTGTGGTGCCACCAATGCCAACGATGTCCTGGAGCAGACGAGTCACAGCAGGAATATCTCTGGGAGCTCCTGCTCCGCGGGCAGGACGCTGACTGCTCCGACACGGGCTGGCAGCAATCGGGAAGGCAGGAGAGCGGTTCCTGCTCCACGAGGGCAGCACAAGAAGGGTCGGGGGACGGCAGGGCGGGCTCCTCGTCCAGCAGAACCTCTCTGTGCGCGTGGCAAAGAGCTCGCAGGACGGGGTGTCCTTCCCCTCACCGTCACACGTCTGCCCTCCACGCAGGGGGACAGCACAGTGGCCCCGCGGGGCTGCTGCAGCCCCAAGAGGAGGGGAGTCCCGGGGGTCTCTGTGACATCACAGAGCTTTGGGGGACCATGCCCAGGCTCGGCCAATCACGGCACGCTTTGCACCTCAAAGCCCACCGACTTCCAACCCCACCCTGGTTCCTCCTGGAGAGCTCAGCCTCCTGGGCTGCAGCCGCAGCGCTCGACAAGGGGAACTCCACAAGCCCCTTCCCACCTCCTCGAGTCCACGGGTTGGGGCACAATAAAGTCTAGGCAAGACCCAAGTGTCCTCATTCTCCTGAACCCTCCCTGCAACGGTGAGCAGTAAGATGAAGCACTCACAAAGGGTTCCAGCTGATGGGGGGAAAGTTACACCTCTTCTCCCAAGGGACAGGGGACAGGACGAGAGGGAACGGCCTCAAGCTCCACCAGGGGAGGCTCAGGCTGGAGAGCAGGAAAAAATATTTCCCAGAAAGGGTGATTGGTCCCTGTCCGAGGCTGCCCAGGGAGGGGGTTGAGTCCCCTTCCCTGGAGGGGTTTAAGGGCCGGGTGGACGAGGCGCTGAGGGACATGGGTTAGTGATTGATGGGGATGGTTGGACTCGATGATCCGGTGGGTCTCTTCCAACCTGGTGACTCTGTGACTTTATGATTCCTACAGTCAAACGGAGAGAGGCTACTTGAACGGGAAGAGAGATACCCTGCGGCTGGACCTGAGGGAGACCGTCCTTGATCTCTCTCCAGCAGCATCGCAGAACAGCTCTTCGTGGAAAAACCGGTTTGGGTTAGGGAGCGAAGGGCCGGTGGTGTTACCAAACAGCCAACCAGACGTGCCTGATGTTTGGATCAAACGATCCAGCGCACAAAGTTCTGGTTACAACAGCTGAAACCTTGCAGAACACACAACCGTATCGCTAGGGAAAGGGGAAGCTGAAATCTCCTTGGAACTGTAAATACCAGTTTATTTCCTCCCACCTCTCTTAGAGCTGAGACTATTTCTTAGTATTTCAGCTGCGTAAATGCCTGTGTTTTCACAGAACCAGCAAATCTGATGCTAAGTGAGAGGATGCGAGATCGGTGTTGATGGAGTGCAGCCCCTTGACCTCCCAGTGTCTGGTGCCATATTCATAGCGTATCTGCTCAACCCGTTCTGTCATTTCCTAAAAGGTGATTAGGTTTTGTTTCCTTGTCAAGGTCACACAGGAGAGAAATAACGAGGTGAATCTCCCCAGGTATTTAAAACCAGAGAAAACGAGCTTGTGTAGTAAAAACATTTAAATATCCCAGCCCCACAGCTCCTGAAAATCTGGGTATCAAGTGAGGAGAGTACTGTTAATAAAATCAGAGTCTCTTTCATTTTCCACTGAATCAGAAACTGATTTGTGTGCAGTCCAGATTCTCAGAGCTCAGCAAAATAGTTCGAACACTACAGAAGACGTCATGGACTCCTAAGTTGATGCAGTCTCTCACCGATCACGGGGGACGCTGCAGAATCCAGCCTGAATCTACTTATCAATTTCAGTTTGTTTTATCTGAAGAAATTCAAGTGCTGCCAAAGATTTTTGGTGTCTGATTTCCCCTCTGAAAAAGGTGTCCCTGTCACCTCAGTGACTCGGGTGCTTTCTGTGTCATCTCCATCGCTCGAGGCCAATCCGGGCGTTCCCCACAAACATGAAATTTTGTAAACCTTGTATATCTGGTGAACCTTGGATTTTACTTCTTTTCTTTACCAGGAACAAACAGGAAAACCAACACTTCCTTGCCTTTATCTGTTTAAAAAGAGAAAACATTCTCTAGTCAACCTGACATGAAATAAATGCTTACAGCAAACTTTCCTAAACCTGAGTGATGCCTCATTTGCACCAAGAACGCTGTCGCTCATTTCCTTCACCCTTAAGGTGCCTAATGTATTTCCAATATAACCACTAAACGTGAGGGGAGACCTCATTGCTCTCTGCAGCTCCCTGAGAGGAGGTTGTGGAGAGGAGGGAGCTGGGCTCTTCTCCCAAGGGACAGGGGACAGGACGAGAGGGAATGGCCTCAAGCTCCACCAGGGGAGGGTCAGGATGGACAGCAGGAAAAAATATTTCCGCAGAAAGGGTTTTTGGTCCCTGTCCGAGGCTGCCCAGGGAGGGGGTTGAGTCCCCTTCCCTGGAGGGGTTTAAGGGCCGGGTGGACGAGGCGCTGAGGGACATGGGTTAGTGATTGATGGGGATGGTTGGACTCGATGATCCCGTGGGTCTCTTCCAACCTGGTGACTCCGTGATTCTATGATTAAACAGCCTCGCTCCTGCTGACACCCACGCGTCCTCCCTGCTCCGTGGGTGACAGCCCACAGCGGCCCGATGCCGGTGAGGAATACACTCTTTTAAAGGTAAAAACCCCGCTTAGAAGGAGGGTCACGAGGATGATCTGAGGGCTGGAGCACCTCCTGTATGAGGAGAAACTGAGAGAGTTGGGGTTGTTCAGCCTGGAGGAGAGAGGGCTGTGGGGAGACCTTAGAGCAGCTTCCAGGGCTGAAAGGGGCTCCAGGAAAGCTGGGGAGGGGCTCTGGATCAGCGAGGGCAGGGATGGGATGAGGGGAACGGTTTGGAGCTGCAAGACAGGGAGATGGAGATGAGACCTTAGGCAGAAATGTTTTGCTGTGAGGGTGGGGAGGCCCTGGCCCAGGCTGCCCAGAGCAGGGGTGGCTGCCCCATCCCTGGAGGGGCTCAGGGCCAGGCTGGAAGGGGCTCGGAGCCCCTGATCCCGCAGGCGACACCGTAGGGGTTCCGAGGTCCCTTCCCGCCCAGCCCGCTCCCCACGAGAAGGCAGAAAAAGGCGCGAACCGCCCCCCCCTCAGGGGCGTCGCCCGCGCGGGAAGGGGCGTGGTCGGCGCGAGAGGGGCGGGGCGGGGGCCGCGCGCGGGCGGCGGGATTCAAACGGCGCGGGGCGGGGGGGGCTCTGCGCATGCGCGGGGGGGGAGCCCCGCGTTTAAATGGCGGCGGGAGCGGCGCGAGCCCCGAATGGGAATCACCGAACCACCCTTACCACGGGCAGGGACCCCTCCCGCTGGATCAGGGGCTCCCAGCCCCATCCAGCCTGGCCTTGAACCCCTCCAGGGATGGGGCAGCCACCCCTGCTCTGGGCAGCCTGTTCCAGGGCCTCAGCGCCCTCATGGTGAAGAAATTCTTCCTAATGCCTAGTCTAGATCCGCCCCTCTCCAGTTTATCCCCGTCGCCCCTCGTCCTGGCAGCACAAGCCTTTACGAGCAGCTCCCCCCCAGCTTTATTGCAGCCTTTTCAGCTGCTGGAAGGTCGCTCTAAGGTCTCCCCGCAGCCTTCTCTTCTCCAGGCTGAACAACCCCAGCTCTCTCCTCGCACAGGAGGTTCTCCAGCCCGCAGATCACCCTTATCACCTCCTCTGCACCCGCTCCAGCAGCTCCATCTCCTTACGCTGAGCATCCAGAGCTGGACTCGGGGCTCCAGGTGGGTCTCCCCGAGCGGAGCAGAGGGGCAGGATCCCCTCCCTCCCCGCTGCTCCCACGGCTCTGGGTGCAGCCCGGGACACGGGGGGTTTCTAGCCTGGGGGCGCACCTTCCCGGCTCCTGTTGAGCTTCTCCTCCCCCAGCCCCCAAGCCCTTCCCTCCCCTCCTCTTTCCCTGCCCCGGAGCTCGCGGCGCAGGCGCGGGGCGCGTTGGGGCCGTTGGTTCGAACCGCGGCCATGGACGGAGAGGCCTCCCGCATCCCCGTGCTCAGCGCCTGCTCCCGGCCCGGACACACCGCGGGTTAGTGCCCTCAGCCCGGGGACGGGAGGGACCCGGGGGCCCAGGCTCTGCAGGGGGATCCGGGCAGGCTGGATCCAGGGCCCGGGCTCTGCAGAGGGATCCGGGCAGGCTGGATCCAGGGGCCCAGGCTCTGCAGAGGGATCCGGGCAGGCTGGATCCAGGGGCCCAGGCTCTGCAGAGGGATCCGGGCAGGCTGGATCCAGGGGCCCAGGCTCTGCAGAGGGATCCGGGCAGGCTGGATCCAGGGGCCCAGGCTCTGCAGAGGGATCCGGGCAGGCTGGATCCAGGGGCCCAGGCTCTGCAGAGGGATCCGGGCAGGCTGGATCCAGGGGCCCAGGCTCTGCAGAGGGATCGGGACAGGCTGGATCCAGGGACCCAGGCTCTGCAGAGGGATCGGGGCAGGCTGGATCCAGGAGCTGGGTCCAAGATATGATCCAACAGGGGCAGGAGCATACTGGATACCAGGAAACATTTCTTGACGGAAAGGGTTCTCGGGCCCTGGCAGAGGCTGCCCAGGCCGGTGGTGGAGTCCCCATCCCCAGAAGGAATTAAAAGACAGGCAGACGAGGTGCTCAGGAATGTGGTTCAGCAGCAGACGGTTATGGTTGGACTGGATGATCTCCAAGGTCTTTTCCAAGCAAACCACTCTGTGATTGTACGACTCTATGACAAAGTGACCCGGCTACTGGATGAGGGAAAGGCTGTGGATGTGGTCTTCCTGGACTTCAGCAAAGCCTTTGACACAGTTTCTCACAGCGTTCTGCTTGAGAAACTGTCAGCCTCTGGGCTGGACAGGCGCACACTCTCCTGGGTGGAAAACTGGTTGGATGGCCGGGCCCAGAGAGTGGTGGTAAATGGTGTGAAATCCAGCTGGAGGCCAGTGACAAGTGGGGTTCCCCAGGGCTCAGTGCTGGGTCCAGCCCTGTTCAATGTCTTCATCAATGACCTGGATGGAGGCATCGAATGCACCCTTAGCAAGTTTGCGGATGACACTAAGCTGGGTGGAAGTGTCGATCTGCTGGAGGGTCGGGAGGCTCTGCAAAGGGATCTGAACAGGCTGGACCGCTGGGCAGAGTCCAATGGCATGAGGTTTAACAAGGCCAAATGCCGGGTCCTGCACTTGGGGCACAACAACCCTATGCAGTGCTACAGACTGGGAGAAGTCTGTCTAGAAAGCTGCCTGGAGGAGAGGGACCTGGGGGTGTTGGTTGACAGCCGACTGAATATGAGCCAGCAGTGTGCCCAGGTGGCCAAGAAGGCCAATGGCATCTTGGCTTGTATCAGAAACGGCGTGACCAGCAGGTCCAGGGAGGTTATCCTCCCTCTGTACTCGGCACTGGTGAGACCGCTCCTCGAATACTGTGTTCAGTTCTGGGCCCCTCACCACAAGAAGGATGTTGAGGCTCTGGAGAGAGTACAGAGAAGAGCAACAAAGCTGGTGAAAGGGCTGGAGAACAGGCCTTATGAGGAGCGGCTGAGAGAGCTGGGGTTGTTTAGCCTGGAGAAGAGGAGGCTGAGGGGTGACCTCATTGCTCTCTACAACTACCTGAAAGGACGTTGTAGAGAGGAGGGTGCTGGCCTCTTCTCCCAAGTGACAGGGGACAGGACAAGAGGGAATGGCCTCAAGCTCCGACAGGGGAGGTTTAGGCTAGACGTTAGGAAAAAATTCTTTACAGAAAGGGTCATTGGGCACTGGAACAGGCTGCCCAGGGAGGTGGTTGAGTCACCTTCCCTGGAGGTGTTTAAGGCACGGGTGGACGAGGTGCTGAGGGATATGGTTTAGTGTTTGGTAGGAACGGTTGGACTCGGTGATCCGGTGGGTCTCTTCCAACCTGGTTATTCTGTGATTCTGTGATTCTGTGACTCAGGCGGGATGTCCCATTCAGGCCTCGGAGCTCCTAACGAGCAGCAGCCTGACTCCAGCTCTGCTCTTACTTCTGGCTTCTCAAGGAGTTGTAGCCCCAGGCGTGCGGAGCCCGCGGTGCCACCTTGGGGTCCCGTCTTGGTTGGTTTGGCCGCTGGTGCCTGCGCCCGGCACGGCTGCTGTCACACCCCGAAGGTAGACGGAGTAACACCCAGAATTGTATTTAAACATTTAGTTTATTGCCTATAATGCTCCAATTCCAAGTCAAGAAGAGAAGCTTCAGTCTAGACCAATATCAGCATCCTGTAAGGGTTTGGCTCCTGGTGCCTGCGCCCGGCACGGCTGCTGACCCTCCGCGGAGACTGGCTCTTCTCTGCAGGCTGTTCCCTGCAGGAGTCGCGGCCTCCTCACTGCTGATGCTCTTCTCACAGAGAAAATGGGATGTCCACTTCAGGACTTGGAGCTCATTCCTCATCCCAAGCCCTCCTCCTCAGCTGCCCTCGCTGTGCTCTCTGGCTGCTGTGGGATCTGTGCTGGGAATGGCTCCTTGATGCTCGCCCTTCCCTGCGGGATCAATGCCGGGAACTTCTCCTTCACACTAGCCGTTCCCTGCGGGATCTGTGCGGGGAACGACTCCTTGTTTCTTGTCGTTCCCTGCGGGATCTCTGTGGGGAACGACTCCTTGTTGCCTGTCGTGACCTGTGGGATCTCTGTGGGGAACGACTCCTTGTTTCTTGTCGTTCCCTGCGGGATCTCTGTGGGGAACGACTCCTTGTTTCTTGTCGTTCCCTGCGGGATCTCTGTGGGGAACGACTCCTTGTCGCATGTCGTTCCCTGCGGGATCTGCTCTGGGAATGAGCCCTTGAGGCGTGTCGTTCCCTCATTGCCTCCCTCTGTCCCATGGACTCTGACCAGTTGACGTGCCGGCTCCGCTCTGAAGACGCTGGTTCGTCCCGTTCAGGCCTGGGAGCTCGGCCGGCGTCACGAGCAGCATCCCAAGCCGAGCTGTGGCCACCGTGGTGCTGCCTTGGGTATTCTCTTTGGACCCCCTCGAGGGCCGCTCTGTGACCGGCGTCCTGGCCTCTTGCGGAAGAGCTCGTGAGACGCCACCACGAGCTCCCTGAAGCAAAGAGGGTTCGAGGCCTCAGCCTGTACGGGTGGCGCGCCCTTTCATAGGTGTCGTAGCTGTGGGGTCCCAGCCTGTGCAGCATGCGGTGGAAAGCCTGCCGGCAGAGGGGACACTCGGCTCTGTGGCTGCCCCAGACCCAGATGCAGGGAAAACAGAAAAGGTGCTGGCAAGGGCTCACGCGGGCTTCATCGTGGATGGTGTCCAGGCAGATCACGCAGTCTGGGACCTGGGAGGCGTCCGGCACCGCGGCCGGCGTCCCCCGGCTGGTGCTGGCCGCCGCGGAAGAGGTGCCCTGCTCCGACGCCATCTCCCGCGGCAAAGGAAGACGATGCCCAGCTGACGGCCGGCCCTGGGGACGCAGCCTGCGGGAAGCAGCCCAGGGGATGGAGGGAAGCGCTGAAGAGGCGCTCGCTCGGCCTCCACGCTGGGCTTGTGGTGCCACCAATGCCAACGATGTCCTGGAGCAGACGAGTCACAGCAGGAATATCTCTGGGAGCTCCTGCTCCGCGGGCAGGACGCTGACTGCTCCGACACGGGCTGGCAGCAATCGGGAAGGCAGGAGAGCGGTTCCTGCTCCACGAGGGCAGCACAAGAAGGGTCGGGGGACGGCAGGGCGGGCTCCTCGTCCAGCAGAACCTCTCTGTGCGCGTGGCAAAGAGCTCGCAGGACGGGGTGTCCTTCCCCTCACCGTCACACGTCTGCCCTCCACGCAGGGGGACAGCACAGTGGCCCCGCGGGGCTGCTGCAGCCCCAAGAGGAGGGGAGTCCCGGGGGTCTCTGTGACATCACAGAGCTTTGGGGGACCATGCCCAGGCTCGGCCAATCACGGCACGCTTTGCACCTCAAAGCCCACCGACTTCCAACCCCACCCTGGTTCCTCCTGGAGAGCTCAGCCTCCTGGGCTGCAGCCGCAGCGCTCGACAAGGGGAACTCCACAAGCCCCTTCCCACCTCCTCGAGTCCACGGGTTGGGGCACAATAAAGTGTAGGCAAGACCCAAGTGTCCTCATTCTCCTGAACCCTCCCTGGAACGGTGAGCAGTAAGATGAAGCCCTCACAAAGGGAACCTGGGCGCTGGGAAAGCCTTGGACACCATTTCTCACTCTTCTGCTTGAGAAACCGGCTGCCAATGGCCTGGACGGACGCCCTCCCTGCTGAGAGCAAAACTGGGCTGGGTGGCCAGGACAAGGAGTGCTGGGGTTCAACCCAGTGGCACTGGGCACAAGCGCTGTCCCCAGGGCTCCGTGCTGGGGCCACTCCTGTCCTATGTCTTTATCCAGCATCGGGATGAGGGGATTGAGAGCTCCCTGAGCAAGTCTGCAGATGACACTAAACCGGGCAGGAGTGTGGATCTGCTGGAGGGTAAGGAGGCTCCGCAGAGGGATCTGGGCAGGCTGGATCCAGGGGCCCAGGCTCTGCAGAGGGATCCGGGCAGGCTGGATCCAGGGGCCCAGGCTCTGCAGAGGGATCGGGACAGGCTGGATCCAGGGCCCAGGCTCTGCAGAGGGATCCGGGCAGGCTGGATCCAGGGGCCCAGGCTCTGCAGGGGGATCCGGGCAGGCTGGATCCAGGGGCCCAGGCTCTGCAGAGGGATCCGGGCAGGCTGGATCCAGGGGCCCAGGCTCTGCAGAGGGATCGGGACAGGCTGGATCCAGGGCCCAGGCTCTGCAGAGGGATCCGGGCAGGCTGGATCCAGGGGCCCAGGCTCTGCAGAGGGATCGGGACAGGCTGGATCCAGGAGCTGGGTCCAAGATATGATCCAATAGGGGCAGGAGTTTATTGGATACCAGGAAACGTTTCTTGACAGAAAGGGTTCTCGGGCCCTGGCAGCGGCTGCCCAGGCCGGTGGTGGAGTCCCCATCCCCAGAAGGAATTAAAAGACAGGCAGACGAGGTGCTCAGGAATGTGGTTCAGCAGCAGACGGTTATGGTTGGACTGGATGATCTCCAAGGTCTTTTCCAAGCAAACCACTCTGTGATTGTACGACTCAGGCGGGATGTCCCATTCAGGCCTCGGGAGCTCCTAACGAGCAGCAGCCTGACTCCAGCTCTGCTCTTACTTCTGGCTTCTCAAGGAGTTGTAGCCCCAGGCGTGCAGAGCCCGCGGTGCCACCTTGGGGTCCCGTCTTGGTTGGTTTGGCCGCTGGTGCCTGTGCCCGGCACGGCTGCTGTCACAGCCCGAAGGTAGACGGAGTAACACCCAGAATTGTATTTAAACATTTAGTTTATTGCCTATAATGCTCCAATTCCAAGTCAAGAAGAGAAGCTTCAGTCTAGACCAATATCAGCATCCTGTAAGGGTTTGGCTCCTGGTGCCTGCGCCCGGCACGGCTGCTGACCCTCCGCGGAGACTGGCTCTTCTCTGCAGGCTGTTCCCTGCAGGAGTCGCGGCCTCCTCACTGCTGATGCTCTTCTCCCAGAGAAAATGGGATGTCCAGTTCAGGACTTGGAGCTCATTCCTCATCCCAAGCCCTCCTCCTCAGCTGCCCTCGCTGTGCTCTCTGGCTCCTGTGGGATCTGTGCTGGGAATGGATCCTTGATGCTCGCCCTTCCCTGCGGGATCAGTGCTGGGAACTTCTCCTTCACACTAGCCGTTCCCTGCGGGATCTGTGCGGGGAACGACTCCTTGTTTCTTGTCGTTCCCTGCGGGATCTCTGTGGGGAACGACTCCTTGTTTCTTGTCGTTCCCTGCGGGATCTGTGCGGGGAACGACTCCTTGTTTCTTGTTGTTCCCTGCGGGATCTCTGTGGGGAACGACTCCTTGTTGCATGTCGTGACCTGTGGGATCTCTGTGGGGAACGACTCCTTGATTCCCGTCGTTCCCTGCGGGATCTCTGTGGGGAACGACTCCTTGTTTCTTGTCGTTCCCTGCGGGATCTCTGTGGGGAACGACTCCTTGTTTCTTGTCGTTCCCTGCGGGATCTTTGTGGGGAACGACTCCTTGTTTCTTGTCGTTCCCTGCGGGATCTCTGTGGGGAACGACTCCTTGTTGCATGTCGTTCCCTGCGGGATCTCTGTGGGGAACGACTCCTTGTTTCTTGTCGTTCCCTGCGGGATCTCTGTGGGGAACGACTCCTTGATTCCCGTCGTTCCCTGCGGGATCTCTGTGGGGAACGACTCCTTGTTGCCCGTCGTTCCCTGCGGGATCTGCTCTGGGAATGAGCCCTTGAGGCGTGTCGTTCCCTCATTGCCTCCCTCTGTCCCATGGACTCTGACCAGTTGACGTGCCGGCTCCGCTCTGAAGACTCTGGTTCGTCCCGTTCAGGCCTGGGAGCTCGGCCGGCGTCACGAGCAGCATCCCAAGCCGAGCTGTGGCCACCGTGGTGCTGCCTTGGGTATTCTCTTTGGACCCTCTCGAGGGCCGCTCTGTGACCGGCGTCCTGGCCTCTTGCGGAAGAGCTCGTGAGACGCCACCGCGAGCTCCCTGAAGCAAAGAGGGTTCGAGGCCTCAGCCTGTACGGGTGGCGCGCCCTTTCATAGGTGTCGTAGCTGTGGGGTCCCAGCCTGTGCAGCATGCGGTGGAAAGCCTGCCGGCAGAGGGGACACTCGGCTCTGTGGCTGCCCCAGACCCAGATGCAGGGAAAACAGAAAAGGTGCTGGCACGGGCTCACGCGGGCTTCATCGTGGATGGTGTCCAGGCAGATGCTGCAGTTTGGGACCTGGGAGGCGTCCGGCACCGCGGCCGGCGTCCCCCGGCTGGTGCTGGCCGCCGCGGAAGACGTGCCCTGCTCCGACGCCATCTCCCGCGGCAAAGGAAGACGATGCCCAGCTGACGGCCGGCCCTGGGGACGCAGCCTGCGGGAAGCAGCCCAGGGGATGGAGGGAAGCGCTGAAGAGGCGCTCGCTCGGCCTCCACGCTGGGCTTGTGGTGCCACCAATGCCAACGATGTCCTGGAGCAGACGAGTCACAGCAGGAATATCTCTGGGAGCTCCTGCTCCGCGGGCAGGACGCTGACTGCTCCGACACGGGCTGGCAGCAATCGGGAAGGCAGGAGAGCGGTTCCTGCTCCACGAGGGCAGCACAAGAAGGGTCGGGGGACGGCAGGGCGGGCTCCTCGTCCAGCAGAACCTCTCTGTGCGCGTGGCAAAGAGCTCGCAGGACGGGGTGTCCTTCCCCTCACCGTCACACGTCTGCCCTCCACGCAGGGGGACAGCACAGTGGCCCCGCGGGGCTGCTGCAGCCCCAAGAGGAGGGGAGTCCCGGGGGTCTCTGTGACATCACAGAGCTTTGGGGGACCATGCCCAGGCTCGGCCAATCACGGCACGCTTTGCACCTCAAAGCCCACCGACTTCCAACCCCACCCTGGTTCCTCCTGGAGAGCTCAGCCTCCTGGGCTGCAGCCGCAGCGCTCGACAAGGGGAACTCCACAAGCCCCTTCCCACCTCCTCGAGTCCACGGGTTGGGGCACAATAAAGTCTAGGCAAGACCCAAGTGTCCTCATTCTCCTGAACCCTCCCTGCAACGGTGAGCAGTAAGATGAAGCACTCACAAAGGGTTCCAGCTGATGGGGGGAAAGTTACACCTCTTCTCCCAAGGGACAGGGGACAGGACGAGAGGGAACGGCCTCAAGCTCCACCAGGGGAGGCTCAGGCTGGAGAGCAGGAAAAAATATTTCCCAGAAAGGGTGATTGGTCCCTGTCCGAGGCTGCCCAGGGAGGGGGTTGAGTCCCCTTCCCTGGAGGGGTTTAAGGGCCGGGTGGACGAGGCGCTGAGGGACATGGGTTAGTGATTGATGGGGATGGTTGGACTCGATGATCCGGTGGGTCTCTTCCAACCTGGTGACTCTGTGACTTTATGATTCCTACAGTCAAACGGAGAGAGGCTACTTGAACGGGAAGAGAGATACCCTGCGGCTGGACCTGAGGGAGACCGTCCTTGATCTCTCTCCAGCAGCATCGCAGAACAGCTCTTCGTGGAAAAACCGGTTTGGGTTAGGGAGCGAAGGGCCGGTGGTGTTACCAAACAGCCAACCAGACATGCCTGATGTTTGGATCAAACGATCCAGCGCACAAAGTTCTGGTTACAACAGCTGAAACCTTGCAGAACACACAACCGTATCGCTAGGGAAAGGGGAAGCTGAAATCTCCTTGGAACTGTAAATACCAGTTTATTTCCTCCCACCTCTCTTAGAGCTGAGACTATTTCTTAGTATTTCAGCTGCGTAAATGCCTGTGTTTTCACAGAACCAGCAAATCTGATGCTAAGTGAGAGGATGCGAGATCGGTGTTGATGGAGTGCAGCCCCTTGACCTCCCAGTGTCTGGTGCCATATTCATAGCGTATCTGCTCAACCCGTTCTGTCATTTCCTAAAAGGTGATTAGGTTTTGTTTCCTTGTCAAGGTCACACAGGAGAGAAATAACGAGGTGAATCTCCCCAGGTATTTAAAACCAGAGAAAACGAGCTTGTGTAGTAAAAACATTTAAATATCCCAGCCCCACAGCTACTGAAAATCTGGGTATCAAGTGAGGAGAGTACTGTTAATAAAATCAGAGTCTCTTTCATTTTCCACTGAATCAGAAACTGATTTGTGTGCAGTCCAGATTCTCAGAGCTCAGCAAAATAGTTCGAACACTACAGAAGACGTCATGGACTCCTAAGTTGATGCAGTCTCTCACCGATCATGGGGGACGCTGCAGAATCCAGCCTGAATCTACTTATCAATTTCAGTTTGTTTTATCTGAAGAAATTCAAGTGCTGCCAAAGATTTTTGGTGTCTGATTTCCCCTCTGAAAAAGGTGTCCCTGTCACCTCAGTGACTCGGGTGCTTTCTGTGTCATCTCCATCGCTCGAGGCCAATCCGGGCGTTCCCCACAAACATGAAATTTTGTAAACCTTGTATATCTGGTGAACCTTGGATTTTACTTCTTTTCTTTACCAGGAACAAACAGGAAAACCAACACTTCCTTGCCTTTATCTGTTTAAAAAGAGAAAACATTCTCTAGTCAACCTGACATGAAATAAATGCTTACAGCAAACTTTCCTAAACCTGAGTGATGCCTCATTTGCACCAAGAACGCTGTCGCTCATTTCCTTCACCCTTAAGGTGCCTAATGTATTTCCAATATAACCACTAAACGTGAGGGGAGACCTCATTGCTCTCTGCAGCTCCCTGAGAGGAGGTTGTGGAGAGGAGGGAGCTGGGCTCTTCTCCCAAGGGACAGGGGACAGGACGAGAGGGAATGGCCTCAAGCTCCACCAGGGGAGGGTCAGGATGGACAGCAGGAAAAAATATTTCCGCAGAAAGGGTTTTTGGTCCCTGTCCGAGGCTGCCCAGGGAGGGGGTTGAGTCCCCTTCCCTGGAGGGGTTTAAGGGCCGGGTGGACGAGGCGCTGAGGGACATGGGTTAGTGATTGATGGGGATGGTTGGACTCGATGATCCCGTGGGTCTCTTCCAACCTGGTGACTCCGTGATTCTATGATTAAACAGCCTCGCTCCTGCTGACACCCACGCGTCCTCCCTGCTCCGTGGGTGACAGCCCACAGCGGCCCGATGCCGGTGAGGAATACACTCTTTTAAAGGTAAAAACCCCGCTTAGAAGGAGGGTCACGAGGATGATCTGAGGGCTGGAGCACCTCCTGTATGAGGAGAAACTGAGAGAGTTGGGGTTGTTCAGCCTGGAGGAGAGAGGGCTGTGGGGAGACCTTAGAGCAGCTTCCAGGGCTGAAAGGGGCTCCAGGAAAGCTGGGGAGGGGCTCTGGATCAGCGAGGGCAGGGATGGGATGAGGGGAACGGTTTGGAGCTGCAAGACAGGGAGATGGAGATGAGACCTTAGGCAGAAATGTTTTGCTGTGAGGGTGGGGAGGCCCTGGCCCAGGCTGCCCAGAGCAGGGGTGGCTGCCCCATCCCTGGAGGGGCTCAGGGCCAGGCTGGAAGGGGCTCGGAGCCCCTGATCCCGCAGGCGACACCGTAGGGGTTCCGAGGTCCCTTCCCGCCCAGCCCGCTCCCCACGAGAAGGCAGAAAAAGGCGCGAACCGCCCCCCCCTCAGGGGCGTCGCCCGCGCGGGAAGGGGCGTGGTCGGCGCGAGAGGGGCGGGGCGGGGGCCGCGCGCGGGCGGCGGGATTCAAACGGCGCGGGGCGGGGGGGGCTCTGCGCATGCGCGGGGGGGGAGCCCCGCGTTTAAATGGCGGCGGGAGCGGCGCGAGCCCCGAATGGGAATCACCGAACCACCCTTACCACGGGCAGGGACCCCTCCCGCTGGATCAGGGGCTCCCAGCCCCATCCAGCCTGGCCTTGAACCCCTCCAGGGATGGGGCAGCCACCCCTGCTCTGGGCAGCCTGTTCCAGGGCCTCAGCGCCCTCATGGTGAAGAAATTCTTCCTAATGCCTAGTCTAGATCCGCCCCTCTCCAGTTTATCCCCGTCGCCCCTCGTCCTGGCAGCACAAGCCTTTACGAGCAGCTCCCCCCCAGCTTTATTGCAGCCTTTTCAGCTGCTGGAAGGTCGCTCTAAGGTCTCCCCGCAGCCTTCTCTTCTCCAGGCTGAACAACCCCAGCTCTCTCCTCGCACAGGAGGTTCTCCAGCCCGCAGATCACCCTTATCACCTCCTCTGCACCCGCTCCAGCAGCTCCATCTCCTTACGCTGAGCATCCAGAGCTGGACTCGGGGCTCCAGGTGGGTCTCCCCGAGCGGAGCAGAGGGGCAGGATCCCCTCCCTCCCCGCTGCTCCCACGGCTCTGGGTGCAGCCCGGGACACGGGGGGTTTCTAGCCTGGGGGCGCACCTTCCCGGCTCCTGTTGAGCTTCTCCTCCCCCAGCCCCCAAGCCCTTCCCTCCCCTCCTCTTTCCCTGCCCCGGAGCTCGCGGCGCAGGCGCGGGGCGCGTTGGGGCCGTTGGTTCGAACCGCGGCCATGGACGGAGAGGCCTCCCGCATCCCCGTGCTCAGCGCCTGCTCCCGGCCCGGACACACCGCGGGTTAGTGCCCTCAGCCCGGGGACGGGAGGGACCCGGGGGCCCAGGCTCTGCAGGGGGATCCGGGCAGGCTGGATCCAGGGGCCCAGGCTCTGCAGAGGGATCCGGGCAGGCTGGATCCAGGGGCCCAGGCTCTGCAGAGGGATCGGGACAGGCTGGATCCAGGGGCCCAGGCTCTGCAGAGGGATCCGGACAGGCTGGATCCAGGGGCCCAGGCTCTGCAGAGGGATCCGGGCAGGCTGGATCCAGGGGCCCAGGCTCTGCAGAGGGATCCGGGCAGGCTGGATCCAGGGCCCAGGCTCTGCAGAGGGATCCGGGCAGGCTGGATCCAGGGGCAGGCTGGGTCCAAGATATGATTCAATAGGGGCAGGAGTTTATTGGATACCAGGAAACATTTCTTGACGGAAAGGGTTCTCGGGCCCTGGCAGCGGCTGCCCAGGCCGGTGGTGGAGTCCCCATCCCCAGAAGGAATTAAAAGACAGGCAGATGAGGTGCTCAGGAATGTGGTTCAGCAGCAGACGGTTATGGTTGGACTGGATGATCTCCAAGGTCTTTTCCAACCAAACCACTCTGTGATTGTACGACTCAGGCGCGATGTCCCATTCAGGCCTCGGAGCTCCTAACGAGCAGCAGCCTGACTCCAGCTCTGCTCTTACTTCTGGCTTCTCAAGGAGTTGTAGCCCCAGGCGTGCGGAGCCCGCGGTGCCACCTTGGGGTCCCGTCTTGGTTGGTTTGGCCGCTGGTGCCTGCGCCCGGCACGGCTGCTGTCACAGCCCGAAGGTAGACGGAGTAACACCCAGAATTGTATTTAAACATTTAGTTTATTGCCTATAATGCTCCAATTCCAAGTCAAGAAGAGAAGCTTCAGTCTAGACCAATATCAGCATCCTGTAAGGGTTTGGCTCCTGGTGCCTGCGCCCGGCACGGCTGCTGACCCTCCGCGGAGACTGGCTCTTCTCTGCAGGCTGTTCCCTGCAGGAGTCGCGGCCTCCTCACTGCTGATGCTCTTCTCCCAGAGAAAATGGGATGTCCAGTTCAGGACTTGGAGCTCATTGCTCATCCCAAGCCCTCCTCCTCAGCTGCCCTCGCTGTGCTCTCTGGCTGCTGTGGGATCTGTGCTGGGAATGGCTCCTTGATGCTCGCCCTTCCCTGCGGGATCAGTGCTGGGAACTTCTCCTTCACACTAGGCGTTCCCTGCGGGATCTGTGCGGGGAACGACTCCTTGTTTCTTGTCGTTCCCTGCGGGATCTCTGTGGGGAACGACTCCTTGTTGCCTGTCGTTCCCTGGGGGATCTGTGTGGGGAACGACTCCTTGATTCCCGTCGTTCCCTGCGGGATCTGTGTGGGGAACGACTCCTTGTTTCTTGTCGTTCCCTGCGGGATCTCTGTGGGGAACGACTCCTTGTTTCTTGTCGTTCCCTGCGGGATCTTTGTGGGGAACGACTCCTTGTTTCTTGTCGTTCCCTGCGGGATCTTTGTGGGGAACGACTCCTTGTTTCTTGTCGTTCCCTGCGGGATCTCTGTGGGGAACGACTCCTTGTTTCTTGTCGTTCCCTGCGGGATCTCTGTGGGGAACGACTCCTTGTTTCTTGTCATTCCCTGCGGGATCTCTGTGGGGAACGACTCCTTGTTTCTTGTCGTTCCCTGCGGGATCTCTGTGGGGAACGACTCCTTGTTTCTTGTCGTTCCCTGCGGGATATTTGTGGGGAACGACTCCTTGTTTCTTGTCGTTCCCTGCGGGATCTTTGTGGGGAACGACTCCTTGTTTCTTGTCGTTCCCTGCGGGATCTCTGTGGGGAACGACTCCTTGTTTCTTGTCGTTCCCTGCGGGATCTCTGTGGGGAACGACTCCTTGTTTCTTGTCGTTCCCTGCGGGATCTCTGTGGGGAACGACTCCTTGTCGCATGTCGTTCCCTGCGGGATCTGCTCTGGGAATGAGCCCTTGAGGCGTGTCGTTCCCTCATTGCCTCCCTCTGTCCCATGGACTCTGACCAGTTGACGTGCCGGCTCCGCTCTGAAGACTCTGGTTCGTCCCGTTCAGGCCTGGGAGCTCGGCCGGCGTCACGAGCAGCATCCCAAGCCGAGCTGTGGCCATCGTGGTGCTGCCTTGGGTATTCTCTTTGGACCCCCTCGAGGGCCGCTCTGTGACCGGCGTCCTGGCCTCTTGCGGAAGAGCTCGTGAGACGCCACCACGAGCTCCCTGAAGCAAAGAGGGTTCGAGGCCTCAGCCTGTACGGGTGGCGCGCCCTTTCATAGGTGTCGTAGATGTGGGGTCCCAGCCTGTGCAGCATGCGGTGGAAAGCCTGCCGGCAGAGGGGACACTCGGCTCTGTGGCTGCCCCAGACCCAGATGCAGGGAAAACAGAAAAGGTGCTGGCACGGGCTCACGCGGGCTTCATCGTGGATGGTGTCCAGGCAGATCACGCACTTTGGGACCTGGGAGGCGTCCGGCACCGCGGCCGGCGTCCCCCGGCTGGTGCTGGCCGCCGCGGAAGAGGTGCCCTGCTCCGACGCCATCTCCCGCGGCAAAGGAAGACGATGCCCAGCTGACGGCCGGCCCTGGGGACGCAGCCTGCGGGAAGCAGCCCAGGGGATGCAGGGAAGCGCTGAAGAGGCGCTCGCTCGGCCTCCACGCTGGGCTTGTGGTGCCACGAATGCCAACGATGTCCTGGAGCAGACGAGTCACAGCAGGAATATCTCTGGGAGCTCCTGCTCCGCGGGCAGGACGCTGACTGCTCCGACACGGGCTGGCAGCAATCGGGAAGGCAGGAGAGCGGTTCCTGCTCCACGAGGGCAGCACAAGAAGGGTCGGGGGACGGCAGGGCGGGCTCCTCGTCCAGCAGAACCTCTCTGTGCGCGTGGCAAAGAGCTCGCAGGACGGGGTGTCCTTCCCCTCACCGTCACACGTCTGCCCTCCACGCAGGGGGACAGCACAGTGGCCCCGCGGGGCTGCTGCAGCCCCAAGAGGAGGGGAGTCCCGGGGGTCTCTGTGACATCACAGAGCTTTGGGGGACCATGCCCAGGCTCGGCCAATCACAGCACGCTTTGCACCTCAAAGCCCACCGTGTTCCAACCCCACCCTGGTTCCTCCTGGAGAGCTCAGCCTCCTGGGCTGCAGCCGCAGCGCTCGACAAGGGGAACTCCACAAGTCCCTTCCCACCTCCTCGAGTCCACGGGTTGGGGCACAATAAAGTCTAGGCAAGACCCAAGTGTCCTCATTCTCCTAAACCCTCCCTGGAACGGTGAGCAGTAAGATGAAGCCCTCACAAAGGGAACCTGGGCGCTGGGAAAGCCTTGGACACCATTTCTCACTCTTCTGCTTGAGAAACCGGCTGCCAATGGCCTGGACGGACGCCCTCCCTGCTGAGAGCAAAACTGGGCTGGGTGGCCAGGACAAGGAGTGCTGGGGTTCAACCCAGTGGCACTGGGCACAAGCGCTGTCCCCAGGGCTCCGTGCTGGGGCCACTCCTGTCCTATGTCTTTATCCAGCATCGGGATGAGGGGATTGAGAGCTCCCTGAGCAAGTCTGCAGATGACACTAAACCGGGCAGGAGTGTGGATCTGCTGGAGGGTAAGGAGGCTCCGCAGAGGGATCCGGGCAGGCTGGATCCAGGGGCCCAGGCTCTGCAGAGGGATCCGGGCAGGCTGGATCCAGGGGCCCAGGCTCTGCAGAGGGATCCGGGCAGGCTGGATCCGGGGGCCCAGGCTCTGCAGAGGGATCCGGGCAGGCTGGATCCAGGGGCCCAGGCTCTGCAGAGGGATCCGGGCAGGCTGGATCCAGGGGCCCAGGCTCTGCAGAGGGATCCGGGCAGGCTGGATCCAGGGGCCCAGGCTCTGCAGAGGGATCCGGGCAGGCTGGATCCAGGGGCCCAGGCTCTGCAGAGGGATCGGGACAGGCTGGATCCAGGGACCCAGGCTCTGCAGAGGGATCGGGGCAGGCTGGATCCAGGAGCTGGGTCCAAGATATGATCCAACAGGGGCAGGAGCATACTGGATACCAGGAAACATTTCTTGACGGAAAGGGTTCTCGGGCCCTGGCAGAGGCTGCCCAGGCCGGTGGTGGAGTCCCCATCCCCAGAAGGAATTAAAAGACAGGCAGACGAGGTGCTCAGGAATGTGGTTCAGCAGCAGACGGTTATGGTTGGACTGGATGATCTCCAAGGTCTTTTCCAAGCAAACCACTCTGTGATTGTACGACTCTATGACAAAGTGACCCGGCTACTGGATGAGGGAAAGGCTGTGGATGTGGTCTTCCTGGACTTCAGCAAAGCCTTTGACACAGTTTCTCACAGCGTTCTGCTTGAGAAACTGTCAGCCTCTGGGCTGGACAGGCGCACACTCTCCTGGGTGGAAAACTGGTTGGATGGCCGGGCCCAGAGAGTGGTGGTAAATGGTGTGAAATCCAGCTGGAGGCCAGTGACAAGTGGGGTTCCCCAGGGCTCAGTGCTGGGTCCAGCCCTGTTCAATGTCTTCATCAATGACCTGGATGGAGGCATCGAATGCACCCTTAGCAAGTTTGCGGATGACACTAAGCTGGGTGGAAGTGTCGATCTGCTGGAGGGTCGGGAGGCTCTGCAAAGGGATCTGAACAGGCTGGACCGCTGGGCAGAGTCCAATGGCATGAGGTTTAACAAGGCCAAATGCCGGGTCCTGCACTTGGGGCACAACAACCCTATGCAGTGCTACAGACTGGGAGAAGTCTGTCTAGAAAGCTGCCTGGAGGAGAGGGACCTGGGGGTGTTGGTTGACAGCCGACTGAATATGAGCCAGCAGTGTGCCCAGGTGGCCAAGAAGGCCAATGGCATCTTGGCTTGTATCAGAAACGGCGTGACCAGCAGGTCCAGGGAGGTTATCCTCCCTCTGTACTCGGCACTGGTGAGACCGCTCCTCGAATACTGTGTTCAGTTCTGGGCCCCTCACCACAAGAAGGATGTTGAGGCTCTGGAGAGAGTACAGAGAAGAGCAACAAAGCTGGTGAAAGGGCTGGAGAACAGGCCTTATGAGGAGCGGCTGAGAGAGCTGGGGTTGTTTAGCCTGGAGAAGAGGAGGCTGAGGGGTGACCTCATTGCTCTCTACAACTACCTGAAAGGACGTTGTAGAGAGGAGGGTGCTGGCCTCTTCTCCCAAGTGACAGGGGACAGGACAAGAGGGAATGGCCTCAAGCTCCGACAGGGGAGGTTTAGGCTAGACGTTAGGAAAAAATTCTTTACAGAAAGGGTCATTGGGCACTGGAACAGGCTGCCCAGGGAGGTGGTTGAGTCACCTTCCCTGGAGGTGTTTAAGGCACGGGTGGACGAGGTGCTGAGGGATATGGTTTAGTGTTTGGTAGGAACGGTTGGACTCGGTGATCCGGTGGGTCTCTTCCAACCTGGTTATTCTGTGATTCTGTGATTCTGTGACTCAGGCGGGATGTCCCATTCAGGCCTCGGAGCTCCTAACGAGCAGCAGCCTGACTCCAGCTCTGCTCTTACTTCTGGCTTCTCAAGGAGTTGTAGCCCCAGGCGTGCGGAGCCCGCGGTGCCACCTTGGGGTCCCGTCTTGGTTGGTTTGGCCGCTGGTGCCTGCGCCCGGCACGGCTGCTGTCACACCCCGAAGGTAGACGGAGTAACACCCAGAATTGTATTTAAACATTTAGTTTATTGCCTATAATGCTCCAATTCCAAGTCAAGAAGAGAAGCTTCAGTCTAGACCAATATCAGCATCCTGTAAGGGTTTGGCTCCTGGTGCCTGCGCCCGGCACGGCTGCTGACCCTCCGCGGAGACTGGCTCTTCTCTGCAGGCTGTTCCCTGCAGGAGTCGCGGCCTCCTCACTGCTGATGCTCTTCTCACAGAGAAAATGGGATGTCCACTTCAGGACTTGGAGCTCATTCCTCATCCCAAGCCCTCCTCCTCAGCTGCCCTCGCTGTGCTCTCTGGCTGCTGTGGGATCTGTGCTGGGAATGGCTCCTTGATGCTCGCCCTTCCCTGCGGGATCAATGCCGGGAACTTCTCCTTCACACTGGCCGTTCCCTGCGGGATCTGTGCGGGGAACGACTCCTTGTTTCTTGTCGTTCCCTGCGGGATCTCTGTGGGGAACGACTCCTTGTTGCCTGTCGTGACCTGTGGGATCTCTGTGGGGAACGACTCCTTGTTTCTTGTCGTTCCCTGCGGGATCTCTGTGGGGAACGACTCCTTGTTTCTTGTCGTTCCCTGCGGGATCTCTGTGGGGAACGACTCCTTGTCGCATGTCGTTCCCTGCGGGATCTGCTCTGGGAATGAGCCCTTGAGGCGTGTCGTTCCCTCATTGCCTCCCTCTGTCCCATGGACTCTGACCAGTTGACGTGCCGGCTCCGCTCTGAAGACGCTGGTTCGTCCCGTTCAGGCCTGGGAGCTCGGCCGGCGTCACGAGCAGCATCCCAAGCCGAGCTGTGGCCACCGTGGTGCTGCCTTGGGTATTCTCTTTGGACCCCCTCGAGGGCCGCTCTGTGACCGGCGTCCTGGCCTCTTGCGGAAGAGCTCGTGCGACGCCACCACGAGCTCCCTGAAGCAAAGAGGGTTCGAGGCCTCAGCCTGTACGGGTGGCGCGCCCTTTCATAGGTGTCGTAGCTGTGGGGTCCCAGCCTGTGCAGCATGCGGTGGAAAGCCTGCCGGCAGAGGGGACACTCGGCTCTGTGGCTGCCCCAGACCCAGATGCAGGGAAAACAGAAAAGGTGCTGGCACGGGCTCACGCGGGCTTCATCGTGGATGGTGTCCAGGCAGATCACGCAGTCTGGGACCTGGGAGGCGTCCGGCACCGCGGCCGGCGTCCCCCGGCTGGTGCTGGCCGCCGCGGAAGAGGTGCCCTGCTCCGACGCCATCTCCCGCGGCAAAGGAAGACGATGCCCAGCTGACGGCCGGCCCTGGGGACGCAGCCTGCGGGAAGCAGCCCAGGGGATGGAGGGAAGCGCTGAAGAGGCGCTCGCTCGGCCTCCACGCTGGGCTTGTGGTGCCACCAATGCCAACGATGTCCTGGAGCAGACGAGTCCCAGCAGGAATATCTCTGGGAGCTCCTGCTCCGCGGGCAGGACGCTGACTGCTCCGACACGGGCTGGCAGCAATCGGGAAGGCAGGAGAGCGGTTCCTGCTCCACGAGGGCAGCACAAGAAGGGTCGGGGGACGGCAGGGCGGGCTCCTCGTCCAGCAGAACCTCTCTGTGCGCGTGGCAAAGAGCTCGCAGGACGGGGTGTCCTTCCCCTCACCGTCACACGTCTGCCCTCCACGCAGGGGGACAGCACAGTGGCCCCGCGGGGCTGCTGCAGCCCCAAGAGGAGGGGAGTCCCGGGGGTCTCTGTGACATCACAGAGCTTTGGGGGACCATGCCCAGGCTCGGCCAATCACGGCACGCTTTGCACCTCAAAGCCCACCGACTTCCAACCCCACCCTGGTTCCTCCTGGAGAGCTCAGCCTCCTGGGCTGCAGCCGCAGCGCTCGACAAGGGGAACTCCACAAGCCCCTTCCCACCTCCTCGAGTCCACGGGTTGGGGCACAATAAAGTCTAGGCAAGACCCAAGTGTCCTCATTCTCCTGAACCCTCCCTGCAACGGTGAGCAGTAAGATGAAGCACTCACAAAGGGTTCCAGCTGATGGGGGGAAAGTTACACCTCTTCTCCCAAGGGACAGGGGACAGGACGAGAGGGAACGGCCTCAAGCTCCACCAGGGGAGGCTCAGGCTGGAGAGCAGGAAAAAATATTTCCCAGAAAGGGTGATTGGTCCCTGTCCGAGGCTGCCCAGGGAGGGGGTTGAGTCCCCTTCCCTGGAGGGGTTTAAGGGCCGGGTGGACGAGGCGCTGAGGGACATGGGTTAGTGATTGATGGGGATGGTTGGACTCGATGATCCGGTGGGTCTCTTCCAACCTGGTGACTCTGTGACTTTATGATTCCTACAGTCAAACGGAGAGAGGCTACTTGAACGGGAAGAGAGATACCCTGCGGCTGGACCTGAGGGAGACCGTCCTTGATCTCTCTCCAGCAGCATCGCAGAACAGCTCTTCGTGGAAAAACCGGTTTGGGTTAGGGAGCGAAGGGCCGGTGGTGTTACCAAACAGCCAACCAGACATGCCTGATGTTTGGATCAAACGATCCAGCGCACAAAGTTCTGGTTACAACAGCTGAAACCTTGCAGAACACACAACCGTATCGCTAGGGAAAGGGGAAGCTGAAATCTCCTTGGAACTGTAAATACCAGTTTATTTCCTCCCACCTCTCTTAGAGCTGAGACTATTTCTTAGTATTTCAGCTGCGTAAATGCCTGTGTTTTCACAGAACCAGCAAATCTGATGCTAAGTGAGAGGATGCGAGATCGGTGTTGATGGAGTGCAGCCCCTTGACCTCCCAGTGTCTGGTGCCATATTCATAGCGTATCTGCTCAACCCGTTCTGTCATTTCCTAAAAGGTGATTAGGTTTTGTTTCCTTGTCAAGGTCACACAGGAGAGAAATAACGAGGTGAATCTCCCCAGGTATTTAAAACCAGAGAAAACGAGCTTGTGTAGTAAAAACATTTAAATATCCCAGCCCCACAGCTACTGAAAATCTGGGTATCAAGTGAGGAGAGTACTGTTAATAAAATCAGAGTCTCTTTCATTTTCCACTGAATCAGAAACTGATTTGTGTGCAGTCCAGATTCTCAGAGCTCAGCAAAATAGTTCGAACACTACAGAAGACGTCATGGACTCCTAAGTTGATGCAGTCTCTCACCGATCATGGGGGACGCTGCAGAATCCAGCCTGAATCTACTTATCAATTTCAGTTTGTTTTATCTGAAGAAATTCAAGTGCTGCCAAAGATTTTTGGTGTCTGATTTCCCCTCTGAAAAAGGTGTCCCTGTCACCTCAGTGACTCGGGTGCTTTCTGTGTCATCTCCATCGCTCGAGGCCAATCCGGGCGTTCCCCACAAACATGAAATTTTGTAAACCTTGTATATCTGGTGAACCTTGGATTTTACTTCTTTTCTTTATCAGGAACAAACAGGAAAACCAACACTTCCTTGCCTTTATCTGTTTAAAAAGAGAAAACATTCTCTAGTCAACCTGACATGAAATAAATGCTTACAGCAAACTTTCCTAAACCTGAGTGATGCCTCATTTGCACCAAGAACGCTGTCGCTCATTTCCTTCACCCTTAAGGTGCCTAATGTATTTCCAATATAACCACTAAACGTGAGGGGAGACCTCATTGCTCTCTGCAGCTCCCTGAGAGGAGGTTGTGGAGAGGAGGGAGCTGGGCTCTTCTCCCAAGGGACAGGGGACAGGACGAGAGGGAATGGCCTCAAGCTCCACCAGGGGAGGGTCAGGATGGACAGCAGGAAAAAATATTTCCGCAGAAAGGGTTTTTGGTCCCTGTCCGAGGCTGCCCAGGGAGGGGGTTGAGTCCCCTTCCCTGGAGGGGTTTAAGGGCCGGGTGGACGAGGCGCTGAGGGACATGGGTTAGTGATTGATGGGGATGGTTGGACTCGATGATCCCGTGGGTCTCTTCCAACCTGGTGACTCCGTGATTCTATGATTAAACAGCCTCGCTCCTGCTGACACCCACGCGTCCTCCCTGCTCCGTGGGTGACAGCCCACAGCGGCCCGATGCCGGTGAGGAATACACTCTTTTAAAGGTAAAAACCCCGCTTAGAAGGAGGGTCACGAGGATGATCTGAGGGCTGGAGCACCTCCTGTATGAGGAGAAACTGAGAGAGTTGGGGTTGTTCAGCCTGGAGGAGAGAGGGCTGTGGGGAGACCTTAGAGCAGCTTCCAGGGCTGAAAGGGGCTCCAGGAAAGCTGGGGAGGGGCTCTGGATCAGCGAGGGCAGGGATGGGATGAGGGGAACGGTTTGGAGCTGCAAGACAGGGAGATGGAGATGAGACCTTAGGCAGAAATGTTTTGCTGTGAGGGTGGGGAGGCCCTGGCCCAGGCTGCCCAGAGCAGGGGTGGCTGCCCCATCCCTGGAGGGGCTCAGGGCCAGGCTGGAAGGGGCTCGGAGCCCCTGATCCCGCAGGCGACACCGTAGGGGTTCCGAGGTCCCTTCCCGCCCAGCCCGCTCCCCACGAGAAGGCAGAAAAAGGCGCGAACCGCCCCCCCCTCAGGGGCGTCGCCCGCGCGGGAAGGGGCGTGGTCGGCGCGAGAGGGGCGGGGCGGGGGCCGCGCGCGGGCGGCGGGATTCAAACGGCGCGGGGCGGGGGGGGCTCTGCGCATGCGCGGGGGGGGGGCCCCGCGTTTAAATGGCGGCGGGAGCGGCGCGAGCCCCGAATGGGAATCACCGAACCACCCTTACCACGGGCAGGGACCCCTCCCGCTGGATCAGGGGCTCCCAGCCCCATCCAGCCTGGCCTTGAACCCCTCCAGGGATGGGGCAGCCACCCCTGCTCTGGGCAGCCTGTTCCAGGGCCTCAGCGCCCTCATGGTGAAGAAATTCTTCCTAATGCCTAGTCTAGATCCGCCCCTCTCCAGTTTATCCCCGTCGCCCCTCGTCCTGGCAGCACAAGCCTTTACGAGCAGCTCCCCCCCAGCTTTATTGCAGCCTTTTCAGCTGCTGGAAGGTCGCTCTAAGGTCTCCCCGCAGCCTTCTCTTCTCCAGGCTGAACAACCCCAGCTCTCTCCTCGCACAGGAGGTTCTCCAGCCCGCAGATCACCCTTATCACCTCCTCTGCACCCGCTCCAGCAGCTCCATCTCGTTACGCTGAGCATCCAGAGCTGGACTCGGGGCTCCAGGTGGGTCTCCCCGAGCGGAGCAGAGGGGCAGGATCCCCTCCCTCCCCGCTGCTCCCACGGCTCTGGGTGCAGCCCGGGACACGGGGGGTTTCTAGCCTGGGGGCGCACCTTCCCGGCTCCTGTTGAGCTTCTCCTCCCCCAGCCCCCAAGCCCTTCCCTCCCCTCCTCTTTCCCTGCCCCGGAGCTCGCGGCGCAGGCGCGGGGCGCGTTGGGGCCGTTGGTTCGAACCGCGGCCATGGACGGAGAGGCCTCCCGCATCCCCGTGCTCAGCGCCTGCTCCCGGCCCGGACACACCGCGGGTTAGTGCCCTCAGCCCGGGGACGGGAGGGACCCGGGGGCCCAGGCTCTGCAGGGGGATCCGGGCAGGCTGGATCCAGGGCCCGGGCTCTGCAGAGGGATCCGGGCAGGCTGGATCCAGGGGCCCAGGCTCTGCAGAGGGATCCGGGCAGGCTGGATCCGGGGGCCCAGGCTCTGCAGAGGGATCCGGGCAGGCTGGATCCAGGGGCCCAGGCTCTGCAGAGGGATCCGGGCAGGCTGGATCCAGGGGCCCAGGCTCTGCAGAGGGATCCGGGCAGGCTGGATCCAGGGGCCCAGGCTCTGCAGAGGGATCCGGGCAGGCTGGATCCAGGGGCCCAGGCTCTGCAGAGGGATCGGGACAGGCTGGATCCAGGGACCCAGGCTCTGCAGAGGGATCGGGGCAGGCTGGATCCAGGAGCTGGGTCCAAGATATGATCCAACAGGGGCAGGAGCATACTGGATACCAGGAAACATTTCTTGACGGAAAGGGTTCTCGGGCCCTGGCAGAGGCTGCCCAGGCCGGTGGTGGAGTCCCCATCCCCAGAAGGAATTAAAAGACAGGCAGACGAGGTGCTCAGGAATGTGGTTCAGCAGCAGACGGTTATGGTTGGACTGGATGATCTCCAAGGTCTTTTCCAAGCAAACCACTCTGTGATTGTACGACTCTATGACAAAGTGACCCGGCTACTGGATGAGGGAAAGGCTGTGGATGTGGTCTTCCTGGACTTCAGCAAAGCCTTTGACACAGTTTCTCACAGCGTTCTGCTTGAGAAACTGTCAGCCTCTGGGCTGGACAGGCGCACACTCTCCTGGGTGGAAAACTGGTTGGATGGCCGGGCCCAGAGAGTGGTGGTAAATGGTGTGAAATCCAGCTGGAGGCCAGTGACAAGTGGGGTTCCCCAGGGCTCAGTGCTGGGTCCAGCCCTGTTCAATGTCTTCATCAATGACCTGGATGGAGGCATCGAATGCACCCTTAGCAAGTTTGCGGATGACACTAAGCTGGGTGGAAGTGTCGATCTGCTGGAGGGTCGGGAGGCTCTGCAAAGGGATCTGAACAGGCTGGACCGCTGGGCAGAGTCCAATGGCATGAGGTTTAACAAGGCCAAATGCCGGGTCCTGCACTTGGGGCACAACAACCCTATGCAGTGCTACAGACTGGGAGAAGTCTGTCTAGAAAGCTGCCTGGAGGAGAGGGACCTGGGGGTGTTGGTTGACAGCCGACTGAATATGAGCCAGCAGTGTGCCCAGGTGGCCAAGAAGGCCAATGGCATCTTGGCTTGTATCAGAAACGGCGTGACCAGCAGGTCCAGGGAGGTTATCCTCCCTCTGTACTCGGCACTGGTGAGACCGCTCCTCGAATACTGTGTTCAGTTCTGGGCCCCTCACCACAAGAAGGATGTTGAGGCTCTGGAGAGAGTACAGAGAAGAGCAACAAAGCTGGTGAAAGGGCTGGAGAACAGGCCTTATGAGGAGCGGCTGAGAGAGCTGGGGTTGTTTAGCCTGGAGAAGAGGAGGCTGAGGGGTGACCTCATTGCTCTCTACAACTACCTGAAAGGACGTTGTAGAGAGGAGGGTGCTGGCCTCTTCTCCCAAGTGACAGGGGACAGGACAAGAGGGAATGGCCTCAAGCTCCGACAGGGGAGGTTTAGGCTAGACGTTAGGAAAAAATTCTTTACAGAAAGGGTCATTGGGCACTGGGCAACAGGCTGCCCAGGGAGGTGGTTGAGTCACCTTCCCTGGAGGTGTTTAAGGCACGGGTGGACGAGGTGCTGAGGGATATGGTTTAGTGTTTGGTAGGAACGGTTGGACTCGGTGATCCGGTGGGTCTCTTCCAACCTGGTTATTCTGTGATTCTGTGATTCTGTGACTCAGGCGGGATGTCCCATTCAGGCCTCGGAGCTCCTAACGAGCAGCAGCCTGACTCCAGCTCTGCTCTTACTTCTGGCTTCTCAAGGAGTTGTAGCCCCAGGCGTGCGGAGCCCGCGGTGCCACCTTGGGGTCCCGTCTTGGTTGGTTTGGCCGCTGGTGCCTGCGCCCGGCACGGCTGCTGTCACACCCCGAAGGTAGACGGAGTAACACCCAGAATTGTATTTAAACATTTAGTTTATTGCCTATAATGCTCCAATTCCAAGTCAAGAAGAGAAGCTTCAGTCTAGACCAATATCAGCATCCTGTAAGGGTTTGGCTCCTGGTGCCTGCGCCCGGCACGGCTGCTGACCCTCCGCGGAGACTGGCTCTTCTCTGCAGGCTGTTCCCTGCAGGAGTCGCGGCCTCCTCACTGCTGATGCTCTTCTCACAGAGAAAATGGGATGTCCACTTCAGGACTTGGAGCTCATTCCTCATCCCAAGCCCTCCTCCTCAGCTGCCCTCGCTGTGCTCTCTGGCTGCTGTGGGATCTGTGCTGGGAATGGCTCCTTGATGCTCGCCCTTCCCTGCGGGATCAATGCCGGGAACTTCTCCTTCACACTAGCCGTTCCCTGCGGGATCTGTGCGGGGAACGACTCCTTGTTTCTTGTCGTTCCCTGCGGGATCTCTGTGGGGAACGACTCCTTGTTGCCTGTCGTGACCTGTGGGATCTCTGTGGGGAACGACTCCTTGTTTCTTGTCGTTCCCTGCGGGATCTCTGTGGGGAACGACTCCTTGTTTCTTGTCGTTCCCTGCGGGATCTCTGTGGGGAACGACTCCTTGTCGCATGTCGTTCCCTGCGGGATCTGCTCTGGGAATGAGCCCTTGAGGCGTGTCGTTCCCTCATTGCCTCCCTCTGTCCCATGGACTCTGACCAGTTGACGTGCCGGCTCCGCTCTGAAGACGCTGGTTCGTCCCGTTCAGGCCTGGGAGCTCGGCCGGCGTCACGAGCAGCATCCCAAGCCGAGCTGTGGCCACCGTGGTGCTGCCTTGGGTATTCTCTTTGGACCCCCTCGAGGGCCGCTCTGTGACCGGCGTCCTGGCCTCTTGCGGAAGAGCTCGTGAGACGCCACCACGAGCTCCCTGAAGCAAAGAGGGTTCGAGGCCTCAGCCTGTACGGGTGGCGCGCCCTTTCATAGGTGTCGTAGCTGTGGGGTCCCAGCCTGTGCAGCATGCGGTGGAAAGCCTGCCGGCAGAGGGGACACTCGGCTCTGTGGCTGCCCCAGACCCAGATGCAGGGAAAACAGAAAAGGTGCTGGCAAGGGCTCACGCGGGCTTCATCGTGGATGGTGTCCAGGCAGATCACGCAGTCTGGGACCTGGGAGGCGTCCGGCACCGCGGCCGGCGTCCCCCGGCTGGTGCTGGCCGCCGCGGAAGAGGTGCCCTGCTCCGACGCCATCTCCCGCGGCAAAGGAAGACGATGCCCAGCTGACGGCCGGCCCTGGGGACGCAGCCTGCGGGAAGCAGCCCAGGGGATGGAGGGAAGCGCTGAAGAGGCGCTCGCTCGGCCTCCACGCTGGGCTTGTGGTGCCACCAATGCCAACGATGTCCTGGAGCAGACGAGTCACAGCAGGAATATCTCTGGGAGCTCCTGCTCCGCGGGCAGGACGCTGACTGCTCCGACACGGGCTGGCAGCAATCGGGAAGGCAGGAGAGCGGTTCCTGCTCCACGAGGGCAGCACAAGAAGGGTCGGGGGACGGCAGGGCGGGCTCCTCGTCCAGCAGAACCTCTCTGTGCGCGTGGCAAAGAGCTCGCAGGACGGGGTGTCCTTCCCCTCACCGTCACACGTCTGCCCTCCACGCAGGGGGACAGCACAGTGGCCCCGCGGGGCTGCTGCAGCCCCAAGAGGAGGGGAGTCCCGGGGGTCTCTGTGACATCACAGAGCTTTGGGGGACCATGCCCAGGCTCGGCCAATCACGGCACGCTTTGCACCTCAAAGCCCACCGAGTTCCAACCCCACCCTGGTTCCTCCTGGAGAGCTCAGCCTCCTGGGCTGCAGCCGCAGCGCTCGACAAGGGGAACTCCACAAGCCCCTTCCCACCTCCTCGAGTCCACGAGTTGGGGCACAATAAAGTCTAGGCAAGACCCAAGTGTCCTCATTCTCCTAAACCCTCCCTGGAACGGTGAGCAGTAAGATGAAGCACTCACAAAGGGTTCCAGCTGATGGGGGGAAAGTTACACCTCGTCTGCTGCCTCTCGTGTGCATGAAATGAAATTCCTCGCTCAGCAGGCGAGGGAAAGGCTGCAGGCGGGGTGAACCTGGGCGCTGGGAAAGCCTTGGACACCATTTCTCACTCTTCTGCTTGAGAAACCGGCTGCCAATGGCCTGGACGGACGCCCTCCCTGCTGAGAGCAAAACTGGGCTGGGTGGCCAGGACAAGGAGTGCTGGGGTTCAACCCAGTGGCACTGGGCACAAGCGCTGTCCCCAGGGCTCCGTGCTGGGGCCACTCCTGTCCTATGTCTTTATCCAGCATCGGGATGAGGGGATTGAGAGCTCCCTGAGCAAGTCTGCAGATGACACTAAACCGGGCAGGAGTGTGGATCTGCTGGAGGGTAAGGAGGCTCCGCAGAGGGATCTGGGCAGGCTGGATCCAGGGGCCCAGGCTCTGCAGAGGGATCCGGGCAGGCTGGATCCAGGGGCCCAGGCTCTGCAGAGGGATCGGGACAGGTTGGAGCTAAGGCTCCAGGCTCCGCCGAGGGGTCTGGTCGTGCAGCGCGATGCATCCTGGTAGTTGTAGTCCAGGTCCTATTGCTGGGAGCGGGGAAGCGGCGCTTCGGGACTTCATTTCCCGGCGTGCCCCGCGGCAGGGGGTGGGGGCGCAGGCCGTGCTCGTCAAGATGGCGGTTAGGCGTTTTCGTCGAGATGGCGGTCGGGCAGGAGCTGTTGGAGCTGGATCTGTACGGGCTGCTGGGCAGCGGCGAGAAGGCGACGGAGAGGGAGGTCAGGGCCGCGGGAGCCTTGCGGGGAGCGCGGAGCGGGGCCCGTCTCGTCGCTGCTCCCTCGTGGCGAGCCTGGCGGTTGCTGCCCCGCAGCGGCTGGGAACCTGCCCGTGAGAAGGGCCTGGGGGGCGGCTCCAGCGGCTGAACGCGAGCCAGCGGCCGCCCCGGTGGCCGGGAAGGCCAGGGGTGTCCTGGGCTGGGTCAGCGTGGGGTGGCCAGCGGGAGGAGGGCAGGGCAGGGATCGTCCCCCTGCGCTCAGCGCTGCTGAGGCCACACCTTGAATCTTGGGTTCAGTTTTTGGGCCCCTCACCCCAAGAAGGACATTGAGGGTCTGGAGCGCATCGAGGGAAGGGAACCTCAAAGCCCATGCAGTTCCACCCTTCCCACTGGATCAGGGTCTGCAACGCCCATCCGATCTGGCCCTGAACCCCTCCAGGGATGGGGCAGCCACCCCTGCTCTGGGCAGCCTGGGCCAGGGCCTCCCCAGCCTCGTTTTTCTCTCTCCACTGCAGGTCCTGGTTGCTCCCATAACAGAAAAAGGTCAAACGTGGCGAGACATCTACCTGCCTGGAGCAGGGCACCTGTGGATGGACACCAACACCGCCCGCGTGTTCGGCGTGAGGCACCGTCCTCAGGAATTTCTCTGCCAGCCTCGCAGAGGTGCCAGTGTTTGTCAAAACCTCCTGAATTCACAGACTGCTGCAGCCTTGGGACAGGTGACCTCCTTCAGAGCAGCGCTGGCCAAATGTGCCTGCTCTCTCTTGAGACTATTTCAGGCCATTTGCACTTTTCCAAGGACTTGGGTTTTTTATTTCAGCAGGAACTGTTGGAATCTATTGTTATTTGTTGTTCTAATGCAGCAGTGTTCCTGCCCCTTCATTGCCATTTGGTTTAGCAATTTCACCCCTCATCCATGCTGCTGTGTAAAAGCCCACTGCCACCTTTGACCTTTGAGGCAGACGACGTGCTCAGGAATGTGGTTCAGCAGCAGACGGTTATGGTTGGACTGGATGATCTCCAAGGTCTTTTCCAAGCAAACCACTCTGTGATTGTACGACTCAGGTGGGATGTCCCATTCAGGCCTCGGAGCTCCTAACGAGCAGCAGCCTGACTCCAGCTCTGCTGTTGCTTTGGCTTCTCAAGGAGTTGTATCCCCAGGCGTGCTGAGCCCGCGGTGCCGCCTTGGGGATCTGTCCTGAGTGATTTGGCCGCTGGTGCCTGCGCCCGGCACGGCTGCTGACCCTCCACGGAGACTGGCTCCTCTCTGCATGCTGTTCCCTGCAGGAATCACGGCCTCCTCACTGGTGATGCTCTTCTCCCAGAGAAAATGGGATGTCCGTTTCAGGACGTGGAGCTCATTCCTCATCCCAGGCCCTCCTCCTCTGCTGCCCTCGGTGTGCTCTCTGGCTGCTGTGGGATCTGTGCCGGGAATGGCTCCTTGACGCCCACTGTTGCCTCTTGGATCTGTGCTGGGAATGACTCCTTGATGCCTGTCATTCCCTGGAGGATCTGTTCTGGGAATGACTCCTTGACGCCCACTGTTGCCTCTTGGATCTGTGCCGGGAATGACTCCTTGATGCCTGTCATTCCCTGGAGGATCTGTTCTGGGAATGACTCCTTGCGGCCCGCTGTTCCCTGGATCCTGCCTGCTGGAGGTGCCGGCTCCTCTCTGAAGACGCTGGTTCGTCCATTCTGGCCTCAGATCTCAGCCGTTGTCACGAGCAGCATCCCAAGCCGAGCCGTGACATCGTGGTGTCTCCTTGGGGTCTTGCTTCGAGCCGCTCTGTGACCAGCGTCCTGCCCTCTTCTGGAAGGTCTCGTGCGACGCCACCACGAGCTCCCTGAAGCAAAGAGGGTTCGAGGCCTCAGCCTGTACGGGTGGCGCGCCCTTTCATAGGTGTCGTAGCTGTGGGGTCCCAGCCTGCGCAGGATGCGGTGGAAAGCCTGCCGGCAGAGGGGACACTCGGCTCTGTGGCTGCCCCAGACCCAGATGCAGAGAAAAAAGAATCGGTGCTGGCAGGGGTTCAGGCGAGCTTCGTCGCGGATGGTGTCCAGGCAGATGATGCAGTCTGGGACCTCAGAGGCGTCCGGCACCGCGGCCTGCGTCCCCCGGCTGGTGTTGGCCTCCGCGGAAGAGGTGCCCTGCTCCGACGCCATCTCACGTGGCAAAGGAAGTCGATGCCAAGCATCCTGCTCCAGCTCTGCTGTTGCTTTGGCTGCTGAAGGAGTTGTATCCCCAGGTGTGCTGAGCCCACGGTGCCACCTTGGGGACCCGTCCTGAGTGATTTGGCTCCTGCTGCCTGCACCCGGCACGGCTGCTGACCCTCCATGGAGACTGGCTCCTCTCTTCATGCTGTTCCCTGCAGGAATCATGGCCTCCTCACTGGTGATGCTCTTCTCCCAGAGAAAATGGGATGTCCAGTTCAGGACGTGGAGCTCATTCCTCATCCCAGGCCCTCCTCCTCTGCTGCCCTCGCTGTGCTCTCTGGCTGCTGTGGGATCTGTGCTGGGAATGGATCCTTGATGCTCGCCCTTCCCTGCAGGATCAATGCCGGGAACTTCTTCACACTGGCCGTTCCCTGCGGGATCTGTGCGGGGAACGACTCCTTGTTTCTTGTCGTTCCCTGCGGGATCTGTGCGGGGAACGACTCCTTGTTTCTTGTCGTTCCCTGCGGGATCTGTGCGGGGAACGACTCCTTGTTTCTTGTCGTTCCCTGTGGGATCTGTGTGGGGAACGACTCCTTGTTTCTTGTCGTTCCCTGCGGGATCTGTGCGGGGAACGACTCCTTGTTTCTTGTCGTTCCCTGCGGGATCTCTGTGGGGAACGACTCCTTGTTTCTTGTCGTTCCCTGTGGGATCTGTGTGGGGAACGACTCCTTGTTTCTTGTCGTTCCCTGTGGGATCTGTGCGGGGAACGACTCCTTGTTTCTTGTCGTTCCCTGCGGGATCTGTGCGGGGAACGACTCCTTGTTTCTTGTCGTTCCCTGCGGGATCTGTGCGGGGAACGACTCCTTGTTTCTTGTCGTTCCCTGCGGGATCTGTGTGGAGAACGACTCCTTGTTTCTTGTCGTTCCCTGCGGGATCTGTGTGGGGAACGACTCCTTGTTTCTTGTCGTTCCCTGCGGGATCTGTGCGGGGAACGACTCCTTGTTTCTTGTCGTTCCCTGCGGGATCTGTGCGGGGAACGACTCCTTGTTTCTTGTCGTTCCCTGCGGGATCTGTGTGGGGAACGACTCCTTGTTTCTTGTCGTTCCCTGCGGGATCTGTGAGGGGAACGACTCCTTGTTTCTTGTCGTTCCCTGCGGGATCTGTGCGGGGAACGACTCCTTGTTTCTTGTCGTTCCCTGCGGGATCTGTGCGGGGAACGACTCCTTGTTTCTTGTCGTTCCCTGTGGGATCTGTGTGGGGAACGACTCCTTGTTTCTTGTCGTTCCCTGCGGGATCTGTGTGGGGAACGACTCCTTGTTTCTTGTCGTTCCCTGCGGGATCTCTGTGGGGAACGACTCCTTGTTTCTTGTCGTTCCCTGCGGGATCTGTGTGGGGAACGACTCCTTGATTCCCGTTGTTCCCTGCGGGATCTGTGTGGGGAACGACTCCTTATCGCATGTCGTTCCCTGCGGGATCTGCTCTGGGAATGAGCCCTTGAGGCGTGTCGTTCCCTCATTGCCTCCCTCTGTCCCATGGACTCTGACCAGTTGACGTGCCGGCTCCGCTCTGAAGACTCTGGTTCGTCCCGTTCAGGCCTGGGAGCTCGGCCGGCGTCACGAGCAGCATCCCAAGCCGAGCTGTGGCCATCGTGGTGCTGCCTTGGGTATTCTCTTTGGACCCTCTTGAGGGCCGCTCTGTGACCGGCGTCCTGGCCTCTTCTGGAAGGTCTCGTGCGACGCCACCACGTGCTCCTTGCAGCAAAGAGGGTTCGAGGCCTCAGCCAGTACGGGTGGCGCGCCCTTTCATAGGTGTCGTAGCTGTGGGGTCCCAGCCTGCGCAGGATGCGGTGGAAAGCCTGCCGGCAGAGGGGACACTCGGCTCTGTGGCTGCCCCAGACCCAGATGCAGGGAAAACAGAATCGGTGCTGGCAGGGGTTCAGGCGAGCTTCGTCGCGGATGGTGTCCAGGCAGATGATGCAGTCTGGGACCTGGGAGGCGTCCGGCACCGCGGCCTGCGTCCCCCGGCTGGTGTTGGCCTCCGCGGAAGAGGTGCCCTGCTCCGACGCCATCTCACGTGGCAAAGGAAGTCGATGCCAAGCATCCTGCTCCAGCTCTGCTGTTGCTTTGGCTGCTGAAGGAGTTGTATCCCCAGGTGTGCTGAGCCCACGGTGCCACCTTGGGGACCCATCCTGAGTGATTTGGCTCCTGCTGCCTGCACCCGGCACGGCTGCTGACCCTCCATGGAGACTGGCTCCTCTCTTCATGCTGTTCCCTGCAGGAATCACGGCCTCCTCACTGGTGATGCTCTTCTCCCAGAGAAAATGGGATGTCCGTTTCAGGACGTGGAGCTCATTCCTCATCCCAGGCCCTCCTCCTCTGCTGCCCTCGCTGTGCTCTCTGGCTGCTGTGGGATCTGTGCCGGGAATGGCTCCTTGACGCCCACTGTTGCCTCTTGGATCTGTGCCGGGAATGACTCCTTGATGCCTGTCATTCCCTGGAGGATCTGTTCTGGGAATGGCTCCTTGACGCCCACTGTTGCCTCTTGGATCTGTGCCGGGAATGACTCCTTGATGCCTGTCATTCCCTGGAGGATCTGTTCTGGGAATGACTCCTTGCGGCCCGCTGTTCCCTGGATCCTGCCTGCTGGAGGTGCCGGCTCCTCTCTGAAGACGCTGGTTCGTCCATTCTGGCCTCAGATCTCAGCCGTCGTCACGAGCAGCATCCCAAGCCGAGCCGTGACATCGTGGTGTCTCCTTGGGGTCTTGCTTCGAGCCGCCCTGTGTCCGGCATCCTGGCCTCTTGTGGAAGGGCTGTGGCTTCAGGTATGCCACCACCCCTCCTCCCAGCAGGACAAGGCAGACATCCCTTACTGCGGTCACAGGCCGTGACACTGAAGACCTCGTAGCTGCATGGTCCCAGCCTCTGGAAGAGGTGGTGAAGGGTCCACCAGCAGACGGGCCACACAGCTCCGTGGCAGCTCTGCTCCCAGATGGTCCCAGCAAGTGACTGTGGAGAGAGCTGCATGAGCTCCATGCTTTGAGATCATCAAAGCCTGCCTGGACGCTGCCCCAGCTCAAGCAGCAGTGCTGTGCAAGGTGAACTCTAAAACTCCCTTTCTACCTACTCGAGTCCACGGGTTGGGGCACAATAAAGTCTAGGCAAGACCCAAGTGTCCTCATTCTCCTAAACCCTCCCTGGAACGGTGAGCAGTAAGATGAAGCACTCACAAAGGGTTCCAGCTGATGGGGGGAAAGTTACACCTCGTCTGCTGCCCCTCGTGTGCATGAAATGAAATTCCTCGCTCAGCAGGCGAGGGAAAGGCTGCAGGCGGGGTGAACCTGGGCGCTGGGAAAGCCTTGGACACCATTTCTCACTCTTCTGCTTGAGAAACCGGCTGCCAATGGCCTGGACGGACGCCCTCCCTGCTGAGAGCAAAACTGGGCTGGGTGGCCAGGACAAGGAGTGCTGGGGTTCAACCCAGTGGCACTGGGCACAAGCGCTGTCCCCAGGGCTCCGTGCTGGGGCCACTCCTGTCCTATGTCTTTATCCAGCATCGGGATGAGGGGATTGAGAGCTCCCTGAGCAAGTCTGCAGATGACACTAAACCGGGCAGGAGTGTGGATCTGCTGGAGGGTACGGAGGCTCTGCAGAGGGATCCGGGCAGGCTGGATCCAGGGGCCCAGGCTCTGCAGAGGGATCCGGGCAGGCTGGATCCAGGGGCCCAGGCTCTGCAGAGGGATCCGGGCAGGCTGGATCCAGGGGCCCAGGCTCTGCAGAGGGATCCGGGCAGGCTGGATCCAGGGGCCCAGGCTCTGCAGAGGGATCGGGACAGGCTGGATCCAGGGGCCCAGGCTCTGCAGAGGGATCCGGGCAGGCTGGATCCAGGAGCTGGGTCCAAGATATGATCCAATAGGGGCAGGAGTTTATTGGATACCAGGAAACATTTCTTGACGGAAAGGGTTCTCGGGCCCTGGCAGAGGCTGCCCAGGCCGGTGGTGGAGTCCCCATCCCCAGAAGGAATTAAAAGACAGGCAGACAAGGTGCTCAGGAATGTGGTTCAGCAGCAGACGGTTATGGTTGGACTGGATGATCTCCAAGGTCTTTTCCAACCAAACCACTCTGTGATTGTACGACTCAGGCGGGATGTCCCATTCAGGCCTCGGAGCTCCTAACGAGCAGCAGCCTGACTCCAGCTCTGCTCTTACTTCTGGCTTCTCAAGGAGTTGTAGCCCCAGGCGTGCGGAGCCCGCGGTGCCACCTTGGGGTCCCGTCTTGGTTGGTTTGGCCGCTGGTGCCTGCGCCCGGCACGGCTGCTGTCACACCCCGAAGGTAGACGGAGTAACACCCAGAATTGTATTTAAACATTTAGTTTATTGCCTATAATGCTCCAATTCCAAGTCAAGAAGAGAAGCTTCAGTCTAGACCAATATCAGCATCCTGTAAGGGTTTGGCTCCTGGTGCCTGCGCCCGGCACGGCTGCTGACCCTCCGCGGAGACTGGCTCTTCTCTGCAGGCTGTTCCCTGCAGGAGTCGCGGCCTCCTCACTGCTGATGCTCTTCTCACAGAGAAAATGGGATGTCCACTTCAGGACTTGGAGCTCATTGCTCATCCCAAGCCCTCCTCCTCAGCTGCCCTCGCTGTGCTCTCTGGCTGCTGTGGGATCTGTGCTGGGAATGGATCCTTGATGCTCCCCTTCCCTGCGGGATCAATGCCGGGAACTTCTCCTTCACACTAGCCGTTCCCTGCGGGATCTGTGCGGGGAACGACTCCTTGTTTCTTGTCGTTCCCTGCGGGATCTCTGTGGGGAATGACTCCTTGTTTCTTGTCGTTCCCTGCGGGATCTGTGTGGGGAACGACTCCTTGATTCCCGTTGTTCCCTGCGGGATCTCTGTGGGGAACGACTCCTTGATTCCCGTTGTTCCCTGCGGGATCTGTGTGGGGAACGACTCCTTGTCGCATGTCGTTCCCTGCGGGATCTGCTCTGGGAATGAGCCCTTGAGGCGTGTTGTTCCCTCAATGCCTCCCTCTGTCCCATGGACTCTGACCAGTTGACGTGCCGGCTCCGCTCTGAAGACGCTGGTTCGTCCCGTTCCGGCCTGGGAGCTCGGCCGGCGTCACGAGCAGCATCCCAAGCCGCTCTGTGGCCAGCGTGGTGCTGCCTTGGGTATTCTCTTTGGACCCTCTCGAGGGCCGCTCTGTGACCGGCGTCCTGGCCTCTTGCGGAAGAGCTCGTGCGACGCCACCACGAGCTCCCTGAAGCACGGAGGGGTCGAGGCCTCAGCCAGTACGGGTGGCGCGCCCTTTCATAGGTGTCGTAGCTGTGGGGTCCCAGCCTGTGCAGCATGCGGTGGAAAGCCTGCCGGCAGAGGGGACACTCGGCTCTGTGGCTGCCCCAGACCCAGATGCAGGGAAAACAGAAAAGGTGCTGGCAAGGGCTCACGCGGGCTTCATCGTGGATGGTGTCCAGGCAGATCACGCAGTCTGGGACCTGGGAGGCGTCCGGCACCGCGGCCGGCGTCCCCCGGCTGGTGCTGGCCGCCGCGGAAGAGGTGCCCTGCTCCGACGCCATCTCCCGCGGCAAAGGAAGACGATGCCCAGCTGACGGCCGGCCCTGGGGACGCAGTCTGCGGGAAGCAGCCCAGGGGATGGAGGGAAGCGCTGAAGAGGCGCTCGCTCGGCCTCCACGCTGGGCTTGTGGTGCCACGAATGCCAACGATGTCCTGGAGCAGACGAGTCACAGCAGGAATATCTCTGGGAGCTCCTGCTCCGCGGGCAGGACGCTGACTGCTCCGACACGGGCTGGCAGCAATCGGGAAGGCAGGAGAGCGGTTCCTGCTCCACGAGGGCAGCACAAGAAGGGTCGGGGGACGGCAGGGCGGGCTCCTCGTCCAGCAGAACCTCTCTGTGCGCGTGGCAAAGAGCTCGCAGGACGGGGTGTCCTTCCCCTCACCGTCACACGTCTGCCCTCCACGCAGGGGGACAGCACAGTGGCCCCGCGGGGCTGCTGCAGCCCCAAGAGGAGGGGAGTCCCGGGGGTCTCTGTGACATCACAGAGCTTTGGGGGACCATGCCCAGGCTCGGCCAATCACGGCACGCTTTGCACCTCAAAGCCCACCGAGTTCCAACCCCACCCTGGTTCCTCCTGGAGAGCTCAGCCTCCTGGGCTGCAGCCGCAGCGCTCGACAAGGGGAACTCCACAAGCCCCTTCCCACCTCCTCGAGTCCACGGGTTGGGGCACAATAAAGTGTAGGCAAGACCCAAGTGTCCTCATTCTCCTAAACCCTCCCTGGAACGGTGAGCAGTAAGATGAAGCACTCACAAAGGGAACCTGGGCGCTGGGAAAGCCTTGGACACCATTTCTCACTCTTCTGCTTGAGAAACCGGCTGCCAATGGCCTGGACGGACGCCCTCCCTGCTGAGAGCAAAACTGGGCTGGGTGGCCAGGACAAGGAGTGCTGGGGTTCAACCCAGTGGCACTGGGCACAAGCGCTGTCCCCAGGGCTCCGTGCTGGGGCCACTCCTGCCCTATGTCTTTATCCAGCATCGGGATGAGGGGATTGAGAGCTCCCTGAGCAAGTCTGCAGATGACACTAAACCGGGCAGGAGTGTGGATCTGCTGGAGGGTAAGGAGGCTCCGCAGAGGGATCTGGGCAGGCTGGATCCAGGGGCCCAGGCTCTGCAGAGGGATCCGGGCAGGCTGGATCCAGGGGCCCAGGCTCTGCAGAGGGATCGGGACAGGCTGGATCCAGGGGCCCAGCCTCTGCAGAGGGATCTGGGCAGGCTGGATCCAGGGGCCCAGGCTCTGCAGAGGGATCTGGGCAGGCTGGATCCAGGGGCCCAGGCTCTGCAGAGGGATCCGGGCAGGCTGGATCCAGGGGCCCAGGCTCTGCAGAGGGATCCGGGCAGGCTGGATCCAGGGGCCCAGGCTCTGCAGAGGGATCCGGGCAGGCTGGATCCAGGAGCTGGGTCCAAAATATGAACCATGAGGGGCTCTGTGCTGTTCCCAGCATGTTTTGCACCAGGATCAGCTGCTTGCTGCACACCATTCCCTGGAGGAGCCTCTCCTCAAGCTCCACCAGGGGAGGTTCAGGCTGGACATTAGGAAAAAATATTTCACAGAAAGCGTTATTGGGCAGTGTGCGAGGCTGCCCAGGGAGGGGGTTGAGTCCCCTTCCCTGGAGGGGTTTAAGGGCCGGGTGGACGAGGTGCTGAGGGACATGGGTTAGTGACTGATGGGAACGGTTGGACTCGATGATCCGGTGGGTCTCTTCCAACCTGGTGATTCTATCATTCTGTGTTTGTCTCCCAGAGGAAGCCCAGGGCCACCTTTGAGGGGTTTGACACCTTTAAGGCGCCTTGGAGATCAGCCAGGAGGGTTGGTTATCTTTGAATTAATATTCCTCAACACTCCATCACGCTTGCCTTCAGAGCCATTGCGAGGCACTCTGTTTCCCAGCTCTTTGAGCTGTCTCCATCTTTAGAGAAGCAGAAGAGCACGTGTCCATCTCTCTGCCAGTGCTGCAGGAAAGAATTTTCATAAAATCATAGAATTTCATAAGGAAATCTTAGACCTAGGCAGAGGGGTCTGGCCGTGCCGCGCGGTGCATCCTGGTATTTGTAGTCCCGGTCCTGTTGCAGGGAGCGGCGGGGCAGCGCTTCGGGACTACATTTCCCGGCGTGCCCCGCGGCAGGGGGCCCAGGCGGCGCTCGCCAAGATGGCGGTCGGGCAGGAGCTGTTGGAGCTGGATCTGTACGGGCTGCTGGGCATCGGCGAGAAGGCGACGGAGAGGGAGGTCAGCGCCGCGGGAGCCTCGCGGGCCGCGCCCAGCGGGGCCCGTCTCGTCGCTGCTGCCTCGTGGCGAGCTGGGCGGTTGCACCTTGAACCCTGGGTTCAAGTTTTTGGGCCTCTCGCCCCAAGAAGGACGTTGAGGGGCTGGAGCGCGTCCAGAGAAGGGAACGGAGCTGGGGAAGGGGCTGGAGAACAGGGTTAGGAGAGGCGGCGGGGGGAGCTGGGGCTGTTTAGCCTGGGGAAAAGCAGGCTAAGGGAGACCTTAGAGCAGCTTCCAGGACTGAAAGGGGCTCCAGCAACGCTGGGGAGGGGCTCTGGATCAAAGAGGGCAGGGATAGGATGAGGGAAAGGGTTTTGAGCTGCAAGAAGGGAGGTTGAGATGAGATCTTAGGGAGAAATGTTTTGCTGTGAGGGTGGGGAGGCCCTGGCCCAGGCTGCCCAGAGCAGGGGTGGCTGCCCCATCCCTGGAGGGGTTCAAGGCCAGGCTGGATGGGGCTTGGAGCCCCTGATCCCGTGGGAGGTGTCCCTGCCCGTGGCAGGGGGTGAAACTGGCTGGGCTTTGAGGTCCCTTCCGACACAAACCATTCCAGGATTCAGTGATTCTGTTAAAGTAAATTAAGCTCTCTGTTTAGAGAAGCCTCACCTGAACTTGCCACCTAGAACTGCTTGTTCTAACAGTTGTGACTGATGCACAGGGAGGAGACTTCTCCCTCTCCAACAGGAGTCTTGTGTAGGATCAGCCCGCAAGGCTTTAGCTGCACATTTCCCTTTGAAGAGCTTTGACCACGGGGTGGTGCCAGGCCACCACTTATTCCTCTCTCTTCAGCAGGAACAGCTTGGCAGCTGAACAGAGCTTTTGTATTCCTCCCATTCGTGCGTGCGGTTGTGTCCCTGACAAAGGCAGCTCAGCTTGTTACAAGTGATTTCACTCGGGAAGCTGTCAGTCTGTTTCCAAGTGTTGAAGGGAGTAAACAGTCCTTGGTTAAAAATTCTTCACCTCCCCAAGCTCCACAGGGAACGGTGCTTTCTCTGTCCCAAAGTTACAGCTGCAAGGAGCATGGTGTCCTCCTGGCTGGAAGCTGCCTCTGCGATCCAGCCCTGGCTTTGGTCATCGTGAGGTTTGCCTGCAGTAACACCATGCACCCAGAAGGAAAACTTGAGTTTGAAAAGCTTTGATTTGTTCAAAATGTGTCTGCTCAGCATCCTGGGCTGAAGTGCTTTATCTTTGCAGTACGGTGGGATTGGAAAGGACAGGTCACTGTGTGGAGGTGGAATACTGAGCTCCTTGGAGGTCCCTTGCTTCACCGTTCAGTACGAGGGGGAACGGGGCTGTCGACACTCCAAAATGATCTTTATTTTCTGCCAGGCCTGCAGGACATCTAGTCATGAAATGAATTCTGGTCCAACCACAGCTTTCTGTTCACGATAAGGAGATGTGGTTTAAGTTAAGCAAAACTAACAGCAAAATAAACCCTCTGAACCATAATATTTTGTTTCTGCAGTGGTTTTTCCCCCCCAAGTTGCTTTTTTCAGCACAGACTGAAAGGCACCGGCCGGTAAACCTCAGTTCTGGCTCTTGCAGGTGAAGACAGCGTTCCGGCAGAAGGCCCTGACTTGCCACCCGGATAAGAACCCGGACAATCCCAGAGCAGGTACGATGGGGCTGTGCAGGCACAGACAACTCTCCGTGTTTGTTTTCACTCCTAGAAGTGGCTCTGCTTAACTCTGGGTCTGTCTTTGCCTGAATTAAGGGATCGCCTGGCTGGATGTCATGGGAAGTGTGTATGTGCAGGACTACAAGTTGTCTTCATCACTGTTAGCTCTGTTTTAAGCTGAATGTGAACATTTTGGGTTTAGAGACACCAGTGTTAGGTCAGTGCTGACATTATATTTGCACCTCTCCAAATCCTTCCACGTGGTTCTTGAATCCCAGACCTTTGGCCATGCTGTCCCCGGAGTTTCCTGCCTGCTCACTCTTTTAATTCATACCTCTCACAGCTGAAACACCAACACCAAGCTTATAAATTATAATATCTATGGGCAATGCCTTTTCCAGTCCATTAAAACCAAGTTCCTGACTCTGTGGAACTCAGTTAGCAAGGTCTGGCTTCTGCAGCTCCTTGGTTTTGAGTTCCGTGGCTATGGACAGCGATGAGCAGCAGCGTAATTCAAAGGATGCTGCTCATCAGGACACCTCAGTGCAAGCATCATCCTGTGTTTTGTCTTTTCCATTTTGATAGGGTACAATTTTATAGACTGAACATTATAACTGTAGAACAGAGAGAAGTTTTCTACCACGAAAAACAAGATTTTGGCAGCAATGAGAGGAAAGCTGAGGGCTTCGATACCTGCAGAGGATTGAGAAGTGTTTTGAAGTGTGCGTGTGTGCAGGTTTTATGTGTAGCCTTCCAGGATGAGGATCAGTAATGTTGATGTAAAATGCAAAGTTCAAACCTTGGGCTGAAAAGCTACTGCTAGGAAAGGGAGGATTTGTTTGTGACAGTGTGTCTCAGGTTGAGCGATGCCTATCTGTTCTGTTGAATTCATGTTCTCAAGGTTTCTGCTGAAATGAAATGGTCCTGGGTTTTGTTTCTTAATTTACTCTCAATTCATGTAATGAATGTTCCTTTACATGAGGAGATCCTGGCTATGGGTCGGCGTGCAAATGCTTTGGAAAGATGATTCTTCTTTCTGATGTCCTGCAGGTCTCTTCCATAAGGGATTATCTTTTCTGGTTCGTCTCCAGGCTGCTGCTGTGGTTTTCGGCATCTTACCCTTTTCTCTTCTAATTCCCAGCGGAAATCTTCCACCAGCTCTCTCAGGCCTTGGCTGTGCTGACAGATGGAGCAGCGAGGGTAAGGATCCACGTCCCTCAGTGGTGGGACACAAGCTCTGACACTTCAATACACATAAATAATGTCTAGATGTTATCGCTAAGGCTCAAAGCCTTTTTTGCCGTGGGGCAAAGGGACTTGGAAGCAGAAAAGCTGAATCACAGCCACCATCTCTGTCCTGCAGGAGCATCTCTGGTCCTGCAGGGGCTTTGCAGGCTGCCAGGTGTGGCCTGGGCTCTGTTCTTGCCGGGAGGAAGTGGCCGAGTGCCTGCTGCTCAAGGCCTGAAAGGGATCTGGGTGTGGGGGGCGAAGAATGACAACAAAATAAGCATGAGCTAGTAATTCTATCTGTGTAAACTCAGGAGAGAAGGCAGATTAAAGTTGCAGCTGATAAGGTTTCAAAACCTTATCAAACACTCCTCTTTCAAACACTGGCAGTTTGTAATCTCCCCTCCAAGGGGGAATTTAAGCTTTTGGCATCTAATAACTCATTGGCTTCATTTACAAAAGAAGAAGCGTTTGGCAAACCCTTCCCATGGAGGAATGTAAAATATCAGCTTTTTTAGTTTATAAAGAAGAGTAATGCTTTCCCATGACGCTGTTCTACCTGTAATAGGTGAGGATTTGTGCTGGCTCTGCCCTTTACAGAAGGGTTCTCTGGTGGGTGAACAGATTGGAGGGGTTCAAGGCCAGGCTGGATGGGGCTTGGAGCCCCTGACCCAGCGGGAGGTGTCCCTGCTCGTGGCAGGGGTGGGACTGGATGGGCTTTGAGGCCGCTTCCAACCCGAACAATTCCCTGATTCGAGGATTGTCAAGTGGGTTGAAGAGGTGCCAGTGACAATACCAGTTAGCCCCAGTTAAGTCTTTAGCACTAAAGGAATGTTGCTATGTTATTGCTGTCAAAGAGTTCTGGTGTTCATTGATCTCATATGTTCACATGAGTCAAACATCTGTCCTGTGAATAAGTCTTTTGTATAAAATAGACTTTTTTCATTATAAAACTTCTCTTTAACCAAACCTGATCTGTTACTGGTGCCCCCTAAGCTGCTTTTGGCATGTTCAGAAAACCAAAGCGTTCTTCCCTCCTCTTAGGGTGGGTCAGACATGCTCTCCAGTACAGTTTGCAGTGCATATTCGTGGACCTCCTCACCCTTTCAGGCCTCTCCTCATGTTTTCTGGATATTTATGTTAACTTCCAACACTTCTGAGAGGAATTCTAGCAAGAAGCAGAAAACGCTGCTGACGGTGCTTTAATATCTCTCCTGCTTTATGTCATTTCACATCGTTGTTTTGGCTCTTTGGCAGGCGGCGTATGACAAAGTGCGAAAGGCGAAGAAGCAGGCGGCAGAAAGGACACAGAAACTTGATGAGAGGCGAAAGAAAGTCAAGCTTGGTAATAAAATGAGAACTTCATTTTCTCTTTGCTTGAAGTCTCCTTTACCTGGGTGTTTGTGTTTCTCCTGCTGCTAGAATTCAGCACTGATTTATCCGCTATGCGCATACAGTGGCTGCAGTTTGTTTAAGCCCAGTATGTATAGTAGCCATTTAAAATTTCCTCCCACAATTATAGAATCGTAGAATGATTTGGGTTGGAAGGGGCCTTAAAGATCATGCCATTCCAACCGCCTGCTATCTCGGGATGATCCTGCTCTGGAAAGGAGTTTGGAGTTTGGTGGCTGTTTAGGCTGCTGCTGTGTTGATTTGCCTGGGCAGAGGAGAGGCAGCAGAGTCAGGACCCTGCTTGGTGTAGCCAAGTTTGTGACCTTTCCATCCACCAGCGAAAATTCACCTCAGACTGATTGAGTTTTGTTTCTTTCTCTGCAGATCTTGAAGCCAGAGAACAAGAAGCCCAGGCCCATGAAAGCGAAGAGGAGGAAGTTGGGATAACGAGATCATTGGAACAAGAAGTAATGATAAATTATTAGACTTCTCTGCTTCTTTTGAAAAGAAATCTTTACAATCGTAATGGAGACCATGAGATGGGATGCAAGAAATCTGTAGGACAGTCCTTCTGCCCCTCGGATTAATGGGTTCTGAAAGAGAGGCGCGCAGGAGGGTTTCATAGTGGTCTGGCAAACGTGTAGACCCTGGGGTTTGATTTGTCTGCCCTTTTCAATTGCAGAGCAGACTATAACGGCAGCCAGTTGGTTTTGTGCTGGCTGATGGGAACTGTGTCACTAGGAACACAAAGGGTCGTTTTACAAGCGCTGGAGCTGTTGGGGGGGAGCCAGCAGGAGGGTTGTCCCAGGAGATGGGCATCGGACAAGAGCTGTCCTCCTCGGCAGTCTTTAGCTGGCGTGTGCCAGCCATGGAACCGTGCCCTCAGGTGTCCCTGCTCCTACCTCTGCCCTAGATAATTCGCCTGCGTGAAGAAGGCTCCCGCCAGCTGGAGGAGCAGCAGAGGCTCATCCGAGAACAGATCCGGCTTGAAAGAGAGCAGCGCATCCACGGTGAGAGCAAACAAGCGTGAAACACTCTGAGATCCTTGCAATGAGAGCGCCTCATTACAAAGCATTTAGTTGTAGGGCCAGATTAAGTTCTTGGGCTATGCTGTCTGGTTTTTTTTTGTCTACCCTTAATTTTTCCACATTTGTTGCCCCCAGCCCAAGCTCCTTGCAGGGAAGAACGTCCCAAACTCTAAGTCTCCTGTCTGTATTTTCACTTCGCTGTTTCTAGCCTTGATCATAGCGAGTCTCGGCAAAAGAGGAGGGAGGAGCGCTGACATCCAGTGCTCATCCTGCACTGCAGTTCCTGGTGGTAGCGCTGCACAAGACTTTTGGGGCTGACATAGTCTCGTGGAAATCCGGATGTGTTTGATGTTGCCATGCGTGCGATCTCGGGGTGAATTTGATGTTAAATGCTCTTTAGCTATCTTTTTCCCTTCCCTTCTTTAGGCCAGCAAGAAAGAAACGGAGCAGAAGGCAAAGTAACTCCCAAACTCAAAGTAAGAATTCCTTATAAAGTTGGGGTTTGGTGACCTCTGGTAGAACGTTGTGCAGCTTTGGAAAACAGGAGGGACGCTTGGCTCTGCTGAACTGGCCCCCTTTGTGCAGTGGGGGTGAAGTTCCTCTATCAGGTGTGTAACCTGCACACAAACAGCTCCTGTCACTGCCTTTAAAAAACTCCCTCACCCTCGTCTCTGCTGCCTGGTCTGGATTTTTGAGCCTGCAATTGAGTTGTCTCTGCTTGAGGCACAAGGAAACATCTACTTATTACCCTGATAGAGCTGGTTTTTAGTGTGCTTTCAAGTGTTACCTTTTTTTATCTTGGTGAGCAGTGTTTCTCCCCGTTTTGAATCCCCCGGTGATTCCTTCCCTTTGCACAGTCTGATGTTGTAATCCCTGTCTTGTCAGTTTGGGAGTGAGGAGCAAACTCAGTTCTATGCAGGCGGTGGGAGCCTCGTTGAGTGTGACAGGGTGTTCAAATGGACAAAACTAACTTGATGTGTTTATTTCTCAGCTAAAATGGAAATGCGGGAAAGAAGATGAGATGAGAGGGGGATACTCCGAAGATGTTCTGCTGCGGATCCTACAGAAGGTCCTGCCTGTCTTTCTTCCCTCTACTTGATCTTCCCCTGCTCTTGGTGGTGTAAGGAAGGATAGTGAATCCTGGGGTGCTGTGTGTAAACTGGAGTGGCTCTTTTCTTTTGCTCTGTTGTCCAGCTCTCTCACTTGTGCCATTTTCAGAGATCCGTTAGCCGTGAGCTGTTCCCCAGCTTGCAGCTCTGCCTCATTCCCGACAGGAACTCCTGCTCAAACTGAGCAGCTGCAGGCCCTTCCCACGGAATGGTTTGTGCCCTGTATAAAACAGCCAGCTCTGGTTCTGCTGCACTTTTAAAGCCCATTAGCTTCTGTGGGAGTTCAGAGACTGGAACAGAGAAGCGTCTGATCTGATTAATCCCAGCATGCGGCCTTTATTTCCCCTGCATGGAAGTGGCCTGTAGCTCTGACTCTGAGCTGTGCAGCTCTCTTGCACTGGGGCTTGCTGGAAGGAAACTTGCTCCGTGCCTCCCCAGAATTCTTTCCTGAAGGGACAGAAATCATGACAGGTTGGGATCAGTGGAAGTGTCACGTGAAGGAGGAAGAGCAACTGCTCAAACCTGGTGTCTGTGCACACGTTTTCTCCGCGTTGGTTCCATAGAGGAACTCGCTTTCTCCTCTGGGTCTGTAATTAACATTTTTTTCTGCCTCTGTCCTACCAGTACGGTGATGTGCTCAATTTGGTGATCTCGAGCAGGAGGACTGGGAGCGCGGTCGTGGAATTCGCTACGGTTAAGGCTGCTGTAAGTCTATTGGAGACCCTAGATCTGGGGAGTTGGCAAGGAGGGGGTTGTGGAAGGGAAGGGCGAGCAGCCTGGCAGCCTCGAGACACTGCCCTGTCATTAAGGCAGTGGAGAAGAGTAATGAGAGTCTTGATGCATGAAGGGAGTGGCAAAGCTGGAGGCGCAAACCTGGAGCAGATCAGGCACATAGACGAGCAGGCTGTGCAGGTAAAAAGCTGAGGAAAGAGACACTGCTTTAAGGAGCAGGTGCTGAGCTGTTTAATCGGCTCCAACTGGAACTGAATTACCCATTGTGGAGATGGGCTTAATTAGCTTTGGATGTTATAGCAGGCGTTTACAGTTTAAAAGAAATCAAAACCTCCTGACTCCCTGTGAGTTCTAATAATTCAGGTGGCTGTGGGAACAGAAATCACCGGTTACTCTTAGTGGTTCCATCAGCTTGAATTCACACTGTGCAAGAGTCTTTTCTTTGTCACCAGATCTTTCGCTCCTATAGCCAATAATCAAAACCCCCAGAACTGTCTGACCTAGTTATCAAAAGCACTGGCAGGAAGCTGCTCTAAGATCTCCCCGCAGCTTTCTCTTCTCCAGGCTGAACAACCCCAACTCTCTCAGCCTGGCCTCATACAGGAGGTGCTCCAGCCCTTGGATCATCTCTGGGGCCTCCTCTGGAGCCGTTCCACCAGCTCCATCTCCTTTTTACCCTTGGGATTCCAGAATGATTGCTGGTGACCTGTGACTGTTTGGGGTCTGACGTTCAGCTTGGTGATGGATGGATGGTTTTTGTTGGCAGGAGATGGCTGTGAAGAACGAAGTTGGCCTGACAAATAATCCTCTAAAGATTTCCTGGCTGGAGGGGCAGCCCCGGAGCCATCCCAGCATGGTCCCTCCCGACAGCACCACTCAGCCCAGGACCTCACAGGTAAGGAGACGCGGGCTGCTGTTATTTAAATCTGTTTCTATGGCAACCTGAATTTATCAGTGTGCTTTACATGTCTGGTAAGACACGTTGATGCCCAGCAGAGCTGAAAAGCAGCCTGGCTTTCCCTGAACCTTTTTATGCTAAAGCAGGAGTGTTTTTAAAGGACCTTTTGCCTGAGCAGCAGCACAGTGAGAACACAAACTTTGGATGGTGAGATCCTCGCACAATCTCACTTGCTCTTTTCCAAGTAAAAACCAAGGATGTTCCTTGCTCAACCCGAAGCCTCCAATGCCGTCCTTCTAGAATTCTTTCTAATGTACTTAGACTGTGGGGATCCTCTGGCTGAGAACTGGTGGCAGTGGGACTGTAGAAGATTTCTTTAGAGAGACTGGGTTATTCGCTGCATTCACAGGAGGATGAAAGTTCTGCGTCTTCTTAGGGGCTACAGGAGGGAAGAGAGACCAGTATTGAATTAAATATCCTTGGAGAGATGTTCTTTTCTCTTTTGGTTCGTCTCTACCAATGTGGTTGCTTTGAGTGCAAGGCCAGTGGCATCCTGACCCGCATCAGGAATAGTGTGGCCAGCAGGAGCAGGGAAGGGATCGTTCCCTTGGCCTCAGCTCTGGTGAGGCCACACCTTGATTCCTGGGTTCAGTTTTGGGCCCCTCACTCCGAGAAGGACATTGAGGGGCTGGAGCGTGTCCAGAGAAGGGAATGGAGCTGGAGAAGGGTTTAGAGCACAAGCCGTATGAGAGGGAGCTGGGGCTGTTGAGCCTGAAGAAAAGCAGACTGAGGGGAGTCCTTATCGCTCTCTGCAGCTCCTGGAAAGGAGGTTGTGGTGTGGTGGGTGCTGGACTCTTCTTCCTGTGACAGGACAAGGGGAAATGGCCTCAAGTTGCACCAGGGGAGGTTTAAGTAGGACATGAGGAGGAGTTTCTTCACAGAAGGGGTTCTCACGCACTGGCAGAGGCTGCCCAGGGTGGTGATTGAGTCCCTGTCCCTGAAGGTGTTTAAAAGATGAGTAGTTGTTGTCCTTCAGGACATGGGCTGGTGGCAGACTTAGCAGGACTGGATCGATGGTTGGACTCGATGATCTTAAAGGTCTTTTCCATCCAAAACCATTCTGTGATTCAGTGTTTGTTAACTTCTAGCTGCTCCCTCTTTATTTCACCAGATAATCCCTCTGAAGCTATCGCTCTTGACAAACCCACGTATTCCACTGACAAAACACATGGAAGGCAGTAACATCTGGTGGTAAAAGCACAGAATCCAGCCTCAGGCCATGCTGCAGCAAATCCTTGGCTCTGTCAGCTCCTGCTGGCACTCTGGACCCCGAGGTGTATCTCCTTCTTCTGAATGTGTTACCTTACGCTTCGCTCTACAGCACAGAATTCATCTTGTGCTCTGCGTGCCTTCTGGTCTCCTTAGTAATTCCTCACCTCTGAAGGGACCTGAGATCCTTGGCTGGTTAGTTAAGTTTCAGTTCAAGTTCCATCTGATACTTATTCCCCTCTCCTTCTTCCCTGGGGAACAGAGATCAAAAGGATCTAATTGCTGAGAGGACTCCTGCCTCCTGCTTACAGGCGCCCTTGGTCCGCGTCTGCGTCTCCGTCCCCCTGCGTGGATGCATTTATACATCAGAATGCCTTGTTGCTACCCTGAATTTGTTTAGGGTTGTATGTTTTCACTCAAGATGTGTATCCTTTGTCTGAACAGCCTGGCCAGAGCAGCATATCCTGGAATGTCAGGAAGAGGTGGCTGGAGCTTCAGAGCCTGGGAGCCAGGCAGGTCTCTGTGCTCAGTGGAGAACCAGTGAGGGTCCTGCAGACCCAAGTTCGCAGAGGTGGCCAGGTGTTAGAAGGCAAATTGGGCAAAGAAGCAGAATCCAGGCCAGTTTATTTGAGTATCCGCGGTCGGACTCTATGATCTTGGAGGTCTTTTCCAACCTCAGTGATCCGATGAGCTCTTGCTAGCACAGAATGTGAGCTGGCTCTGAAGAGCTCACTCATAGCTGAGTGCTCCCCTGGCACAGCTTGAGGCTATTTCCTCTCATCCTATTGCTTCTTACTTGGTTGAAGAGATCAGCACCCACCTCGCTACAACCTGCTTTCTGGGAGCTGTAGAGTGCTGTATTTTGTCCTCGGCTCTAGACTATGCAAAATGAGCTCTTTCAGGTATCTTTTGCCACCGCCTCAACCTGCTCCCTGCCTCACCCTCCCATACCCAGTCTGGCTTCACAGCCATTGGGGTCCACATTCTTGCTTTCAAGCTGCGCTAATCTCATTCTGATTTAAGCTGCCCTCACTTCCCATTTGCTGCTCCATCCGAGGCGTTCCTATTTTTGTCTGAATCCGCCCCCACCTTCGCTGCTGCTGTGTGCAAATGCAGCTCCTTCCCCGCTCTGCCTCGAAAAGCAGCCGAAGCCCTGCAGCGTTCTCATGGCAACGCGCTCACTACTCATCCAAGCAAGGCTCATTATGGGAAAATCGTGCTGCAAGGAGGGAGTAAGTTGCAAGAGACTTGCCTCCGTAGTCCTGGTTGGCTCGTTTTCTTCTCCAGCAATGGTTGCAGGTGTCCAGCAGCTCCCAGTGAGCTGCTGGAGGCCGGCAGGCACGTTATGCTTGAATTACAGAAGCTGTGGACTGGCCAGTGCTGCACTGGGGTATTGCAGAGCAGTGGCTCTTTGATTGCTGCAGCTCGGGGTGGTTCAGAGCACATAGCAGCCGTGCAGTGCTGGGAAGAGCATGTTTTACCACTATTGACAGCACGAAGCACTCGCTCTGGGAAGGTTTTCATGGCACCTTGAGCGGTGGCATCTCCCCGACTGCTCCTCAGTCACCTGGGGCCATTTGCTCAGCCAAACTAAAGCACTGAGAGAAGCTGCCTGTCTGGCGCTCCTGCATCTTTTTTAAGCTCCTTTGAGGTTTCACAGAGTCTGTTTCATATTATCTGACTTTACAGCCTGATGTGAATCTAGCAGATTTGAGCCGTCTGTGCCTTCTCAAACGTCTGTGCTCTTTGCTGTAGTTGACGTCCACAGCTTATAACTAACTAGGTGCATGGAGTCTTTATTGTTTCATTTTTTAAGAGCCCTAGTATCTAATCTGGCTACGAAAGAGCTAAGACTGGGTGAGTCCGTGGTTTCTGCGGTGCCCTGTTAGCACCTTGCTCCGATACTGCCCGTTCTCAGCCTGGCAAAGCGCTTCCCAGTGTCCAGCTCGTGCATGGAGAACCGAGCCTTTTAACACTGGCTCCTGACCTGAGCTGTGCGCTCTCTCCTCAGGCTGAGATCCAGTACCAGCAATTCCCTCCTACTTCCAGCCTGGAAAAGCAGAGCCAGGCTGCTTCCCTCCCTCAGAAAACCCAAAGTGCCAGAGAGGATGGATCTTGGTCGCTACAGACCTCTGCTCTGGGTGCCCAGCATCTTTCTGGCTCGCTACCAATGAAATGAGGCAACCAGACGCTTCCAGTCACAGAGACATTTATTCTTCCATATCTGTACAGCTGATAGATCAGCGCATGCTTCGTGCAGCAGCATCCACAGAAATCCCTTCTCCTCCCAGTAGGATAAATAAAGTTGTGATGCTGCATTACAAGCCTACATGGGCGCTTACCTCTTTCCAGGCTGGGAGTGCCAACTGCACTTGAGCTGGGGGAGAAGAAACCCACAAGGACATAAAAAAAGAGGAACCGCTTTGGTTTTTTATGTCCAGACAGGGTGGGAGAAGAAACAAACGCCAGTTTCTGGCTCTTGACCCTCGCTGTAGCTATGGCTTTGAGGTGTGATGCTGCTGGATCCTCGCAAGCTGCCTGCTTCTCCACGCAGTGTGTGCCGTGTCCCTCTCTGTCCGTGTTCCGCGGCCCCAAAATAACAAGTCTTTAACCAAACGGTGCCGTTCTTCTGTGAGGAGGAGGTGCACAGTCAAGGGTGGGAGATTCCCAGTGTGGAGAACGGGAACTTGCCCGCAAGGTTCCAGCAGACGGTGCTGTCGTCTGAGCACGGAGCTCTGCTCCAGAGGGCTCCTTGGCAAGGACAAGGACAGTCTGGGTAGGGCGAGAACAGCAAAACAGGCCACGCACAACGGGAATGCTGCAGTATCCCGCTGGGAACACCGAAACTGGCAGCGGCAGTGAGTGAAGGCGCCGTGTTAAATGAGAAATACCTTCAAATGGCGTAATCTCTGGGGTTCTGTTTCCTGAGGGTCTGCAGAACATCCTCGAGAAGCGATAGCCCTAAATCCACTTTGAAGGACAGGAAGGGATCGGATAGGTCAGAGAGCGCGGTGCCGTTCTGGGAGCCCAGCTCTGAGGTGCCGCAGTCTGTAGCCTGGTCCTTGTGGAACTGGGTTTGGGTGGCTTTGTGGTATTGATGAGCAGCACCAGAAAAGGAGATGTCGGAGTGGGAATCGGTGCGATCGATGATGTTGGGGCAGCTGGAACTGTCCAGGTACAGCCGGGGAGGCTTGGGAGGTGCCTGTGCCTTGGCCAGGTTCTGCTCGCTCTGACAGGACAGGTAATCGGACTTGTCCTTCAGTTCCCTCAGGCATTCCCTCTTCTGGCACTGTCCGTCACTGTCCAGAGTGTGGCTGTTCTGGTTCAAGATGATGACTTGGTTGCCCAGCTTTTTGTGTCTCCTAAGTGAGAAACGTCTGAAGAACGTGGTGGACTTGATGGACCCTCTCCGCCAGGTATCCATGCTGATGGGAGGCAGCGAGAAGAAGGAAACTGCTGACTCTTCGCAGTCGGGCGTTGGGCTTAAGTTGCGGGATGAGCAGCGAGCCACACAACCGGAACAACCTCTTCCTCCCCCGTTCCCGTAGCTGGAAGGAAAACAGAGAGGCTGGTATTGCAGGAAAGGCAAACTTCACGCTACGTCCCCGTGTTACGGCCTGGCTTAGATGTTAAGGAGTCTCTTGTCTATCGTGGAGAAGGAACGGCAGTGTCTGAGCTTATTAAATGTGTGCTGCAGAAACAAGCTGGTGAGGAACAGCGAAGGCACAGTCACCATGAGAACAGACTCAATCCAGCATCTAGAACAGAAGGGCACTGTGGTGCCATGGTAACCAGGCACCTTCATGGTGAGGGCCACGGTATAAAAATCTCAGTGGGTGGCTGGGAAGGGAGACGGTGACTCAGTCGCGTTGAGGGAAAGCAAGGAGACGCAGTCAAATGGAATTTAAAAAGCAACAAAACGCAGATGTAAAAGGCAAACGTTAGGAAAATTGGATGCAAAATAGACTTACGCTGTGTTGGAGCGGCACCCGGGTCCAGCGGGCGGCGAGGAGAACCTGCAGAAGCTCTTGGAGAGCGGCAAGCACCACGTTCACTAGTATGCTGGGACGTCAGAAGAAGCAAATCCAGGGACAATTCATCCAGGTGGGACCCGGAATGCTAAAAATCCCCGATGCCTCCTTCTCTTCATGAGCCTCCTGTCGCTGCTTCCCAGGCTGCAGCTCTTGTGCGTGTGCGTTTGTTGTGAGCCAAGCCCTTGCTGAGTCAGCCACGTCAGGAACTGGGTTTGACACTACTGGTAATTGCCAGGATTGCAGGAAGTAGGTGTGGAGAGCGGCGAAGCATCGGCCCACACTCAGCTCTGTGGAGACAACGAGCCCCCTCCGAGGCACCCGCATCGCCTGAGAACCAGCAACACCAGTACCCACTCATGGCCCACCTTGGCTCTGGCCGGTTCTCCTCTTGGTGCTCGCCCTTCTGCCAGTTCTGGTGGCTTCTTCCATGAGCCCAGCTCCCAAATGAGGCTAGGGATCATCTCTTGTCTGTTTTAAATGTAAATCCAGAGCGTGAGGCGGTGATTCCGGTTTGTACAGGTGATTCATCTGCATGAGGCTCAGGCTGGCTGCTCCATTCGCCGAGCGAATGGCAGTGAGCGTGTGGTTGGTGGACAGGAGCTTTGCAGAAGCTTTGTTCTGCCTCTGGTACGATCTAGTGCCTTCTCAGGCACCGTCAAAATCCATGCTGTGCAGCACTGAAAGGTTATTTCATCCATCCAAATGCCAATTATGGCATATTAGTCTCTTAATTTCCTTGTCTGAGTTTCTCATCTTGTGGGCTTCTGCCTTGCCCTCATTGCAGCTGGAGGAACCACTTCACTGATGCATGAGAAGCAGGAGAACTGGGACTGTGTGAACCTCGTGAGGTTCAACAAGGCCAAGTGCAAGGTCCTACACCTGGCTCAGGGCAGTTTGCAGTTTCAATACAAGCTGGAGGACATCGTTGGGAGCAGCCCTGAGGAGAAGGACTGGTGGTTCTAGGGTGGAGAAGCTCAACAGGAGCCGGCAATGCTCGTTCACAGCCCAGAAACCAGCCATGTCTTGGGCAGTGAGGGAGGGGATCCTGCCCCTCTGCTCCGCTCGGGGAGACCCACCTGGAGCCCCGAGTCCAGTTCTGGATCCTCAGCACAGGGAGGACATGGAGCTGCTGGAGCAAGTGCAGAGGAGGCCACGGAGATGATCCGAGGGCTGGAGAACCTCCAGGCTGAGAGAGCTGGCGTTATTCAGCCTGGAGAAGAGAGGGCTGTGGGGAGACTGTAGAGCAGCTTCCAGGGCTGAAAGGGGCTGCAGGAAAGCTGGGGAGGGGCTCTGGATCAGGGAGGGCAGGGACAGGACAAGAGGGAACAGCTTTAAATGGGAAGGGGAAAGATTTAGATTGGACATGAGGAAGAAAGTCTTCACTGTGAGAGTGGGGAGGCCCTGGTCCAGGTTGCCCAGAGCAGGGGTGGCTGCCCCATCCCTGGAGGGGTTCAAGGCCAGGTTGGATGGGGCTTGGAGCCCCTGATCCAGTGGGAGGTGTCCCTGCCCATGGCAGGGGTGGGACTGGATGGGCTTTGAGGTCCCTTCCAACCCAACCCATTCCAGGATTCTATGATAACAAATCCACATGTGCCCCCTTTTCATGCAGAGTCTTAGCTGTTCTCTTGCCTCCTCCTTCCTGCTCTCAGACATCCTTAAATCACCACTACTTCCAGTTCCTAGAAAACTGAGCGTGAGATTTTCCCATTCACCTTCCCTCAAGATGTTTTGATTTCTACCTGAGCTGTCACACGAACTGGGTGGATGTTTCCAAGCACTGCAGAGCTTTGAATACATCTGAAATAGCAAGGCCACCTACTGATATTTGAAGGCTTGGAAAGCAGAGCGCCAGAGTCTCCGCTTTCCCCCGCGACAGCAGCTGTCAGTGCTGCCTACGTCTCTTAGGTAGAGTCTGCAGCCACCGCTTGACGTGACAGTTGCCACCACAGGGTTCCAAGAGCTTTCGAGAGCTGAAATGCTCTTGTGTCAGGTTTGGGAATGCACCTGGGGGGGAGTTTCTGCAGCTGCTTCCATGACTAAACCACAGAAAGCTTTGACTGGCTTTTTTATGGCATTTGTAACGGATGAGGTGTAGGCTGGATTTTGGGTTGTGCTTGCAGAGCGAGCTTGTCCTCCCACAATAACCAGGTACAGCGGGGCGAGCCGCGCTTCTCATCCCCCTTCTGTGAGCAGGGAATAGCAGCAGCGGGAGGGTAATTCCAGCTCCCTGTCTGCCCCACTCTCGTTAGTAACGCCGTTACGAGGAGGCTGTTTCTGCAGGCTGGGCACATTTTGCACCTTTCCTCCTTTCTCCGGGGTCGTGCTGCTCTGAGCCACCTTCCTGACTCGAACGGGCCCGTGCTGAGGGTGGTTCATGGAAGGTTTACCCTGCCCGTGACAAGTTGCTTTGTTTTCTCCTCCCAGGCATCGGTGGTCTCGGAACGGGATTACGAGAGCCTGGTGATGATGCGGCTGCGCCAGGCGGCAGAGAGGCAGCAGCTGATCGAGCAGCTCAAGCGGGAAGAGGAGGAAGAGTCTCGCACCTAGCACGAGCCAGTATGGATTCTCCCCGCCCCATCGCTCTGCATTTCCAGAGCTGTTTCTTAAATTAAGTCAATAAACTGTTTTTTTAGAACTGTGGTAGGAATACAAACTCGTAGTGAGCGCAGCTCTTATCCCTTTCCAGAGCAGGGGGGAAAAAATGCTGCATCAGCTTCAGAGCGAGGGTATCGGCCTCAGCCTGTGTCCCCGGAGCAGTTACCGAGGACAGGGGCTGAGAGGTGCTATCCGAACACCGAGCCTGGGAGCTGCTGTTCGTTCCCAACAGCTTGTTTGGGAGCTGGGGATCCAGAAGGCTTTAAAAGAAGCCACAGACAGACATCGGTCTCTTCAGAGAGATGTTTTATTGGTGTTACCCCCCTGGCAGGATGGATGCGCAGTCCCAGCCGCCCCCGCGTTGCAGCCGCTGCTCTTCAGATGACAGAGCCCGTACCCGGAATGCTGACAAGATCTTTCTGCGCTGTCCGGGGAGCGTCGTGCTGTGTGGAATGGCTCGCTCGGGGCCGAGAGCCTGACGGTGCTGCTGGCAGCAACCCCCTTTGGGAGAGGAACCTGCTCTGCTGCTGCAGGAGGGATTCTCAGAGAGCTCTGGGTGGATTCAGCAGCTCTTGCTTCCATTTCAGGGACGGGAGAGCGTGCGATCTGTGCGTGGCCTCCCCTCCCTGACCCCATGGACCGGGAGAAGGAGTGCCCGGAGCTCAGTGCCTGTCTCCCAAGGGCAGCCCCGAGGAACAGGCAAACAGGTTTTGTTTGACCTTCCTCCACGCGTGCTAAACAGGAGATAATTCAAATGTAAAGAGGTGGCGTTCGCCAGGCTGCTGCATTCGCGGGGACGGAGCCATGATTTCATCTGGCTGGGCTTATTCCTCCCTCTGGGCTCGTGAAACAGCCGGGCTGGGAGTTGACGTTGGGTCACTTTTCTCTCTATGCCGCTCCTCCCCCTGCACCCGAGCGCCTGGAGTCTGGGACAGAAAGGAATTAAAGGGAAGGATTTGCTGTCGGTGCTGCGTGGTTTGAGTCCCTCCAGGATCTTGGCCAGGAGGAGCACCGGAGTCTCCCTCACTGTTCCTTGTGGAGGCACCACACCAGCGTCTGGCCCACGCCCGTCATGCTGACCACCCGGTACCCGCAGCTCTCCAGCTTGTTCAGGACAACCCGCGGGGCGTCGTTCACGTAGTACTCCCAGCTGCAAGCAGGGAAGAGGAGAAATTAGGTGAGGTGGGGAGGGAAGAGACCAGAATTCGCTTGTGGAAGTGACTCTGCCTCACTCTTAAACCCGTGTAGGATGCAGCAGTGACCACATCTGGCTGTGCGAGGTGACGTCTCGGTTAACCTGGCGGGGAAAGACAAACCCACAGCTCCCAAACCAAGGAGCCTCTCCAAAACAGAGTGGTCGTGTTCAGCTGAAACGTGGCTTGGGGCCTGGTTGTTAAAGCCACGTGCTGAGACTGGGCTGTTCCCAGTGTTCCCAGCAGGGAATTCATGGAGAAGGAGGAGCACCTCTGCAAAGCAGAGGAGAATCATGGAATAGAATCATGGAATAGAATCATGGAATGGGTTGGGTTGGGAGAGACCTCAAAGCCCATCCAGTTCCAACACCTCCCACTGGGTCAGGGGCTCCAAGCCCCATCCAACCTGGCCTGGAACCCCTCCAGGGATGGGGCAGCCCCCACTGCTCTGGGCAGCCTGGGCCAGGGCCTCCCTGCCCTCGTTGTGAAGAATTTCTTCCTAAGATCTCTAGAACGGTGATGGGAGAGTGGGACCGGGCAGGCTGTAATGGGGCTGAAGCCCAGAGCGACCTTCTCTGTGGGGTTCGCACCCTTTCTGTTCCTCTGTCCCATCCCTTGGGATGCCGTGTTTACTCGGCAGACGGGATGAGCCGCGTGGCACCTCAGCTCCTCCGTGACTCACCGGGCCAGATAAGCCGGTAATGACGGGCTCCAAGATCCCTGGTGATCTCGTTCGGGCACCTTAGCAAAGCCTGCCCTGATTTTCCTACTAATCACAATACAAAGCGACCCAAAAACATTTCCAAAGCCGCTCATGCTCAGATTGCAAAATATTAATAGAGTTGAATGCCTTTAAAGCGTGGATCAACACCGAGACGTGAAGCTTTTTTCCGCTCTCCCAAGCCAGGCTGCGCTTTGCTGTAATTGCGGCTGCGGTGGGGAGATAATGCCTGTTATTACAAATGTCTTTGAACTTTATGCTTTCTCCAGGAGGCTTGGCCCCTGCCCTTCACATCCACACGTTGGAGCGGTAAATATTATTCCTATTATGCGGAGGAAGGAGCCAAGCAGGGGTGGTTGGCAGGAACCTAAAACTGAGTGGCCGAGCTCAGAGCAGAAGGAAAACTGAGTAGCCCAGGGCTTCAAACAGCTGGAGTGAAACAAAGGGGTGCACGCAGTGCGGGTCAGACACGCTGCTGTCTGCGCATGAAACTGGTCTGGATGGGGATGGAGCAGCACAAGAAGGATGTTGAGGCTCTGGAGCAAGTCCAGAGAAGAGAATGGAGCTGGGGAAGGGGCTGGAGAAGAAGAGGAGCGGCTGAGAGAGCTGGGGGGGTTCAGCCTGGAGAAGAGGAGGCTGAGGGGAGACCTCATTGCTCTCTGCAACTCCCTGAGAGGAGGTTGTGGAGAGGAGGGAGCTGGGCTCTTCTCCCAAGGAACAGGGGACAGGACGAGAGGGAATGGCCTCAAGCTCCACCAGGGGAGGTTTTCATTTCAGACCAAGCAGTGCTGAGAGCGTTTATGGAACAGGAGATGCTGGGGACCCTGCAGCCGTCCACCTCCACCTGGTGGACCAGCAGAAACCTGCTTTCCACAGCAGCCAAGGCTCAGGGTGTTGATTTTTGGTACCAGAAGCGCGCAGGCTGGGGCAGAGCCCAGGTCCCCCCTTGCCAGAGCCCCGATGCCCGGGGGCAGCGGCAGAGCCTGCGCTGGCGGCTGCTGGAACGTGATGATGGGGTATCCGCAGGAGCCCAGGCAGAGCTGCCCAACAGGATCCGTGCTCTCCAATTAGAGGCAATTAAAGTACTTCACCTGGATATTACAACACCCCAGCAGGTCCATACTGCTTAGACCTTCCTCCAGGCTCCTTCCTAAGTCCTGTGGAAGGATTTCAGGACCACGGTGCCCCGGGAAGGGTGAGATTTGCAGCTGAGCGTGCTGCCAGTGAAGCGGGTGATGGGAAACCTGCTCGGCCGTGGTGCAAATCCAGGAGCTCCCGTGCCAGGTCGGGGTTTGGCTCCGTGTGCTGGCGTGCAGCCTCTTGGGGTGTTGGCAGCCGCATTCCAGCCTGGTTGGTTTCTCCTCTCCCTGTTGCTCAAGCGCAAATGGGGAAGGCGTGTGGCAGGGAGAGAGGGGAGCGACCCTGGGTACAGAGGGAGCCCAAAGTGCTCCAACCTGGCCTTCAACACCCCCAGCGATGGGGCAGCCACCACTGCTCTGGGCAACCTGGGCCAGGGCAAAACATTGCTGCCTAAAATCTCACCTCAGACTCCCCTCATTCAGCTCCAAACCATTCCCTTCATCCCATCCCTGCCCTCCCTGATCCAGAGCCCCTCCCCAGCTTTCCTGGAGCCCCTTTCAGTCCTAGAAGCTGCTCTAAGCAGCTTTGATGATTTCATCATCAAATACCTGGCAGGGTTTCCGTGGGTGAGCACTGTCACGCACGGGCAAGGACACACACGTGCCTTTTCAACATCAAACTCATCCTGGGATTAACTGTGCAGCTGGAAGGTGCCGTGGGGAACATGAGGAGTGAAAATGTTCCATGTTTTCTTGGGAAAATAAGGAGAGGGGAGGGCGTGAAATGTCGCAGAGGGGGACTTACAAGTGGTTCCCCAGCATGTTCCTCTTCGTGGCCCCCAGGAAGCTCATCAGGCTGGGATCCGAATGCTCGTCTCCCACCATGGTGGGACCGACCTCCTGCAGGGAAAGGCAAAGGAGCGGTGAGCGGCGTCTGCCAGCACAGCCGAGCCTCCCCAGTGCCCAGCACCGCGCTGGAGAGGGCTTCGCTGGGAAGAGCTTCCCTGGGAAGAGCTTCACTGGGAAGAGCTTCACTGGGAAGGGAGTTGTTCTGAGAGGACCTGGGTGGCTTTGCTCCTGGAGGGCCACCTGCTGGCTGAGCCCATGGTGCCTCTGGCCCTCTGGGATCCACCACCGGCAAGTCTCTAGGACAGCAGTGAGGTGCCGCTCAGAGCCTCACCCAGCAAAACCAGCACATCCGTGTGATTCGCTACGGAATGAGCATCCCCAGGCCAGCCAGAGAGCATAGAACAGTTTGGGTTGGAAGGGACCTCACAGCCCATCCAGTCCCACCCCTGTCATGGGCAGGGACACCTCCCACTGGATCAGGGGCTCCAAGCCCCATCCAACCTGGCCTTGAACCCCTCCAGGGATGGGGCAGCCACCCCTGCTCTGGGCAGCCTGGGCCAGGGCCTCCCCACCCTCATGGTGAAGAAATTCCTCCTTACGTCCAGTCTAACTCTGCCCCTCTCCAGTTTATCCCCATTGCCCCCAGTCCTATCACCACAAGCCTTTGTGAACAGCCCCTCCCCAGCTTTCTCGTAGCCCCTTCAGGTAGTGGAATCTGCTCTAAGGTCCCCCCACAGCCTTCTCTTCTCCAGGCTGAACAACCCCAACTCTCTCAGCCTGTCCTCGTACGGGAGGTTCTCCAGCCCTCACATCATCCTTGTAGCCTCTGGGCCCATTCCAACAGCTCCATCTCCTCCTTATGTTGAGGACTCCAGAACTGGACACGGGACTCCAGGTGAGGTCTCACAAGAGAGGAACAGAGGGGCAGAACCCCCTCCCTGCGCGCTGGCCACGCTGCTTTGGATGCGTGTAAGGGATGAGCCTGAAGCTCATCACCCAGCCAGGAACCCTTTTCCACCACTGCTGGTCCAGCCCCTCAGCGAGCGCTGTGAACACGGCGCTGCCTGCAGAGCTGGAAGAGGCAGAAAACGAAGCAGAGGAAAAGCCTCCCCTGCTCCGCTGCAGCCCCACGGGGACATCGCGGGGGTCCCTCGTCCCTGCCCCAGCCCAAAGCACCAAAGTCCATCCCTGCCACGAGGTCAGGACGGGCTGTTTGCAGCCGCGGCTCGACGCCAGCTTTCAGCTGGGAAATGTTTGCTTTGCCTGGCTTAGAGAGCAGAGTTCCCGAAGCTCCGGAAGGGAAACAAGCTGAGGGGTGATAACAAAGCCCACCCTGCCGGGCACCTCCTGCATCCCAGCCCATCACCGACCACCCAACCCAGGCAGGGGGCTCCGAGAAAGCCCGGGAGGGGCTCTGTGCAAAGGCTTGGGGTGATGGGATGAGGAGAATGGCTTTAAATTGGAAGGGAGGAGATTTAGACCAGACATGAGGAGGAATTTCATCCCTGGAGGTGTCCAAGGCCAGGTTGGATGGGGCGTGGAGCCCCTGATCCAGCGGGAGGTGTCCCTGCCCATGGCGGGTGCTTCAATTAGATGATCTTTAAGGTCCCTTCCAACTCAAACCATTCTACGACGCCAAACACCTCTGCCAGCAGCCCCCCACATCCTCGTTCTCAATTCCCTGCTCCCTCAATCCTAGATGTGCATGGAATGGGACATCAACAGCAGCAGCACTTTCCCCCAGCCTCCTGCCAGCTCCCTGAGCTGCTTTATTCCCCGTCACCCCCTTCCTATCGCAAAACCGCATCGCCCCGTTTCGCCTTCCACACGCGGGGTGCCCCTCAGTGCTGGGAGAAGGAGGAGAACCCGGGCAGACCCGCGTCTGCCTGCTCCCACCGCCCTGGCCGAGCCGCTCGGGGCTGCGGGTGCTGCAATCGTTAGGAAGCGACGCTTCCTTTCTGTATTTATAGGAGAATAACGAGCCCTGGGCTCAGCCGGAGATCCCAGGAGCTGCTCAGCGGGCAGCGGCGCCCTCCCCTTCGCCCCCGGCTGCAGGTGCCACCCTGGAACGGTTCTTCAGGGGATAGAGAAAACTTAGAGTGAGGACAACCCAGAGATGAGTTTCTTTGACGCCCGTGGGCTCCCACAACAAGTTCCCCTGGTTGCGTTCCTCGCTGTTCAGGAGGGGAGGTTTTTAAGCACAGAATCCTTTGGTTGGAAAAGACCTTTGAGACCAGTGAGTCCAACCGTCCCTGTCCGCTACTGAACCAGGTCGCTGAGCACCTCGTCTGTCCGGCTTTTAAACCTCTCCAGGTCCGCAGGGCATCCCCTCAGAGCCCCGGACACCTCATTCCTGCAGCTGGGACACAGGTTACCCATGCTGGGGGTCCCCAAATCCGCAGAGCACTCCCCCTGAGCTCCGGATCCCTCACTCCAGCAGCTGGGACACAGGTTGTCCATCCCCAAACCTGCAGAGCATCCCTCTAGAGCCCCAGACACTTCACTCCAGTAGTTGGGACACAGCTTGTCCATGGCTGGGACCCTCAAATCCGCAGAGCATCCACCCTGCATCCCGGACACCTCACTCCAGCCGCGGGGACGCAGCTTGTCCATCCCCAAATCCGCAGAGCATCCCCCCAGAGCTCCAGACCACTCACTCCAGCAGCTGGGACACAGCCTGTCCGTCCCCAAATCCGCAGGGCATCCCCCCAGAGGCGCTCCCCCAGGTCCCCCCGGGCTCACCATGCGGATCTGGGTGCTGATGAGCACGTACGGCATCGCCAAAGCTCCAACACCGCAGCCCGACCCGCCCCGGGCCCGGGGGAGGAGAAAGGACAGCGGGGGCGGAGAGAGGAGAGGGACCGGGAGGGGATGGAGAGGGGGGAGAGGGGAGAGGGAGGGGATGAAGAGGGGGAGAGGGGATGGAGAGGGACTGAGAGGGGATGGAGAGGGACTGAGAGGGGATGGAGAGGGGGGAGAGAGGAGAGGGAGGGGATGGAGAGCGGCCAGGAGGGAATGGAGAGAGAGGAGAGGGACCGGGAGGGGATGGAGAGGGACCAAGAGGGGATGGAGAGAGGGGAGAGGGACCGGGAGGGGATGGAGAGGGACCAAGAGGGGATGGAGAGAGGGGAGAGGGACCAGGAGGGGATGGAGAGGGGGAGAGGGGAGAGGGAGGGGATGGAGAGGGGGAGAGGGACCAAGAGGGGATGGAGAACAGGGAGAGGAGAAGGGGGAGAGGGACCAGGGACCAGGAGGGGTTGGAGAGGGAGGTGGAGGGCAGGGAGAGGCAGGATCAGGAGATGATGGTGAGAGATGAGGGGGAGCAAGAGAAGAAGGAGAGGAAGGTGATAGACAAGGAGGTGATGGAGAGGGAGGAGAAGGGGCAGGGAGATGGAGGGCAGGGAGAAGAAGGACAGGGAGGTGATGGAGACAGAGGAAAGGGAGCAGGAAATTATGGAGAGGGAGGAGAGGGACAAGGGGGTGATGGAGAGGGACAAAAAGGAGCAGGAGATGAGGGAGAGGGATAAGGAGGTGATGGAGAGGGAGGTGAGGGACAAGGAGGTGAGGGAGGAGGCGACGAACCACGAGTTGATGGACAGGGAGATCAGAGACAGGGAGATGAAGGACCAGGAGAGACAGCGAACAGGGAAATGATGGACAGGGAGACGAAGGACTGTAATCAGTTCCTAATTTTGCTAATGAACTTCAGAAATGAATGACCGGGAGGATGCAGAGGCTGCTGCTGAGAGCCAAGAGCCTGGCTGGGCTGCGTGACCCTGAGCCACCCCCGTTACTGATTAACCCCAATGGGGAGAAAGGGAACATTTTCCTTTGAGATCATCAAGTCCAACCCTGAGCACCTTGTCTGCCCGGCTTTTAAACCCCTCCAGGGCTGGAGACTCCACCACCGCCCTGGGCAGCCTCTGCCAGGGCCTGAGAACACTTTCCATGAAGAAATGTCTCCTGATCTCCAATCTAAACCCGCTCTGGTGCAACTTGAGGCCATTCCCTCTCGTCCTGTCCCCTGTCACTTGGGAGAAGAGCCCAGCTCCCTTCTCTCCACAACCTCTTTTCCAGGAGCTGCAGACAGTGATGAGGTCTCCCCTCAGCCTCCTTTTCTCCAGGTTAAACAGCCCCAGGTCCCTCAGCTGCCTCTCAGAACCCCTGTTCTTCAGCCCCTTCACCCTTTTGGACCTCAGCAGGGTGAGCGTGGTCGGTGACAACCATCCCATCCACAAAAAATGCAGATAAGAACCCCAGAACCTCGATCCATCCATGAATTAAAGGCAGCAGCGGGCAGGGTCCTCTGCATGGCGCCTGCCTGGCGCTCGCTGGTCACTTTGGCTCTTTCTTGGGAGGCTGGAGGGAAATGAGAGAGGAAAATGAGATCAGAGCCTGCACACGATGTTTTGGAAATGCATTTCCTGATGAGATACGGAACTCTGGGAGCCAGCCCGGCAGTGGCGGCTGTAAAACACGGTGTGAGATGTCTCTGCGGTGCCATCCAGCATCGGAAAGGGGGTGCTGCCCCTCTGGCTCCGAGCAGCCGGAGAGAAACTGGAGCAGCGGCTTGGACACCCCGCAGGAACTCAGATAAACGAAAGCCAGAGGCTGTTTGGCTCCAGCAGGAATCACCTCCCCGATCCTCGGGCTGGTCTAGAAAAAGACATTTCTGGTCTTCAGAATGCTGAAATAGCAGTTTCTTACAGAAAATGATGGACAGGGAGGTGATAGACCAGGAGAAGATGGAGAGAGAAGTGAGGGACTAGGAGATGATGGACACGGAGGTGATGGACAAGCCAGAGATCTGGGGAAGGCAGAAGCAGTGTAACTACCTCAGCACAGTCGCTGCATTTACTGTAGAACAGAATAAAATCAAACTCCAAAGGCTCAGGCTGATTATTTGGCCTTTCCTGTCGTGGCTGCCCCATCCCTGGAGGGGTTCCAGGCCAGGTTGGATGGGGCTTGGAGCCCCTGATCCAGTGGGAGGTGTCCCTGCCCATGGCAGGAGTGGGACTGGATGGGCTTTTGGAACTGGATGATCTTCTCCTGGTCCATGCCCACTTCCAACCCAATCTAATCCACGATTCTATGAAATGCCCAGGGCGCTGTCAGCCTGTTGCCCCAGCTGCCATCCCGGTGGCTCTTGCACAACCATCTAATGACGATGACGTGCGCAATCGGGGGGCGTTTGCAGGGCTGGCATGTTTTGAGGCAAAAAGAACATCAAATCCGATGGGGATTTCGGATCCAATTACCCACCAGCACATGGTTGTTTTCCGCTGGTATAAAGGGGTTAAAGGAAAAGAGCAAAGCACCGTGTCTGCACAGAAATTATTTCTTTCCCAAAGCTGGGTTTTATCACTTTCATTAAAGCCCAGCGGGAGGGACAAGCCGCGGCAGGGATGCAGGGTGCCCAGATACCATCTTTAATATCCGCAGAGCCTGGGTGGCGGGGCTGGACGTCATCACCACACAGAGAAACAGAGCAGCTCCCTCGCTGCCTGTGGGAAGGGTTTGTCACTCACCAGGTGGAGAGGACAGGGACAGGGTGACAGTGGGTGAAGAGCCCCAAGCCCCATCCAAGCTGGCCTTGAACCCGTCCAGGGATGGGGCAGCCACCCCTGCTCTGGGCAGCCTGGGCCACCTTCACAGAAAAACATTTCTCCCCAAGATCTCATCTCAGTCTTCCCTCTTTCAGCTCAAAATCATTCATCTCGTCTTGTCCCTGCCCTCCCTGATCCAGAGCCCCTCCCCAGCTTTCCTGGAGCCCCTTTCAGCCCTGGAAGCTGCTCTAAGGTCTCCCCGCAGCCTTCTCTTCTCAAGGCTCAACAACCCCAACTCTCTCCTCGTACAGGAGGTTCTCCAGCCCTCGGATCATCTCCGTGGCCTCCTCTGCACTCGCTCCAGCAGCTCCGTGTCCTCCCTCTGCTGAGGATCCAGAGCTGGACTCGGGGCTCCAGGTGGGTCTCCCCGAGCGGAGCAGAGGGGCAGGATCCCCTCCCTCCCTGCTGCTCCCACGGCTCTGGGTGCAGCCCAGGGACTCGGGTGGCTTCTGGGCTGGGACCATGCCCCGCCCCTCACATGTCACCGCCTTTTATAGCCCCGCCCACCCCTCGTAGCCCCGCCCCCTCATCTTGACCCCGCCCCTCGCTGAACCCAGCCTTATCTCATTGGTCACGCCCCCTCATGGCCACGCCCCTTCCCCAGTTTGGCTCCGCCCCCGCTTTCAGGACTCCAAATGGCTCCGCCCCCTGTCTCGTGGCTCCGCCCCCTCTCCCGGGCTCCCTCACGATCCCGCCATCTCATGGCCCCGCCCACCTGCCGTTCGGGCCCCGCCCCCTCCGGGCTCTGACCCCGCCCCCTCCCGTCGCTCCCCGCGGCCCCGGCGATGGCGCCGCCCGCGCGGCTCGGAGCCGGCCTGGCGCTGGCGCTGGGGGCGGCGGGGGCCGCGCTGGGGCTGAGGCTGCTCTGGGCCCGGCGGAGGGGACAGGGGAGCCGGCCCGGGGGGAGCGGTAGGGACGGGGGAGAGGGGGGAGAGGGAGATGGGGGAGTGTGAGAATGGGGGGAGGAGGGAATAAGGGGAGAGGGGATGGGGTGAGGAGCAGGGAAGGAGAAGAGAGGATGGAGCAGGGAGAGAGGAGGGGGAGGTGAGGGAGAAGGGATGGAGAGAGGTGATGGAGGAGTCTGGGGGAGAGGGGGCGGAATGGGGAGTCTGGGGGAGAGGCGATTTAATGGGGAGTCTGGGGTGAGGGGATGGAATGGGGAGTTTGGGGGAGAAGGGATGGGATAGGGAGTCTGGGGGAGAGGGGATGGGATGGGGAGTCTGGGGGAGAGGGGACGGGGTGGGGAGTCTGGAGGAGAGGAGTTGGAATGGGGAGTCTGGGGGAGAGGGGGTGGAATGGGGAGTCTGGGGGAGAGGGGACGGGGTGGGGAGTCTGGAGGAGAGGAGTTGGAATGGGGAGTCTGGGGGAGAGGGGGTGGAATGGGGAGTCTAGGGGAGAGGGGATGGAATGGGGAGTTTGGGGGAGAAGGGATGGGATAGGGAGTCTGGGGGAGAGGAGTTGGAATGGGGAGTCTGGGGGAGAGGGGACGGAATGGGAAGTCTGGGGGAGAGGGGATGGAGTGGGGAGCAGGGACAGAGGAAAGGGGAGGTGGTGAGAGGGGACCTTGTCCAGGACATGCAGCAACACTTGAGACCAAGCCTCATCTTCTCCATCTTCTGAAAACAAAGCTAGGCAGAGCTTTCCCATCTGACCTTTTTCTCCTCTTGTGTTCCTGCAGGTGCGCCCCGAGTGCCAGTTCCCGTGGGGGTGGGCGATGGGGCTGCGTCCGTGCCTCTCCTGCAGCCCGAGGAGCTGCTGGAGCGCTTGGACTTTGTGTTGAGAAACATCGCAGAGCTGCGGAAAGAAGTGGAGGAGCTGCGGAGCAGCCTGCAGCGCTTGGCGGCGGAGATTGTCAGCGAAGTCAGGTACCGGCCCTGTCCATTCCTGCCTTTTTCTACTCCACAGCATTGTGAAACAGCCCTGGTTATGTTAAATTCCAAATCCAGACATGAAGGAAATGTGTATTTCTGGTTCCTACTTGACCGCCAGTGGGGCTAATGTCAAAAATTGTGTCTTTTATAGTATCCTGGAATGGTTTGGGTTGGAAGGGACCTCGAAGCCCATCCAGTCCCACCCCCTGCAATGGGCAGGGACACCTCCTACTGGATGAGGGGCTCCAAGCCCCATCCAACCTGGCCTTGGACACCTCCAAGCTTGGGGCAGCCACAACCTCTATGGGGAGTCCAGGGCCTCCCCACCCTCACTGTAAAGAATTTCTTTGGATGCAGCCCAGGACATGAGTGGTTTCTGGGCTGCAAGTGCGCACTGCCAACTCATGTGGAGCTTCTCCTCCCCCAGCACCCCAGGTGCTTCTCCTCAGGGCTGCTCTCACTCATGTCGTCCCCCATCCTGTACCGAATCCGTAGATTGTACCAACCCAGGTGTGGGACCTTGCACTTGGCCTTGTTGAAGATCATGAGGTTCACAGAGCCCCACTTCTCCAACTTGTCCAAGTCCTTCTGGATGACACCCCGTCCTTCTGGGGTGACAACTGCACCATTCAGCTTGATGTCATCTCTGCCCCATCCCTGGAGGTGTTCAAGGCCGGGTTGGATGGGGCCTTAAGCAGCGTGATCCAGTGGGAGGTGTCTCTACCCATTGCAAGGGCGTTGGAATTAGATGATCTTTAAGGTCCCTTCCAACTCAAACCATTCTGTGATCTCCAAATTTGCTCCAGGTGCCATTGATGACACTATCATCAGTGAAAACATTGAATAGCACCAGTAACTTTTGATACAGAGTAGAAGGTGCTGTATCCTGGAAAGTGTTTCGGGATTCCTTTGTCTCTGTTCGTTGAGAAAATTAACTGCAGTGATGGATGTGGAGTTGGTCGAGTCTCCAGCCCTGGGTGGGAGTTAAAAGCTGGGCAGATGTGGTGCTCAGGGATCTGGTTCAGTAGTGGACAGGCACGGTTGGACTCGATCTCAAAGCACTTTTCCAACCAAGCAATTCTATGATTCTCTGATGCGATCACCCCTTTGTAGATGGATCCCAGATGTGGGTTGTACACAGGTTGAGTCTGAGTCCGAGTGGCTTTAACTGCAGGGTACGGTGGTCGCCGTACGGCAGCGGGATGTTTGTGTGAGCGAGAGTAAAGTCACCCTGTGAATTCTTCAGATGTAAAGCGAATTGGATAAGATGCGCTAGAGAGGAGGAAGGAATTTCACTCTCGAATGTTTATTCGTTTCCTTTTTTGCCTTCCTCAAAGGTCCCATCTGGAGGAAACACAGAGAGTAACTCGCCGGAGGCGCTTCCCGTTTCCTAGGGAAAGAAGCGATTCCACAGGCTCCAGTTCAATTTATTTCACGGCCAGCTCAGGAGCAGCCAATACGGACGACGGGGAAAGTGAAGGAGGGTAAGCAGAGCTCGGGGGCAGAAGCACCTTCTGCAGGCGTCGGTGCCCAATAACTCAAGTTTGAGCAGTTTCTGCTGTAAAGGAGGGGAGGATTTCCCCACCAGGTGTCTGTCGTCCTGATTTTACTTGCTTTTATTACAGTAAAGTGTCTCCTGCCAGGGCCAGATTGAGTGAAATGCTATGATTCTGACCTTTAGGGAAAGGAGGGAAAGAAAAAGGCTTCTCTTAGGTTTTTTTAAAACGCTGATTTGATTAGGGAACCTTGCGGAAATAAGGGAAGCAGAAGTCCAGCCTGGGACTTGACTGGGAGAGTCTGTAAGTAAAATTTGCATGGATTAGCCTGTTCTAGTACATCTGAAACCTTGAGAAAGTTAAAATACATCCAGTTAACTGAAATGCCTTTGACTGGGGTGTTTCTCATAGTGTTTCACACTGATCAGTTGTGTTGCTTGAGTACTTATAGTTTAAAACCAGGTGAAAGTAGTGTGTAGTTTGAGAACAATGGTAAATACTGCAAGGTAGCTGCAGGTATTGTGATATTGGGTTGAAAACAAGAGCTCTGGTGCAGATGCATGTGTGACTGCTACTGGTCTGATGGAACATGTCTCTTCTGTGCCTCAGTCAGATAAATTTATTCACTTTTGAGGTACCTAAGTGGGTTCTAAGCAAGGGAGCGCTGGCTATATACATTCTCCCAAGGAAGCTGAAATGGAGAATAATTTAAAGAGTTAATGTGTGCCAGCGCTCTGTTCTGCGCATCATCCGTAAAAGAATGGGGGGGATGAAGCTGAAAGAGGGATGATTGAACTGAGATCTTAGGAAGAAATTCTCCACAATGAAGGTGGGGAGGCCCTGGCCCAGGTTGCCCAGAGCAGGGGTGGCTGCCCCATCCCTGGAGGAGTTCAAGGCCTAACGTTTTCTATAAAATAATCATGGTAGGAAACATTGATTTTAGAAAAGCCTACTCCAGCTTTTAACAGCTGCTGGGAGGAAGAACACGACCGCTCTCACAGATACGTTTCAGCCTTGTGTTTGTGTCTGGTGCTTGTGTTTTAATGACGCTCAGGCAGAAGAACTCATATTTCAGCTTCATTTTGCAAACCACATGGCCCTAAGCATCTTCTCTGATTTCACAGAAGATTCACAATGATCATCAGGAGCTTTGAGGAGCCCAGAGCTCTTGGGCTGCTTAATTTCTCTAGAGTGCTTGGCTTGGAGTTGGTCTTGTGAGTTGCTTTGCCTCCTCTTTCCGTGTGCTTTGTTGTTCCAGAGGGTCTGGTTTCAGTTCTGTTTGGGATGCGTGTGAGCCAGAGCCTCAACACACTGAAGCATTTAAGAACTTTCCATCAGCGTAAACTGGGGAAAACAGGCTGATAACATCTAAATCCCTTAATCTTTCTGTAAATGCCAAGTTTATGAAGTTATATACAGTATTGCTTGTCATCTTAAACTGGCAGCAGCTGGTCTGAGCTGTCTTGGATACACCCCATGTTTGCGGTGGAGAATCATAGAACGTTTTGAGTTGGAAGGGACCTTAAAGACTATCCAGTTCCAATGCCCTGCATGGGCAGGGACACCTCCCACTAGAAGAAAGCTCTGTAGGAGCCTTCAGTTGGTGTCTGGGTTGGAAGACCATGTTGTGTTTGGGGAGCCATTAGTGTGGGGCCTGTTTTTCAGCCGAGGTACTGAAATGCTGCAGCTGCCATTAAACATGGAGCCCTCAGCCCCGCTGTGTCGGTCTAGGGCGGAAAACCTAGGAAATCTGTCTCCATTTCCATGAAAGGAGGTTGTGGTGAGGTGGGTGCTGGGCTCTTCTCCCAAGTAACAAGCAGTGGCATGAGAGGAAATGGCCTCAAGTTGCACCAGGTGAGGTTTAGGTTGGATATAAGGAACAATTTCTTCATGGAAAGGATTCTCGGGCCCTGGCATAGGCTGCCCAGGGCGGTGGTAAGTTCTCATCCCTGGAGGGATTTAAAAGCTGGGGAGGTGAGGTGCTCTGGGGTCTCGTTCAGTAATGGACATGGGTGGTTTGCCTTGGTCTCCAAGGTCATTCCCAAACAAATAATTCTATGAAACCAGAGGATTTGAGGCGGTTGTGTGCAAGTATCAGCATTAGAGAACTAATAATATAATTAATATTAAGGAAATATCAAGAAACGAAGCCTCTAATCTGAAGTGGAGCTGTCACCTTGCACTGTGTTGCTACGTTATCCACTAATTTAGTGCTGCCTGTGTGACCTCTGGCGTGTGTTCTTGTGGTGCCAGCCCACCTGGCCTGGCAGAGATAAGAGCGACTCTCCTTTCCTTGTCTTGAAGTGTTTCGGTGTGGAGCAGTGCGGTTTGGGATCGATGGGGAGGGGGCAGAGGCTGTGGTGGCTGCGGGTGGCTGCTCGTGCCTGCACGTTACTGATGGTGCTCAGGAAAGGGCAGCTTTGATAGCCACGCGTGTCTCGTTATCTGCGTGCGGTCACGTTACTGGGAGGCCTTTCTTCCGATACGGACTGTGGTCCCGTATCTTGGTCTCCAGACAAAGGCAGCAGCACCCGTGGAGCGGCTGAATCGCCCTCGGAGGAGAAGCTCAGTGGGGACAAAGAGGTCGTGGGCTGCAGCACCTATTGATTCTGGCAGAGCTTGTGGAGCTCAGCCCATGGCTTGGGCACAGGATAATGGTGCAACAGCTGCAAACACCCCCTGAAATCAGGGGTCTGGGGGGTTTGCAGGAGGTGGCTTCGGGAAGTGAGCTTTCCATTCTGATAAACCAACAAAATCTGAACGTGTTTGCTTACAGGAAAGCTGGGAAGGGGCTCTGGATCAGGGAGGGCAGGGATAGAATGAGGGGGACGGGTTTGAGCTGGAAGAGGGATGATTGAAATGAGATCTTAGGCAGAAATGTTTTGCTGTGAGGGTGGGGAGGCCCTGGCCCAGGCTGCCCAGAGCAGGGGTGGCTGCCCCATCCCTGGAGGGGCTGAAGCCAGGTTGGATGGGGCCTGGAGCCCCTGATCCAGTGGGAGGTGTCCCTGCCCATGGGGCATAAGCTTTGTTCTGAGCTTTATCCTGATTTATTTGACTGATTGAGCAGCTAATTATTGCCTGAGTTTCGCACATGGGGTATCTTTGTGGCTCTTCTGCCATCTCCTTGCTGGACTTCTTGCTCGTGTGAGATAGTTTCACTTGGTATCCTCCTGGTTTGCAGCTTTTCAGATGTTGATGTGAACGAGCTGGTTCATGTTTAGTGCTCAGACAAGGTGCTGGAGGCTGGAGATGTTGCCAAAACAGCCGCTGCATTGGAAATACCCTGCAACAGGCTGAAATCCTCCACTTTTATTTTCCGCATGGATGAACATGTCAGATCTTTTGTTGAGATGCTCTTTTAGAATCCATACTGTTAATTGAATCATCCTGGCTCTTCTCTGAGTTGTTCCATCCTCTTATGGAACCAAGGCCCAAGAGAAGCTGTTATAGCGTGCAAGATGTGGACACTCATGACTGGATTCTACTGAGCGTTGGGGCCCTTCTTTCTTCAACTCTTTGAGATTGTGTTTATTGTGTGAGAAACAGCGACAGGGGTGTTAGGTGGGACGCTGGGATTGTGCTGCGTTCTCCAGGATCAACTGAGATACCTGTTCCTCCGGTGGGAAGAGCTGCTTTCTCTCCAATATCAAACCCCGAGGCTTCCCAGTGTCTCCTCAAACTAACTTTGTGTTGGGGGTTTCTTTTCTGAAAGGTACACGACGGCCAACGCCGAGTCTGATTACGACCGCGAGTCCGAGAGAGAGAGCGAGGAAGCGGAAGACGAAGTGAGCTGCGAGACAGTGAGGACTGCGCGGCGGGATTCCCTGGATCTTCTCAACGAGGAGGAGACACATTTACTCCTCGATTCCTCGCTGGCGGAGGGACTGGGTCAGCTGCTGCAGCAGGCTGACCGCTTGCACGACGGGGATGAGCAGGAGAAGAGAGAGGGGTTCCAGCTGCTGCTGAACAACAAACTGGCGGTAAAGGTTGCCTTTTTCTATTTTCCAGTGATTTGTGTTTTCAGCTAAAGGGCTGGGAAGGAGGAAATTGCAGATGTTAACAGGAGCCAGGCCCTGCACAACAACCGGGCCGGCTGCCAGCAGCTCCTTCTTCTCGGGGCAGCTCAAGTGTTCAAGCGGTTCCCAGTCTCGCTGTGTCTTGGAACTCGGTGTCTCGGCGTTTCATCACTTTCCCTGAGCAGACACGCTGCACATGGGTAAAATACCAGCACCCTGCGCAGGCAATGAACTCGGCAGACGTTTTGGGAATGTTTATCTCGCTGTGTGTGCAACGGCTTGGTCTGTAATGGAGACGCTTGGTCTCTCCGAGGGCTGCCTGGCTCTCACGTGTGGTGAAACACGAGTTGCACACTCAAACAAAAGGGTTAGGGAACATGTTTGTGTTAGTGAGGCTGAAAACCTGGCTGGTGCAGGTGTTTTGCCACCTTAATGTGTCATCTTGGCTTGGATCAGAAACGGCGTGGTCAGCAGGTCCAGGGAGGTTCTTCTCCCTCTGGACTCGGCCCTGGGGAGACCGCTCCTCGAATCCTGTGTTCAGTTCTGGGCCCCTCCCCACAAGAAGGATGTTGAGGCTCTGGAGCGAGTCCAGAGAAGAGAACGGAGCTGGGGAAGGGGCTGGAGAAGAAGAGGAGCGGCTGAGAGAGCTGGGGGGGTTCAGCCTGGAGAAGAGGAGGCTGAGGGGAGACCTCATTGCTCTCTGCAACTCCCTGAGAGGAGGTTGTGGAGAGGAGGGAGCTGGGCTCTTCTCCCAAGGGACAGGGGACAGGCCGAGAGGGAATGGCCTCAAGCTCCACCAGGGGAGGGTCAGGCTGGACAGCAGGAAGAAATATTTCCCGGAAAGGGAGATTGGGCAGTGTCCGAGGCTGCCCAGGGAGGGGGTTGAGTCCCCTTCCCTGGAGGGGTTTAAGGGCCGGGTGGACGAGGTGCTGAGGGACATGGGTTAGTGATTGATGGGAATGGTTGGACTCGATGATCCAGTGGGTCTCTTCCAATCTGGTGATTCTGTGATTCTATGATTTTATATCCTACATGTGAATAGATCCCCTGATCAGTGACCGCTGGTGCTGCCGTTGTGTGTGAGCGCGTAGCAAGGGGCAGTGGCCGTTCCGTTCCGGCTGTTGCTGATACCTGGCGTGCACCTTTGGCCACCTGCGGCAGAGGTACCAGTGCTGGGATGTAGCCTCTGCTACGTGAGGCATGGCCAGCAGAGAAAACCTCTCAGGCTACTGGTGTTTCAAAGAGCAAAATGCGTTTGTCTCCTCTATTTCCAGGAGGAGTAAGAAGGAAAGAATCGTGGAATCATTAAGGTTGGAAAAGACCTCTAAGATCGTCCAGTCCAGCTGTCAGCCCAACCCAACAGCTAATGTGATCAGTTCTGATTTCAAGGAGATTGTTTTTTCCTTCCCACCAGGAAGAAAGGGCAGGCCCATGGGCTTCAGAAATGCTTTTGCTTACTTGTTGCTTGTGTTTCTCCCACTTTCTTTGATATACAATACAATCGCAAAAGAAATCAGACTGTGAGGTGGTTGAGTTTTTGGAACACGTCCACTTCAAATGTAACGGTGCCTATGGGGCTGTCCTGGGTTTGAGAACAAGCCAGGAGGTGAAACCGTTTGAGTGGGGACTGAAGCGTGTAAATAGTCAAATTCAATCTGAGAATTTGTATTAAGTTGGTGAGATTTAGGGTGACTTTTTTTCCCAGGGTTTGAGGTTGGCGAGAAGGCTGAGGAGCTGCCCCCAGTGCAGCTTTTGAAGCGGAGGGGCTCCTTGCCAGAAGGTGGCAATAATGGGACATGTTCTGGTCGTGCAGCACTGTGAGCTTCACTCTAAATTTGGCCATCCAGGTTCCTCCTTTGTGGTTCTGCTTCAGTTCTTGCAGAATTGGGATCTTTTAAGGTTTAAAACTATGTCAGTGAGGCTTCTGGTGTCCACTCCTACTTGAGTTTTCTTCCTCCTGTCCTTTGTTGCTGGCAGAGCAGGTCTCACTGTGTCCCGTTTGTGTTCTCCGCGCAGTACGCCAACCAGAAAGACTTCGTTTGGCGCCTGGCCCGAGCACATAGTGATATGTGTGAAATCACAGAAGAGACAGAAGAGAAGAGATCGTATGCGTCCGACGGTGAGGAATTTGTGGGGCAAAGGGAGGGGGTGTTTAGAGCTGCCGTTACACGTCAGAGTTACAGACCCTGCCCTTGCAACAGCGCAGTGGGGCTTGGGTTTTTAGCCCGTGGTGAGGTATGTTTTAACTTTTGCTTTCTGAAAGCTTGTATAAGCAGACCAAGGGCTAGGTGAGGGTGAAACTGTTTGTTTCTCAAACCTATCATCCATATCCTGTGTGCTACAGAATCACAGAACAGTTTGGCTTGGGAGGGACCTCACAGCCCACCCAGTCCCACCCCTGTCATGGGCAGGGACACCTCCCACTGGATCAGGGGCTCCAAGCCCCATCCAACCTGGCCTTGGACATCTCCAGGGTTGGGGCAGCCACCAGTGCTCTGGCGCAGAGAAGATAAGCAAGGTTTTGTTGTAACATTTAATTTCTTGTGTTGCTAATGTGCGGATATAAAAAAAGAAACGTATTTTTATATGCGTGTTTACTGGAGGAGTCAGTTCAGTTTCATTCCCTCGTTTTTCACTCTCGAATGTGCTTTGGTTGTGAGAAGCCAGGTGAGTCAGAATAAACCAAGGAAATCGTCTTTGTCACACTTAGGGATGTGCAGCAGGAGATGCTGTTCTGAGTAACTGCTGCCCTGTTTATTATGCACATAAGTCAATCTCATTAGTTAATGCTGTCTCTAATGCAGTTATTGGCTTCTGTAAATCCGTGCAGCCATTAAAACTTGAGTTTTTAGGTTTATTTTATAGCCCTTGTAGCCTTTGCTGGATGCTTGGCTTTCAGCTTTTGGAACTGCAGGTTCTTGGAGGAAAGGCGGGGAAGAAGGGTGGGTTCTAGATCCGAGCCTGGGAAACGCATTGGAACAAAACCGCTGGAAGCTCTCGTTAACTCCTCTTACTGCGGTGTGGAAGGTGTTTTCGTTAGAGAGAACTCTGCTTCCAAATGAGGTGAAACCACACTGACAGCTCAACACAATTAGCTGCTGTACTAATAATTCAGTTAGCTGCTCTACTAATAATTAGTGTGATCTCTGAGTGGTCAGTGTGTTCTGTATCCCTGGGAGAGGGAAATCGTTTATGGGATGTTTTCCAGCCCGATGTTTTGTGAAATGAACTCTGGCTTTGATGCTGTCCTGTTACTGCACTCTCCGAGCCTCAGAGAAGGAGGTTTTAAGAGAGAACGTGGCTGAATTTCTTACCTCTGTTTACTGATTTGCAGGGAAGGAAGAGCTGGAAGTCGCCTTACGGAAATGGGACCAAAGTGCTGAGTGCCATCAGTGGTATGTAGCTCTTTACTCCTTGCTTTTAGGGAGCATGGGAAAAGGACTTGGAGATCGTTATGAGCTGAGCTGCATTTAAACACTAGAAAAAAAAGCTTATTTACTCTTACTTGGAGTACGCTGTGTTAATATAAAACGTAAAAAGCCATTTTTAACATCTTTGGTGGAAGTAATGGCCTGACACATGGTAGGTTTGGTTGTGACTGCAGTAATAACTTTGCTTTGCTTACGCTGATTCAATTACGAATGTCTCTGAGATGAGGTGGCCAGAGGAGTTGATGAGTGAAAGCTCCTAAATAGAACTGTGCACTTCTTTGGCCACCAAGAACTTGAAGCTGTGGTGCTCGTCAAGAGAGACAGAGGCCTGGTTTTATACAGTCATTGGTGCCAGTACAGGTTTCTGCCCCATTCTCCGTGCCTCGTCGTTGTCTCAGTAATGACTGACATTCTAAAGCCACAAAGCCAAGAACTTTGTGAGTGAGAAGGGGTTTCTGCGTGCTGGCGACGGCAGCGCCGAGTGGAGCATGACGGGCTGCAGCTTCAGAGCGCTTTGTGGCTTTGGCAGCGCGATAGAAAGCGGTTGCTCAAGAATGAGAGAGGAGGCAGAAAGTGTCTGGGACTGTGTCTAGACCAACTTTGGGATCTGCCCAAGTATGAAGGCGGGTTGTTCCATGGATCTCTTGGGTCTCCTTGGCATCAGGTTTGGTACAAAGCTGTTATTGTAGTCGCTGGCTCTTGGAAGTCGGCTGGTCCCAAGGAGCTGGGACACCAAAGAGGAGCCAAGGCAGAGAAAGCACTGAAAAGTATGAGCAGGAACAAAAGAAATCTCAGCAGGGATCTGCGTTCCCTCCTTCTCTTGGAAATGGTGAAGGAACTTGACATTTACAGTCTGTGGGCTGCATTTTAGTTGTTAAAGAAAACTCTGAGAACTGAGGAGTACGAGGGTGTCGGTAGAAAGCTCCCATAGCACGGTTGATAACGCTACAGGTGTGAAAAAAAACTCCTGCATTGGAAAAGGCTTCATTTCACAGCTCTTCTCACCAGTGTTGACTGGGGTGACACCTTCCTTGAAGACAACGGTGGCTCCTGCAGTCTGTTTTTTATAGACTGAACATCTCACCTGGTGCAACCAACTCTGCTGCTGGCTCTCGGGACTGCTGGAATTCTGTGTCCCAGTTGAGGGAGCTAGCAAAGATTATAGACTTTGTTAGGATGCAGGAAAGATGGATTGCAGTGAAGGCAGGGCGGGGGATGTTTCAGCCTTCCTTTTCTGTGGCAGTTGTTTGGATTTTGACTGAAATCTCTAATGAACATTAATTTTGGGGTTAGCTGTGGGCCTGAGCAAACTCCTACAGGCCAACAGGTTGCATAGTTCACCAGGTCTGCTTGGAACCTGCATGTGTTTGTAGGAATGGGAATTAGGCACAAAAGGGTGTGCTGATCCCGAACAGTGATTGGTTTTTAGAACTCATGGCTGGGAGGGTCTTCCAGAAAATCTTCTCCCTCATCATAGAATCACAGAATGGTTTGTGTTGAAGGGACCTCACAGCCCAACCAGTTCCACCCCTGCCATGGGCAGGGACACCTCCCGCTGGATCAGGGGCTCCAAGCCCCATCCAACCTGGCCTGGAACCCCTCCAGGGATGGGGCAGCCACCCCTGCTCTGGGCAGCCTGGGCCAGGGCCTCCCCACCCTCACAGCAAAACATTTCTCCCCCAGATCTCATCTCAATCTCCCCTCTTTTAAAACCATTCCCCTCGTCCTTTTACGGATGTTCTGCTGCAGAACGGAGCGCCGGCATGCTCAGCTCGTGAGTCCTTGAAGCAGTTAAAGGAGACGAGAGGTATATTTGGGTTGGCAACCCCTGGACACGGAGCTGGAGGTGCCGGGCTGTGCAGAGCTTCGTTTTGTGTGCAGGGGCCAAAAGTCGATGGAGTCAGCCAGAGTGCAGCCTCACAGGGATGGTTGCTCAGAGCTGCGTGTTCCAAGCTTGGGGATTTAAGCTGGAAGAACAGCCGGTCTCATTTCTGGTGGGGGCTGCTTTCACAGAGTTTATTTTCTAATCAATGGGGAAATCCATACCGAGCTGAGATTCCTGTGGGAACTCGCAGTTTGACCAGTGTGGGCAGCTTAATAAGGAGTTCCGGTTAATAATTGGTTGAGTGATATAATAGAAGGTTTCGGTAACTGCTGAGACGGGGATCTGAGCAGTGCTTCTGAGGTTATGTGTTGTTTACAGCCAAAAATCCCCTTTCTTGACTCATTGTTTTTAATCTGTCCTGTTTCTGCTGGTCTGTCCTGCACCTCAACTGTGTCCCTTGTGTCATTCTGAGGGACCTGGGGCTGTGCAGGCTGGAGAAGAGAGGCTGGAGCATGTCCAGAGAATGGAACGGAGCTGGGGAAGGGGCTGGAGCCCAGGGGTTCTGGGAGCGGCTGAGGAACCTGGGGCTGTTTCTCCCGGAGAAGAGGAGGCTGAGGGGAGACCTTGTCGCTCTCTGCAGCTCCCAGAAAGGAGGTTGTGGTGAGGAGGGGGTTGGTCACTTCAATCAGGTGACAGGCAATAGGAGAGGAAATGGCCTTAAGTTCCACCAGGGGAGGTTTAGATTGGATATTAGGAAAGATTTCCTTATGGAAAGTGATGAAGCCCTGTCAGGGGCTGCCCAGGGCAGTTGTTGAGTCTCCATCCCTGGAGGGGTTCAGAAACTCTGTAGATGTGGGACTTTGTGACATGGTTTAGCAGACGCAGTAGGGTTGTGCTGATGGTTGGACTGGATGAACTTGGAGATCCTCCGTGATTCTGTGGTTCCTCCCAAGGCATTTCACAAAATGAACCACAAGCAATGGCTCCAGCAAGCCAAGCCAAACAAGCAGGAAAGAGAAAGGTGAAAACCAGGTTGATACTGCTGAGTGCAGAAGGTCAGTCGAGATCTGAAGAACTCCAGAGCTTGAAACCTCGTCGCTGCAGAGTCTTGCATATAAAAAGCACAACCGGGCTGGTGGCCCTGGGCCTCGATGCGCTGGTTGAAAAGAAAGGTTTGTGCCCAGGGCTGAACCCAGCACAGTGGGTAGATAGATTAAATATATTTCATGACCCAAAGACAGGACTGCTATTCACGGCTATTTTGTGTTAACAGTTCTCTGGTGTTTACAGTCCTTGCCGGCTACGCAGCATTTACACGCTGTTTGGCAGAGGAATCGGAGTGAACAGGCTTGTCCCGTTGGATTATCCCTGCTTTGAGGGCTTGTCCTGAGAGGACAGGGCAGGATGAGGGCCAGTTAGGCAGCGGTTCAGCTTCCATGGTAGAAGGGCACAGTGTTTCCCAGTTTAATTAACCTTAAACTTGACCTAATTGGATTTAATGTCTGCTCACGTATTCGGGAGCCTAAACAGTATAGTTAAACAGGGACGGTTGGACTTGATCTCCAAGGTCTTTTCCAACCAGCGATTCTATGGTTATGGAACCACAGTCCTGTAAGACAAGGTCCTGTACGTTAGAGAGCTACATGATTTACTGCAGAAGAATGTTTTATCTTGTGATCTTAGCAAATAAGCCTTTTATTGGCTTGTATTTCTACACCCCGGTCGTGTTGTGGTTAGGGATATTGAGCCCAGGCTGCTGTTTGTTGTGAAACAAACTGGAGAAGATCATAAAAACGCTTCCTTCATCCCTGCGGCGACAGATTACGGCAGCGCAGCTGTGAGCCGCTTCGGCGGGGGGAGTGGGTTACGGCATCGGTTTGGTCATCTCCGTTAGCGTGAAAAATAAGAATTTTGGTACCTAATCAGAGTTATTACACAAGAAAAATAAAACGTTCAGGGAAAGAGATTTAATGACAACATTGTAAATACCACAGCTTCTCTGTATCGTGACTTCCCCGTGGAAAGCTTGGTCCAGGCAGGAGCAGTGAGGGTGAAATGTTTGTGGATTTTTGCGTGACACTGAAGAAAGTTCACTCGGAGAGTCAGAGGCTGCTGACAAATTCCTGCACGAACATCTGGAGTGGTTCAGCATCCCCAGGGACGCTCTGGGATAGCGTGCGGCGAGAGGAGGCAGCATATCCAGTGACACCGGGTGTAGTAAGAGAAACCTCAACGGGGCTTTTCTTGCAGCTTTCTTTTCAGCTTCATTTTTTTAAAGAATAGGACTTGTTATTAATTTGTCCCTCCAGTCCCCTGATGATGTTTGAGCCAGCTCGGAGCCGATGGGGGATCCTCTCGTGATCTTAGGCAGAAATGTTTTGCTGTGAGGGTGGGGAGGCCCTGGCCCAGGGTGCTCAGAGCAGGGGTGGCTGCCCCATCCCTGGAGGGGTTCCAGGCCAGGTTGGATGGGGCTTGGAGCCCCTGATCCAGTGGGAGGGGTCCCTGCCCATGGCAGGGGTGGGACTGGATGGGTTGTGAGGTTCCTTCCAACCCAAAGCATTCTATGATTTACAGTCTTCCTGCACCCAACTAAATGGCTTTGCCCAACACTGACGTCACATTATTTTATTCCCCAAGACTGTTGGCCGTGCGGGGCGGCAGGATGGAGGTAGGTCTCCACAACACTCTCCGAAGCAGACAACCGCTGTGCTGTGGGGGCGATCACTATGCACCATAGTTAGAGCTTCGCGTAGGTCTGGCTCGCGCTGCAGAAGCATTTCCTCCTCGTTGCTCTGTGTTTCGACACAGCCTTGTTGCTGAGTGAAGAATTTTGGGTGTAGCGGCGCGCTGCCCTTGTTTTACGCAGAAGGCGGCTTTCCAGCCATCGGTGCAATGAACCTCTGTGACATTAAGCCGCTCCTGCTGACTTGCCAACATCCTTCAACCTAAGCCCTTCTTGTGCACTAGGTTTTTGCTGCATAAGTCTCTTCCCTGTATAATTTTCCCCAGTAGGTTGCAAAGCTTTAATGCCTTTATATATCATCCTCCTGAAGATGATATGAATGTGTTTGGAAGACCGATGGTGTGGTTCCATGCCAGTGTCTCTTCTGCAGGTACGCTGTTCTTTGTGGGCAGCTGTCGGAGCACGAGAGCATTCAGAAGCGCATCCAAACCGGGTATGTTTTTAAGGTGAGTGGAAAGATGAGCAGTTTTTTGTGTAAGTATTGAAGGCCCTGGCCCAGGTTGCCCAGAGAAGCTGTGTCTGCCCCATCCCTGGAGGGGTTCAAGGCCAGGCTGGATGGGGCTTGGAGCCCCTGATCCCGTGGGAGGTGTCCCTGCCCAGGGCAGGGGTGGGACTGGATGGGCTGTGAGGTTCCTTCCTACTAAAACTATTCTAGGATTCTGTGAATGCTTATTTTGATATTAGTACGTTAGGAAAACTAGCTCCAACTCGCATTAGGAAAGCGAGAGGTCTCAAAGAGGTGCTGTGAGTGCGTGGTTTGGGCTGAGGAAGGTGTTCCCAGTGAGGGTGGCTGGTCTGGCTCTGCGCTTTTGCACACTGTGATCTCAGGGAAGACAAGGAGAGCAGACCTGTGAATGCAGTGTTTGTACATGATGAGACCGAGAGCTTGAAACACGAAATCCCCCTGTGGTTGTAAGACACAGCACCCACTCTCCTTCAGTAGCTGCCTGTGAGCATGCTTCACTCTTCCCTAAATGCAGAGCAATTCTTTCTCAAAGTTTAATCTCACTGTGGTTTCTCTGTTTGTCTTCCACTCATGTTGGGGATGTTACAGGGGAGAGGATGTGCCTGAACCGTTACCACACGGAGAATTATTCCCTCATCAGCTCTTGACACAACCGGTAGTTTGGTTGTGTCCAAGCTGTGAAAAGGTGGTAGAGGAAAATGAAGGGCAGCATCGTTATTTTGTGTAGCAATCCTTGTCTCCGAGGCTGATAAGATGCTGCTGTTCTCTGATCACTGAAACCATTTTAAGAGCGTTTGGAATATCTTTGCTGTTGTAATGTTATTGATCGCTGACACTTTGCTTGTGGGCTCCTTCCTGTCCTCTTTCCACATTCATTCTCTTACTCTTGTGGATGTTGTATTTGCTTCTAACATAAACGTGACGTGTGCTGGTGATGATTTTCCACAGGAACACATCGACAAAGCGATTGAGCTGAAACCAGAGGACCCCAAGTCTCACTATCTCCTGGGCAGGTGGTGTTACCAGGTAAGCGACTTCATCACTGCTTATTGCTGTTTTCATCCTCCTCGGAATTTAATTCCCTGTTTGCATGAAAGGTGGGTGGATCCAAACCCCCAGCCGTAAGTAGTGGGGATGCTCTTTAATTGCTGAACTTGGATATTGTGTCAGAAAGTTCTGCTGTGGAAGTGCCCTTGTTGAAGGAGATGTAGTTTCAAAGTTGCACTTGGGTGGGATCTGGAATCTCTTCATTTCCATGTTGAAACAGCACTGAGAAAACCCCCACTGAGGAATACTCTAAATGCGTTGCACTCCGAAACCTCTTGCAATGTAAAAGCTCATGTGCTTGTACAGGTAGCGCCTCGGTGTTGTTATAAAAGTGCTATTGAAATGATTTGTCTGCCAGGACACAGCGTTGTTTGGTCTCTCAGCTTCAACTCTGTTTCTGAGCTGCAGTGGAGAAGTGCTGACCAGTGCTAACCAGCAAAGGCCCAAAGGCAGAGAGTTCCGTGGTACTGAAGACGCGCTGGAGCTTTTAAAAGCTTGAAGAGTGTGTTGGCAGGGGCATTTGCTCTCACTGTTGTAACGCTTCTGTCCCCAAACCAGGAAAAGGCTTTAAAAGTTCTTGCTGCAATAGAAAAAAACACTGCTGGGTTTTTGCTGTTCCATTTATTTGCTGCCACTATTGTGCTCTTCGTTCTTCCCCTGATTTTTGCCTCTTTCCCAGAGGACAGCTCTTTGCTAGAACTGTTATTTCTGAGCTGCTCTGGAGACTTCAGGGCTCCAGACTTTGTTCTTTTCAGTCACTGCAGGCGGGATGGGAGGTAAAACAGCAAAGAAAGGATTAGGAAAAGCACTAGCTACAAACTAGCTCACTGTTTCATGAGCTTTATTCAGTAAAAACAAACTGCCTTCAGTCCTTTGAGCACATATGGATGTGATCAAGGACATTTGGGAGCTGGCAGGAGCTGCTGCACACAGTGTAGCTGTGTAATCCTTTGCGTGTGTTTCCTCTGCCCTTGCACACGAAGTATTGGAGGTGTTGGAAGCAGCGTGGCGGTTGCTTGATGTTTCTTGACAGGGAAAAGCTTGGAGTCAAATCCCATAAATCAGATTTAATGCCTACAAAAAGCATTAAGGGCTAGCGGTAACTTTTCAGTGTGTACAATTTGGAAGTGCTTCACTGCTGTCAAAAGTGAAATCCTCTTGTAGAGAGTGTGGCTGGGAACACCAGCACAGGTAATCGCAGAGGGGAAAGCTAAATCCCAGCTCTTTATTATGTGGTGCTGCTCTTTCTGCTCTGCTTTACTGCCCTTCAAGCTGCTGATGCTATGAAACAAACCCAGATGGATGCAGGAATATGTTAGTGTTCTGCTAGTCTGTGTTGATGGAATTCGGCAGTATTAAGGAAGATTTTATCCAAAGTGACAGTGCATCCTTGCCCCCACTGGAATACCGGGGCCGTTCCGATTAGAGAAAGAGGTTGGGAGCAGGAGAAGATCCCATGGGATGATTCTAGCCACATGTGAACGTGTGCTGGTGGGAGGGCTTTGCCCTGCCTCTCCTGAGGGATCTTTGCGTGGCGAGAACACGTTCTTGTACAAGGTTTAAGCCAGGAGAAGGGAGGGCTCTGTGTGCACTTTTTCTCCAAGGTGAGCTGGGAGCTGCCAGGAGCCGGTGTGGCTGCAGGAGGGTTTGGGGTTTTGGGCCACCCTCACTGCTGCGTGGCTGTAAAATTCACTTGACAGGAGACAAACCTTCCTTGAGCACCATGGATGTGCCGGCTGGCGTATCCAGCCGCAGGAGCTGACCTGAAGTGCCAGCAAGGGAGAAGGAAATGCAATTCCGTGGCCAGGCTTGGGTACTCGTACAGAATCTGGTGACACCGCCGAGGTCCCTGGCTTTCTCCCAGTCCAAGAGGCAGCTACGAGAGACCAGATTATCCCTTGTCTGTGTGCTTCTGCTTATGCTGGGTGTGCAGTAGCTTTGACAGTTTTATCTCTGTCTCTGCAGGTTTCCCATCTGGGATGGCTTGAAAAGAAGACGGCGTCTGCTTTGTTTGAAGCTCCCCCCACAGCCACTGTGCAGGACACGCTGCAGAACTTCTTACGGGTAATGAAATCGGATAAGCTGCCTTGACAGATGCAATCCCAGTCGGGCATGGGGAGTTCTGCTTCACCTCATCTCTCCGTGATACGTGTCCTTGGAGTGGGACCTGGGGGAGAGGAGCTGGTGAAAGCAAAGGCTTTGGAGCCTCTGTTACGGAACAGCCACCCAGAACGTGGTTTTGAAGACCTCGGAACTAGATCCAAAGTGGTTAGAATGCGTTTAAGGGACTTGGTTTTCCTTTTAAAGGCTGCGTAGTGGAGTGGTTCATTGCTCAATGCTAAATCCATGTCATTTGTGCTCTGAGGGGCTGTGAGATCCGTCCGAGCTCGTCCCTGGAACCACTGCCGCAGATACTCAAATGTTCTGGCCTTTTAATTTCTCTCGGAATGTTTTATTGAAATGCCTGATTAGGTCAAACTTCTCCAACTCAAACCTTTGGAGAAGCTTCCTCTGGAAGCTCATTATCCCCTGCATAAGTGCGCTGCTCATGCGCTCAACAGAGCCTCTTTCAGCCCTTGGCTGCAGCTGCCTCGCTTCCAGGCCTCACAGCGCTGGGTCAGGCACAAGCTGAACTCGGTGTAAGGCCAGACAACGGAATGAAGAGGAGAACATTGTCCCTCTTGTGCTCTTGGTGCTTCCTCTCGTGTCTGAGCTCAGTGTTCCTGGTAGAGCACAGTGGGGAGGGAGAACGCAGATGGGATACGGGTCCAGCCAAGGGTTTGTAATGGGAACGTACCGGGACAAAGTGCTTGGGGAGTGATGACTGGAGCCGAGATGAATGGCAGAAGGCAGGGGGCTGTGAGTAACTAGGAAACTGGGAATTATTAGCTGGGAAAGGGAAGATAAACAACCAGAGGAAGATTCCTGAGGTTTGGCACTGGAATATTCCGGAGAAGCCCAAGTGGATGAGACTGAATGGGCAGGGAGGTTAAAAATAGGGCACACAACGTGTGCATGATGAGGTCACTGGCCTGGTCCTGAGCTTCCCTTGGCTTCCGAGTGCTCGACATCAACGCCTCCCTCACCCTTCTTCTGTGACTCCTTTATTAGGTGAGAGCATGGATGTTGTTCATTGAGTCACAGGCACTTTGTGACAGTCTGAGCACGTCACTGACCCAGCCTGTGAAAAGCTCTTGCGCTTAGCTGTGTGTTTAACGAAAAGACACTTCTATTTACTTGTCTTTTTTAGAGAAGCAGTAAGGCTGATGTGAGCATCGTGCCCTTTGCACGTCCTCATGTCTGCTCTTTTCTACCTGTCGCATGGGGTTTGCTGTGAATCAGTCTCTTACACATCCCTTCTGTTCACTGTAGGTCGAGGAACTGAGCCCGGGATTTTCCAAAGCAGGAAGAGTCTACATTGCCAAGGTAACCGGGCCCTCGGGGCTTCCTTTAGATCATCAGTGTGCTCCTTGGGTGAGAGACACTTGCATTAAAAATCTATCTGTTGGTGTAGAGTGCTAAACGTGTGAGGTGTGAGTTACCTCGTACAGAAACAAGGCTTTACAAGGTCACTGGAAGGGTTCTCAGGCACTGGCAGAGGCGGTGGTGTCCCCAGCCCTGGAGAGGTTTAAAAGCCGGGCAGATGAGATGCTCAGGGATGTGGTTTAGTAGCAGACAGGGACAGTTGGACTCGATGATCTAAAAGGTCTTTTCCTACCAAGCAATTTTGTGATTGCTGAAAAGGGCCAAATCGCCTCATCCAGAGGCATTAAAATTCAGGGGTGGTTTTGCCTTTGAGTCATCCAGGGGAATCATAGAATCACCAGGTTGGAGAAGACCTCTGAGATCATCAAGTCCAACCATAGATATCTGCCACTAAACCATATCCTTCAGTACCTCATCTTCCCATCTTTTAAATACCTCTAGGGACGGTGACTCTATCACCGCCCTGGGCAGCCTCTGTCAGGACCTGAGAACCCTTTCAGTGAAAAATTTTTTCCTGATATCCAATCTGAAGCTCGTGTGGTGCAGCTTGAGGCCATTCCCCCTTGTCCTATCACCTGTCACCTGGGAGAAGGCATCGTTCTTGGTTTGTACAGCTCAAATTCCACATAAAGCAGCACTGGTAACTTGCCAGCCGCAGGCTGGAGTTTTAATCCCACCACCACTGTACACAGAATCGTGCGAAACAGTTGAGGAGAAGGTGCGTGTGTCTATTTTAGCTCAGTTGCCAGGATCTATAATTGCTTTGTTATATTTGCTGCCTTTTTTTTCCCACTCAACCCTTCTCCCATTGTTGTTTCTCCTTCGCAGTGCTACAAGGACCTGGGGAACAGCTCTGCGGCCGCTCTCTGGCTGAACCTGGCCTCGGAGCTGCCAGCTCGCACAAAAGAGGTAGCCGTCTCCGTGAGCACGCGTCGATTATGAGCGGAGAGGAAATGGGAACAGAGAGAAAGTTGTTTTCTAAAAGATGTTCCAGCTTCTAAGCCCAGGTTTTAAAAGTATTTTGTGCCTTAGCGTGGACTCCTTTCTTCTCCTGGGATCTGTTACCCAAATGCCTGAAGCAAATCAGGGAGATATTAAGGAGCTGAGGCTGTCTGGTAGAGGCTTAGGAGTGCAGCAGACATTTGTGTGCTGCCCAGCATTGTTTTTTTTTAAACATCTAGGCTATTTCAGCTCTTTCCCTCCTGTTAGAGGGTTTGGGAGAGCAGACAGAGCTGCATTTCAGAAGCTGCCGCTGGCTGTTCCCCAGCCGGGAGCTCTTTTGCATTTGCCTCTTCCTTTGCGCTTTTTCTGTGAAGCAGAAGCTGTATAGAAGGTGCCCTGACAGGGAGGAACAGAATAAAACCAAATCTGCCTTTGTTATTGATCTGGTGGTTTTTGCACCATCATGAAAACCGCGAGGGAGGAAACGCGAGCAGGGTCCTGTGGCTCTTGCAGCACCAGACTTCACCTGGTGGGATAAACAGTCGCGTGTAAAGCAGGATTATGGAAATACGCAAGGTTTTCAGGCCACTGCTTAAGGCCAGCAGGCATCTTAGGTTGTTGCAGGAGAAGTTTTTGTGCTGAGATTCTACCCACAAGTATGCGAGAGGCCTTGGCAAAGCCTCTGGCGGGAGCTGCCTTCCCTGTGCCTGCAGGGCAGCGTCCAGCACCGCATGAACCTCTGAGCCGCTGGCTGCTGCCAGAGCTGGGAAAACAGGGCACGGAGAAGAATTTGTCTGCTTCTTGGAGAAGAAAGTCTCCGAGCTGTGTCTGATGAGGAGCTTCCTCACCACGCCCTGGCTGGAAGTCTCTAGGCAGAGTCAGAGTGGTTTGTCTGATAAAGAGAAATAGGACTTTTTTTCCAAAAGCACAAGGAATGAATGTGTTGGAGGCAGAGTTTAATCCGAAAAGCACTGAGGTTTTTGGGAAGCTGCAGGCAGAGCAGCTGCCAACAGTTAATTCTCTCTCCTGCTCTGAAATTAAAAGTGGGAGTCGAGTAAGGAAGCCAGCGCTTAAGTGGCTTTGAGTAAGTCTTTGCAAATGTTAGTGCTCATCATCAAATGACTGCTTTGTGCTGAGAAGGAAAAATAAAGGCGTTTATCCAGCCCATGGAAGTCAGCGAGGGAGCAGAGGTTTGGGTTCTGCTTCTCTAGCTCTCGGTCCTGTCTTGCAAAAGGGAACAGAATGATAGAATGGTTTGGGTTGGAAGGGGCCTTAAAGACCATCCAGTTCCACCCCTGCCATGGCTGAACATGCGAGAAACTTTAATACTTGGGAAAACTTAAACGGGTTTCAAGGACAGTGCATGGAGGGGAAAGTGTTAGGAGGAGAAACACGAGGCTGAGGTGTGTTTAAAACCTGGTATGGGGTTGGAGAAGAAAAGGGAAATTCTATTTTTCAATTACGTGAGTTTATCTTTCTTCTATCGCATTTCCAGGATGAAGAAAGCGAGAGAGAACTTGAAGAGATGCGATCAGCCTGGGAGGAATGAAAACCTAAAGGCTCGTTCCACTGGATACTGCACAGACAGTAACATTCCAGTCCGAGGGGTTTTGAGGTCCTGACGACTTTGCACTTCATGGATGAGCCACAGGAGTTTACAGGGGAAAACACGCAGCAGTCCCACCAGCACGTCCAGGAGATCTTGGTGGGACCGAACCGGATCAGATTCTGTATTCTTTTCCTCCCTAGCCGCACGTTTGATTTTAGAATTCCTAAAAACTGTCCAATTCCTAAAAACAGGTGAGGGGAGGGTATGGGTAGAGTTTGTGATATAAAATATCTGTGATGTGTGTGTCGTAGCTCTAGGTGAGAGATACTATGGGATATAAGAATATGTGCACAAATATATCTGTATTTATATATACATCTAGATTTTATGTCACAAACTCCCCCTGTCTGACAGCCTGACCTCAGCCCAGCTCCAGTGGGATCTCGTCCGATTCCTTCAGCCCAAATTTTTTTTTTGATTAACTATTTCCCCCTACCCGGAATGATGTGTATTAACTGAATCAGTTGAAATAACTGATCACACACCTTTCAGAGCTTCAGGTGGGATGAGACCTTGAGCCCCTGGCCTTGGTGTTGGGAGCGGGGCTGGGTGGTAGCAGCGGGAGGCACTGGGGGCGTTCACGTGGTGTTACTTGGCATGAGCCCACCTCAGAGTCTCCTGGCTCTTGTAATAAATAAACTGTTGGGGTTTTCTCAGCAGAAAACACGGGTAGAATTGCCCTTTCCAGCAGTTGGCTTGGCTGATATTGGAGCGTTGTGTGCAAAGCACAGGGTGAAGTCGGAGGAAAGGCAAAGCTTGCGCTGGGGAGGGAAACCGAGGTCAAACGTTGCGGGGGAAGAGAGAGGGGGACATGATTGAGCAATTGCTGTTTGCTGTAGCCCCACCACGCTTCTAGTTTGGTGCACACAGGCCGTCAGGGCAGAACTGGGCGTGGAAACACGATCTCGGTAACTTTGGTAGCCTGAGACTCAGTTCTCATCCCAAAAGGTATCGAATTCTTGCTTTCTCCAAAGTAAAACTCGGAAGGGCTCAGGATGCTGAAGGAGGACAGGGTGAGACAGGGTTGTCTGCTCTCTTTGGAGAGCCCTGTCATTATGTATGTATCTCATAATGAAAATGGGCTTTTATTCACTGTTCTGAAGCCAGCTTGTCCAGGACAGAGGAGTTCATGGCTTTTTGGATCAGGTTTCAATAAGCAGAGGAGGCTCAGATCTGCCCGGCTCCCCGTGCTGGGTGCTTGTGGGCCTGCAGGGAGGTGGTTTGAAGGCAATGTGAACAATGCAGCGATTGCTTTTCTTCTTAGCACGGGGCTCAGCTCTGCAGCCAGGTCTCTCGTGCGTCTTTTGCCAAATAACAGGGTATATTTCAGCATTTTGGTGGTTTGGGAGCTGTGGTGGGAGTGACGCGGGGGAGAGAGTCGCAGCGCTTTGTCTCCCTGGCAGGGTGAGGCTAAGGGTTGGACTCACTGATCTTAAAGGCCTTTTCCATCCTAAACGGTTCCGTGGTTCTGTGCTGCGCGGAGTACAGGGGCCTGAGTTTCAGTGTGTTTTTTAGCATCCCACAGTCCTCCTCACCTATTTTTTTTTGGAGTGGGGGGCCAAGCAGGGGCTGCAACCCAGGCTTAACGTGTGGCTGGATTTAAACACCCTGACCCAAGGCCCACTCTGTCAGTGTCTGTTGGACCTTAAAGGGCTGAGGTTTCTCTGCTTCAGGTGGTCGTGTGACGGTATCGGTGACGTGCAAGGCAGGGATGGATTGACCTCGTGCATGAAGGACTGGTGCCCAGGAGAAAGAGAACTGCAGGGTGAGAAATCCCCCACCGGAACCTCCCCAACTCTCCTGCACCCCGACCAGAGCCGCGAGACTTGCTCACGGCTTTTAAGCGGTGGAGCCATCCTCCCATGCCTGGGAAAGGATCCTTAAGCTCCTCTAAGCTCCATCGACGGGATCCCTCCAGCCCCGCTTAGCTCCCTGGCACTGGGATGTGTGTTTCTCCCCGCAGCTATCGTCCTCCAGCCTCCTGCCGTGCTAGATGGAGCAAAATACTCCTTCGTGCACCCTGGGGTGAAGGGGGTTTGGACTCATCTTGTGGGGTGGGAGCTGAGGGGATGCGGGACGGGGGGCGTGGTGGGGACGATGCTTCCTGCCACCCCCCGAGGAAAGGAGCCGAGCCGGGTCCTGTGCCAAAGGCTTTTATTGGACGCGCCGGGGCCAGATCCACCTGCGGGCAGAGCAGGGTCCCCCTCGCCCCCTCAGGCAGCTCCGCACCAAGGACGGAGCCCGCGGCCTCAGGGCTGGATGAGCGCCGGGAGCCTCTGGCGCACGGTGAGGCCGAAGGGCCGCGGCTTCAGCGCCAGCCCGTGCACGCAGTCCATGGTGAGGGGGGCGGCCGGGTCGGCGTGGAAGGAGCACTGGTGGAGGAGGATGGCGGCGAAGAGGAAGAGCTGGAGCTTGGCAAGCTGGTCGCCGATGCAGCGGCGCTGGCCGGTCGAGAAGATCATGACGCTGCTGGCGCGGTCGCGGTCCAGGCGCCGCTGCGCGTCCAGGAAGCGTGAGGGGTCGAAGCGCTGCGGGTCGCGCCACTTGCTGCCGTCGTGGTTGACCGACCACTGGTCGATGAAGACCACGGTGCCCTTGGGGATGTGGAAGCCCTCGAGCTCCACGTCCTCGGTGGTGGCGTGCGGGATGGTGATGGGCACGAAGCTGCTGTAGCGCAGCGTCTCGTAGATGAAGGCGTCCAGGAGGGGCAGGCGCGGCCGGTCCTCGGCCGTCGGCAGCCGGGAACGTCCCACCACGCGGTCCAGCTCGGCCTGGACGTCGCGCTGGAGCTGCGGGTGCTTCAGCAGCAGCAGGAGGACCCACGAAAGCGCCGTGGACGTGGTGTCCTGCCCCGCGCCGAAGATGTCGGTCATGGCACCGTCCACGTCCTCGGGCCCCAGCCCCTCGGGGGCCCCGTCGCCGCGCTCCACGGTGGCGATCAGGGCGTCGCTGACGTCGCGCAGGACGCGGGGGTCGAAGGTCTCGCGGTGCCGTGCCACCTTGGCGCGCACGAAGCCGTGCAGCTCGCGGTTGAGGGCCTGGAAGTCGCGGAAGACGCGGCGCACGGGGTTGGGGAAGCACAGGAGCCAGGGCAGCACGTCCACCACGCTGCCCGCGCCCACCGTCTGCCCGAAGCGGTCGTTGCGGCCCAGCAGCGCCGCGAACTCCCCGTCCCCGTGGCCGTAGCGGCGGCCGAAGCAGAGGGCGCAGAGGACGTTGGCGCTGGCCACGACGAGCAGCCGCGACGGCTCGAAGTAAGCTCCGTGGCGGCTGCGGCGCAGGAAGAGCCGCACCAGCTCCCCGGCCTCGGCCGCCACGTGCCGCTCCACCTCGGCCGCCGTGGAGCGGGTGCGCAGGGCAGCGTGGGCCAGGCGCCGGCGCGCCCTCCAGCGCGGAGAGCACGCCCCGAAGGCGACGCCGCGGCCGCCGGACACCAGCTGGAAGGACGGGAAGTCCGGGCGGCCGGCGAAGCGGGCTCCCAAGCCCACCAGGGCGCGGCGGATGGTGGCCTCGCCGCGGAGCACCACCGCGCGCCGGCGGCCCAGGCGCAGCTGGAAGACGTGGCCGTAGCGCCGCGCCAGCCGCTCGAAGGCCACGTGGGGCAGGCGGCCCAGCTGCAGCGCGTTGCCCACCAGCGGCCACGCGAAGGGGCCCGGGGGGCTGCGCTTGGCCCCGTGCTCGCTGCCCCCGCGGCGCCGGCTCGCGGCCACCAGCGCCAGCGCCCCGAGCGCCAGCAGCAGCGCCGGCCCCGCGGCCGCCCCGACGGGGCTCCCCTCGCCCGTGGCCATGGCCCCTCTGCGCCCGCGGCCGCCCCGAGAGCTTTATAGGCGCCTCCACGGGGGCTGAGCCGCTTCCCTCCCCAGCCCCGAGCTCCCCCCGACGGGGCGACGCGAGAGGGAGGCGCTCGGAGCAGGGGGTGCTGGGCTCGCTGCCCACGGCGGAGCAGTGAAGAGCAGCCAACGCTCACCGGGGAGCGGGAGGGTTGGATAGCGACCCATTTATCCCGAAAAAATAGCGCTGCCTCGCTGACTCTGGCTCCACGTCCCCCTCCCCATCCAGCTCTCTCTCCCCCTTCCCCGTTTCCCCACCCAGGGCTGCAGGGGCCCCTCGGTACTTGCGTTTTTTGAGAGCTGCGGCTTTTCCGTGGAATCTGGGCTCCGGGAGAGTTGTGAGTCTGGATGTCGACGGCTCCTGGGTTCCCCGTGGTGCCGAGTGTCACCTGCCCAGGGACGGAGGTGAGGTGGTGGGTACTGGCTGGGGGGGGATGCGGGGACAGGCAGCTGCGTTCTAGGTCCACTGTGCTGGAATCTCCTGCCAAACCGCTTGATCCAAGCACCTGGGAGGCGACCAAATGAGTGATTTTTATCGGTGTTTTCCTCACGCGTCCCTAGGATGCCGAGGAGCGAGGTCCTGCCGAGCCGAAGAGGGGAAGAATCGCGGTGCGGCAGGGATCCCGTGCTGGCTGTGACTCTGGGGACGCGCTGCCTTCCTTCCCCACGAGCTGGGAAAAGTGGATTCCTCCTAAAGAAAGGGATGTCGATGTTGGTGGGAATGTTAAAAAACGAGAGCAGGGTGTGGGAGCCCTGGTGGAAGAGCCGTGGCTGTCAGGTGAGGGGTTCCCACATTGTAGCAGCCCCGCGTCATCACCTCTGCGATCAAATCTCATTTTTCAGGACCAAAACCTCCCGTCGCTCAGGGCTTCGGCCGGGCTGAGGGAGCCCCGTGCTGGCTACGAGGGGAAAAACCTTCCCGAGGCGAAACCGTCCTTGATTTCCTCAGCGCCAGAGCACAGTATGATAACACTGGGTTAAAGTAAGCAGCAATTTTTGGTCTCCCACAGCGTGAAACAGTTTTGCAGCACGGCCTGGGGTTAGGCTGCAATTCCCATCAGCTTTAATTCAAAACAAGATGATCCTTGTTTCTTGTTGTGGCTGTGGGGCTGCTTCTTGGCCACTCTGGCTGGGAAAGTGAAGGGTCCCGGAGCTGCAGAGTCTTTGCTCCAAAGGTGGGTTGGTCCCAGCAAAGGAGAAAATCCACTTTGCTTGGAGGAAGGAAAATGAATTTCACAGAAGCAGGGGGAAAGGGAAAACTGTCTCAGCCATTTCCCACCCCGCCCTCCACCATCCTCAGCCACACATTGCTCCCACCCGGCTCTGTGGCTGCAGCTCCAGCCAACGGGTTCCCAAAGGCAGGAGATCGTAGAACCAGGGAATGGTTCAGGTTTGAAGGGACCTTAAATCCCTCTTTGAAACCCCAACACCTCCCGGGGCAACCTCTGCCAGTGCTCGCAGCCCTTTTGCGGGGGCTGTTCCCTCCCAGGCATTTTCCACCCCTGTTAGCTCAGCTTTTCCTCTTTCTGGGGCTCCACAATTCCATCACTCACTTACAGACTCTGTTGCTTTTTATTCCCACGTCTTTTCCTCCTCGAGGGTTGTCCTGAAGGAGAAAACAAAGCCGCTCTCCCTCTCAGCGTCCTACAAAGGCTTTAATCCCTCACTTTAAGACTGTCGACGCTGTTCAGGTGCTTCGCCTGGTCCAGCCAGGGTTGTGGGGCTGTTGCTTTTGCAGCAGGAAATCCTGGGCCCTCGTGTTCCTCCCGCGCTGCCCCGGCTGCGGCTGATCCCTCGGTGTTTTCATAAACCTGATGTTTTCACCAGTCTCAGCGCAGACGCCGCCTGAGGAACAAGGAGCCGAGGTCGATGCCGGCTGCGCTCTGCATCCACAACAAGAGAAGTAGGAAGATGGATAGGAGAAGGTTGGGAAATCACAACAGGCTCTGTGTTTAAGAGAAAGAAGACAAAACCCTCCAAATACTTGACATTTTGGTGTGAGCTTTGCTGACAAGCAGCTGCAGGCAGTGGTGACAGCAACGGCCTCTCGTCCTCAGCGTTGGATGGTGTGGGTGCATGGACTTAAGGAGCAAAGACATTCCCCTGTAAACAGGAAAGCAGAGAACACACCAGCCCCTCGGCCCCAGGTCTCGATGCACACGAGAATTTCTGTACCTAAACGAACGCAGGCACCGTCTGCAGCTGCACGAGCCCCCACACATCTTGCTCCCCGTTTATCCCAGAAAAAAGGGGCCAGAGGAACAGAACGAGGAAAACACAATCTGCTGCCAACCACCACTACGATACTGTTCTTTAATCAAGCTTAGAGCAGTCCATAGAATCACAGAAAAACCAGGTTGGAAGAGACTCACCGGATCGAGCCCAACCATTCCTATCAAAATTCAAAGTTCCTATCAAAAATTCAAAATTCCTATCAAAGTTGGCAGTAGCACAGCTCATATAAAAATACTGCATAATAGAAAAGAACCATTCCTAACCTCAAAACCTCTTAAAAGACACCAAGAGGGCACGGGGAGTGGTTGCACCACGCATCGCAGATCACGGAGACGATCAATCCAGATTGAGATTCATTGAAGATTCATGCATTTTATTCCTACCTGCAGATAAACCCTCCTCCGTTGGGCTTTGCTCCTGGCTGAACCCCAGAAACCCATGATGTCACCAATATTTTCATGGTCCTTTTTATTAAAAGCAGATTTCCACCAGAATGAACAAAATAATATAAAAGATGTAACTGAAATGCAAATTAACACCCCCCAAACCCCAGCGTGTTGTAGCATCAAACCAAGATGAAAATAAAGAACAGGGATTGGCCTCATCAACCCCAGCAACACCCTCAAACTCTTATCAAGGAAGGTCATTCTGCTTTGTTTTATAATTAAAGCAATCCAGGCAGTATTTAAGTCACTGCTTTTCTTATTGGATAAACCCACCAATGCTACTTCAAATTTAGACCCCTAGATGACTGTGTTGCATCCACCAGCAGAATCCAGCCAGAGGTGAGGGTCCTCACAGCTGTGAGGACAACACCAAGGCTCCGGTGCTCGGAAAGCGTTCTCAAGAAAACCCGCTAACCTAACCTGTGACCGAAGCCCAAGAGGGTCGATCACCTTGTGACGTGTCTCAAAGTGTTTTCACCCGAGGGACGCAGACGCTGAAACAGCAGAGTCCTCTGCCAGCGCCTGAAGAGTAATCGCACCAGGGAAGCATCCGGAAGGTGCCACAAGGAAAGGAGCCTTTGACAGACACCAGGTCTTGGGTCAGACGGGAAATGAAACGGAGCCTTCAGTCTTTAGCGTCTCCTACTCCATCAGCATTAATAGCAAACATCGCTTCAGCCTCAGGAAGGCAGGGAGAGTCATAAATCTTGCAGATCCGGGTTTCGCCTCGGCCTTTCCGCAGGTAAAGTCTAAAGGGGAGAAGTGACAGGTGAGGATGGGCATCCTGCTTTCCGAAAACCACTATCACAATCATTAAAAAATTGTGTTAGGACGTAAGCGCAGCACAGCGTGGAGCTGCAAGCACTGCCAAGCACGTGTTGATTTGTAAGAACCTCTGAAAAACGTGTGGCCAGGAGCAGGGAAGGGATTGCACCCCTGCGCTCAGCGCTGGGGAGGCTGCACCTCAAATCCTGGGTTCAGCTTTGGGCCCCTCACTTCAAGGACATTGAGGGGCTGGAGTGCGTCCAGAGAAGGGAGCGGAGCTGGGGAAGGGGCTGGAGAACAAGGGGTTCTGGGAGCAGCAGAGGGAGCTGGGGTGGTTTAGCCTGGAGAAGAGCAGGCTGAGGGGAGACCTCACCGATCTCTGCAGCTCCTGGAAAGGAGGTTGTGGTGAGGTGGGTGCTGGGCTCTTCTCCCAAGTGACAGGCGATAGGACAAGAGGGAATGGCCTCGAGTTGTGCCAGGGGAGGTTTAGATTGGATATTAGGAACAATTTCTTCACAGAGAGAATGTTGAAGCCCTGGCAGAGGCTGCCCGGGGCTGTGGTGGAGTCTCTGCCCCTGGAGGGGATCGAAAACTGTGTAGATGTGGCACCTGGGGACACGGTTTAGTCAGCACAGTGGGGCTGGGCTGCTGGTTGGACTGGATGAGCCAAGAGGTCTTTTCCACCTTTAATGATTTCATGATTCTATGTTTTTCTGCAGATTAACAAGTGCTTGGAGTGGCATTCACCGGTTGAGAAGCAGCCCAGACTCACCACTTGACTGACCCAGAGCTGAAAGGTCCTCAGCCAGTCCCACAAAACCTCAGTGGCCCAGGGAAGGTGCTGGGCTGTTCTCTCACCTCGTGGTGGAAGCGTGTGCTATGATGTTTCCTCCAATAGGTTTTTTGGGATCCGCAGCAAACATGGCTGCTCCGTCTACTTGCGCTACCACTTGGTTGGTGATCACAACGGCCACGCCGAACTGCAAGGACAAACCCAAACAAATTAAAATGCATTTATTTTCCTCAATGTGAAAAACGGGAGGGGTGAATGAACACACGCTCTTCTGCTGCCCCCTCTGCTGTCCGTAACCACTCTGCGCTGCCTCTCAAAACCAAACAGAAGCAGACATGGAGTGGAGAGAAAGACACTTGTACAAAATTGCTAAGCTTTACAGGAGAAAGAAACCCACTTGCCAGACCTTTAGAGAACAAGGCAAAGCTCACAGTTTACCTCATCGGCGAGTCGGAGCAGCATGCGCAGGAATCTGGCCAGATGCATCTGCCTCGCTGACAGCTCCCCTCTGCCCGAGTAATCCGTGCGGTAAAGGGCTGTGGCACTGTCCACGATCAGCAGCGCGTACCTGGGGAAGGGAAGCACAAGGCTCTCTCCACCTGCCAGCTCATAGATGTAGCATTTCTAACAACGCTGGCTTCATAGAAACACAGGATCATGGAATGGTTTGGGTTGAAAGGGAACTCAAAGCTCAACCAACTCCCCGGCCACAGGCAGGGACACCTCCCACTGGATCAGGGGCTCCAAGCCCCATCCAACCTGGCCTTGAACCCCTCCAGGGATGGGGCAGCCACCCCTGCTCTGGGCAGCCTGGGCCAGGGCCTCCCCACCCTCACAGCAAAACATTTCTCCCCAAGATCTCATCTCACTCTCCCCTCTTTCAGCTCAAAACTTCCCCCTCGTCCTCTCCCTGCCCTCCCTGATCAAGAGCCCCTCCCCAGCTTTTCTGGAGCCCCTTTCATTCCTGGAAGGGTCTTGATCTGTAACATTCAGATTGTGAACTAAACAATAAAACCCAGTATTCCCAAAGGAAGTTGCTGTGTGATTAAAAGCTTAGATTTCTCACACTCTCATAAACTAACTGAGACTTTAACGTTCTGATACCACAGATATTCTGTGGACAGGTTCCTGTAAACCTCAAGCCACCACCTCTTTCCCTCTCAGTGGGTTCACACATCCTAGTTTCAAACTAGAGCTGCCTGCACAGGTCTCTTCCGTGCTCGGCATGTTCTAGATCAACATTCCTTATTTCTGAAAGCAATTATAAACCGATCTTTAAAACGGTTTCTCAGACTGGCACTAGTCCTTTGCAAGGCAGCATCACTTGTTGCAGTTCAAGTCGGTTGCTGTTGTCTATCATTTCACTAGCAGAGGGACTAACTCCCAGCTTTATAACATCGACAGGTACGGCCCCAAGAATGACTCCATCTCAGCAAGTGCCGTTACCGTGACTCGGCCATCATGGCAGACGCCTGGTACAGGAGCTGGGTCTGATGATCCGTGTTAAAACCTCGAGCGTACGCCACGTTATCCAGGACATCGCTGCCAGACAGGCCATACCTGGGGAAAGCAGTGAACAACAAACACCTGTAAGTGAAAAATCCATCAACAGTTTTCCAGGAGGGTTACCTACAGGCACAATAATGACTCCGTGACTCTGTGAATGTGAATTTTTTAGGTTGGAAAAGACCTTCGAGATCATTGAGTCCAACCTGGGAGAGCCTTAAATGATAAACAGTAGGCCCTGGCAGAGGCTGCACAGGGCGGTGGTGGCGTCCCCAGCCCTGGAGGGGTTTAAAGGCCACGCAGATGAGGTGCTCAGGGATCTGGTTCAGTAGTGGACAGGGACGGTTGGACTCTACAACCTCAAAGGTCTCTTCCAACCAAACGATTCTACAATTTCAAGGAAAAGCTTTGACTGTATTTCACAAAGAGTAAATCTGAGCTGCAAAGAGACACCAGGAAGAAGCAAAGCCATCATCTTCCAGGGGACAAGGAACTTTGCTACTGTCATACTTGAGTAAAAGCAGAAATTGTTTAGGGAAAGTTCTTACTGCAACAGCCCCATGAGTTTAAGGATAGTGGCTGGTTCACAGAGTGATCTGAATTAACTAAGCTGTGCATGAGTAAACCCTTCATTGCTGAACACCAGCCTACACAAAACCCCAAGTACAGACCTTTCAGCCACAGCAAGAAGGCGTTCCGGGCGGAAGGTCCCTTCTGTGTCGATGTACATTGCTTTTCCTTCACCGCCTCCTCGGTCAATGGGAAGCTAAAGGAAAAGTAAACGAATGAACGTGAAATAAAACAATTAATCCAGTTATTACCTTATGCCCTCAACTGATACCATCCCACAAATAATGCACTGAGCCGTTGTGATGAAGTCACTTTTATCTGGGTGCTCAACTGGAAGCTGGTAAGTTTAGGTGCATAAGGGTGTTAAATAAATGGTCAAATTAAGCCCAAAGCCTCCGATATTTTATGAAACAGCAACCTCTAGGAAGTAACCAACTCTACAATTTGTTTAAACTAAGATCAGAAGAAAGGTCACTCCAAACTGATCTGCTCTTTGACAGTGAGAGCCCACTGAAGGCTTTTACAGAAGTGAAGTGAAGGAAGGTTAGGGCACGCTAGGGAAATAAAAGCAGCCAAAGGAATAGGTTAGACCCAACAATTTCTCCTCTTTCCAACATTCCTGGCAATAAAAAAGGTTCTCTGCACTTTAGAGCACCTGAAGAGAGATCAAACATTGTGTTTAAGACCCAGAATTACACTACAAAGCTAATGGGTTAAATTTCATTGTCAGAATCCTGAGGAGGGAAAGAAAAAAAAAAAAGCTACCAAACAAATCAACTCCAGGCAAAAAACATCACAGATCAAACTGGTGCTACAGCAAACCCAGTGGGCAGACTGGGCACGAAACAAAGACCCTAGAAAGCTGCAGGTACAGCCAAAGGTGCTGTAATGTTTTGAGGACTCTTTGCAAGCAAATCAAGTGGGCTACTCACTTGACAGGTGACGGCCAGGGTATGACACAGCTGCGTTTTGCCAGTGCGGAACTCCCCAAATAACTCTGTTATGGACCCTGTTTCTATTCCTCCTGAAGGGAAAATAGTAAAACAATTAAAAGAGGTCACATACTTCAAACAAAGACCACACGTATGAAGTTTTATGTTTACAGGGGCTCAGTTAAACACTTCTTTTGGTGAAAGCCCTAAGTGGAAAACCTGTTTTTCACACTGTGGTTTGTTCATGTGGCAGATAAGTTTTGGGAAATGCATTTTTGAAGAAGCTGAAAAGCTTCTTGTTTTGATTCTTTGGTTACAAGCAGGAATGGGGAGAAGACAACAACTGGTCTTGTTTTCTTGACATAGATCACGGACTGGAATAAACTAGAACCATATAAACAAACAGCTCTGGGTGTCACATTGGGACCAAGATTTAAAACTACTTCCGCAGCTTTTCAAAGAAAATCCATTGAGAGACAAGAGAACAGTGCTCGAAGAGATCCATCTTCACCCAGGACTTGAGTGCAAGGATCACGCTCATAGAAAAAAAAGCAAGCAGATAACAAGGGCTCATCAATAGATAGAAATTAAATTATTACCTTGGAGAAGTTTATCGAGTTCTTTGGAGCCGGTGGTGATCTGGATGATCTCTGACCTTCGCTGGTGGAATTCTGTTGCAGTGGTGAAACCCATGGGAACCAGTTTGGCTGCTTCTGCCTAAAGAGAACCAAGCTAAGCTAAGCTGCAAGGAGTGTTCACCCCATTCGTTTAGCCCCGCTAGCACTTAGTACTGGAATTTTCTGCTTTGTGAAACAGCGAATCCCCTGTCTAATTTGATGCACTCATTTTATAGACCATTTTTAATTGGGACCTCTGAATAGAAATGAGTTCTGCTCAGAGAAAATGCTTCAGTCCCTTATTTTGTGTATTCATGGAAATCTTCCCCTCACTTTTAGTTCAGGTGAATCACTCGAGGTGGGCAAATGGCCCATCAGGGGCCACTTCCTAAAAGTGACTAAATACACAACGTAAAGAAAGTATTAAACGTTGTGCTAGGTGAGGTTTTGATATATGAGAGCTTGTTTGGCAGAAACTCTGCATTCTGATGCTGTGAGGTCACAGCTCAGGCTTCAGTCTCAGTCCCAGGAGTAAAGCCCAGGTGTCAGGGTTAATTCTTGCCTGAAGCACACAGTGCACTTCACAAAAATGTATAAGGAGAGCAGCACAGGATCAGTCCAGACGTTTGGAACGCAGTATCCTCTGCCCGGACAACGGCCAAGAGCAGATGCTCAGGGAAAGTGAAACACATCAGGGAATGAGGGACAAGTGGCTCCATAACTTCATCACAACCTGTATCACAAAGTACTTCTTTTGCTCCACGCCTACCAGAAGCCTTCTGAGCTCAAGAAATACTGAACCAGAAGCAACAGTCTCCTCGGGTTTATTCTCCATGCTTCCATGGTTTCTGTTGACCTTCCCAACAATCCCTCCCTCTGCCCTTCCTGAAAATTGTCCTAGTGGTTTGTGTCTCTTCTCATCACAAGTCCCATCACACCTCAACTCACCTGTCCTGCCCTGCTCAGTGTACCATTAATGGAGACCTTTCAAACAACACTTTGAGCCAGTAGAAACAAAGCTCTTTGAATATATTGGGTTAAAGGGTTTCCATAACATCCTTACCAAGATTTTGTCAGCTTTGGCCTCACTGATGCCTTTAATATTGAGCAGCTCCTTCTTGGGGGCATAAGCAACGGCCTCAACTGTGTGAAATCCAGCTTCTTCTAATTTCTTCACATCATTTGCATTTATGCCACATTGCTGAAAAGCGAGGAGGGGAAGAGAAAAAGGGTACACTCAGACACAAAGCTACACTTAACGTAAATTCCAAGGAATATCTTCAATGGCGCTCGCTGGACTGCAATCAGACTCCGTTCTGACAAGTCAGCACAGTGACTGTTACCCCCTCTTCACTTACACACAGAGAACCACAACTATAACATCCTTTTCATAGGATCAGGGAATGGTTTGTGTTGGAAGGGACCTCAAAGCCCATCCAGTCCCACCCCTGCCCTGGGCAGGGACACCTCCCACTGGATCAGGGGCTCCAAGCCCCATCCAACCTGGCCTTGAACCCCTCCAGGGATGGGGCAGCCACCCCTGCTCTGGGCAGCCCGGGCCAGGGCCTCCCCACCCTCACAGCAAAACATTTCTGCCTGAGATCTCATCTCCATCTCCCCTCTTGCAGCTGACAATCATTCCCCTCATCCCATCCCTGCCCTCCCTGATCCAGAGCCCCTCCCCAGCTTTCCTGGAGCCCCTTTCAGTCCTGGAAGCTGCTCTAAAATCTCCCCGCAGCCTTCTCTTCTTCAGGCTGGACAAACCCAACTCTCTCAGCCTGGCCTCGTACGGGAGGTTCTCCAGCCCGTTTGCAGAAGCCGTTAACTATACGGACAGCACAGAACAGGCAGATGATATCACATCCTCTGTCTGGTTTAAAGACCCTGGCAGTGACCAGCACACGTTAGGAAAGGGACATGGCAAGGCAATATAATATAAATCCTACCTGTTAACATTCTGGGGTCTTTGTTTGGGTTTTCAACCCAAGTAAGACTTCAGCACCACAACTTTCAGATCCAACTTGTGTTTAAGAAAGAAGGCCATTGGCTTTCTTGAAAACTTACCCCAGAGCTGACCCCATACCCACCTCCAGTCTGGAAATGAGCTGTGGCCCAAGGTTTTCCTCTTCTGCTGATGTATCCGCATTTGCTTCAAACTGCATCTGCATGGCCATCGCAGCAGGTACCGCACGGCTCGACTGCGGAAAAGCAAAGAACTCTCACACAACGTACACCACTCAAACAAGATACACAGGTGAAGTGTATCCACATTAACAGATCCTCTAAAGTCCTATGTGATGGTTTTCTTCCCTCCTGTATCTCTTAGTTCATGGTATGTGAGTCTGCGAGAAATCTCTTCTGTGTGTTTTCCAATATAGTATTAAACATCAAAAGACCCCAAAATAACTCTTCCGTTCCCTTGTAAAGAACAGTAAGAGGCTTCACAGAGAGCTCCACAGTGCCTAGAGGTATAAACCAGCAAAATTAATGCTGTCATGCTGGAAGATGCACTCCTTGAAACTGGTACAGGGTGGTCTGGCTCGGTTGTGCCCAAGATGCCCTCAGGACAATGACAAACACTGCTGGGACCTCTCAGAGGTCTGAAAGGGGCTTTAGATTGCCCTCTGGGTCCTGATAATGGGGAGCAGGGGAGCAGAGTGGGAGACTCTCAGAGCTGAAGGCCACTAAGTGCCCTCACCCGTGGCCTGGCAGGAGACTGAGGCTGCAGTTCCAGATACCCCAGCCCAGAAGCTCCAAACTGGCACTGGGAGCTCACCCTGCCTGCTGTGTGTCTCCTGAACACCCCCTGCCTGCCCTGCACCTGCTGAAACCCCTTTTCCTGCTGGTACCTCCCTGCCTGCCACAACCCCCCTTACCTGCTTGAACATCCCTGCACCTGCCAGACCCCCCACACCTGCCGGAGCCCCCCCCCAGTGCCCACCACAACCCCCTTGCCTGCTGGAAGCTCCCTGCATCTCCTGCTCCTGGCGGAGCTCCCCTGCCTGCTGGAACCCTTCTGCTCTGCCCTTTGCCTCCTGGAGACCCCCTGCCAGAACCTCCCTCCCCCTCCCCGAACCCCTTCGCCCCACCCCAGACCACTGAGGCCTCCTCGCGGATCTCGCCAGGGCCAGGCGCAGCGGAGGCCCCGTTCCTCGCTCTCCCCGCGGGCCAGGCCCCTCCTCGGGCCCCGTTTCCCCGTTCCTCGCTCTCCCCGCGGGCCGGGCCCGGCTGAGACCTCGTTCCTCACTCTCCCCAGGTCCAGGCCCCTCCTCGGGCCCCATTTCCCACCTCGGGCCCCCGTTTCAGGCCCCGTTTCCCCGTTCCTCGCTCTCCCCGCGGGCCGAGCCCGGCTGAGACCTCGTTCCTCGCTCTCCCCGCGGTCCAGGCCCCTCCTGGGGCCCCGTTTCCCACCTCTCCCCCGGTCCGGGCCCGGCCGAGGCCCCGCTCGTTCCTCCTCCCTCACCCCGGGGCCGTTCGGAAGTTCCCGCCGCGGCGTCACGTGACCCCCGCGCGGAGGCAGCCCGTCCCCGCGTCACGTGACCCCCGAGTCACGTGACACCCCCGCACGGTCTCTCGGCGGAGTCACGTGACCGCGCCCACCCCAAGCCGCTCCCTGTTTCTATGATTTGCAGTTTAGATGCTGTTTCCTCATTAAAAAAAAAAAAAAAAAAAAAAGCCACGGTCTGCGGCAGCCGGGCCATGGAAAGCTGACACGAGGAGGAAAACTACGAGTTCATATCGCAGTTCCCCCCAGAGAGCGAACAAAGTCATTTCAAGAGCAGCAGGCAGAGCCAGTGCTGAGTTTAAACAGAGCAGGAATAATCACACTGTGAAAAGGAGCAATAATTCAACTGTTTAATGAACGTCCACCTTCCAAAGGGAAGGAAAATGTGTAAAAAGACAAAAAAATATAAACACAAACACACAAAAACCTTGTAAAACTCAACATATTTTACAGAGATTAAAGATTTGCCTCTGGCTGCGGGAGGGAGAGCTGAGAGACGTTGGGAACGCCTGCACGACAACTCGAGTCGCGTCAGCTCGGTCCCACAGCTCGGCCTACGCATGTACAGGACATTTACAAATGCCTCCCCGACCGCACCGACACTGAGGATGCCTCCTAGAGCTAAACAGCTCCTCGCTGAAGCTCTAACGCAGCTCAGCCTCAAACCACGTGCTGGACCCAAGAGAGGGATCGTACAGGACAAAGGCACTGAACATCGGAACAGGCTGGTGGGAGAGGATCCCAGGCAGAACCTGAGGGCCTGGAGTCACACCGCGGAGTCTACAGTCAAGCACAGGGATCCTCGTTTTCAGGACAAAAGTATTGGTGGCTCCTCATCTGGTTAATTATGGCAGAGGGTTCAGTGAATTGTAAGTTTGTGTGAATTGGGAAATCTCAATTTCAAGCAAACCCGACTAACAAAATCAAATGTGATGTGATCTCTTCTAATGCCATAAAGTAGAGAAGTAATGAGAGCGAAAGCAAATTCCAGCCACATTAACGTAGGAAGTGCTTCTCGTTTTAGACAAGAGCTCTGTGAATCAACCCCAAACAAAATCAACATGCTACATCAAAATATCCATGCCAGGAAAGAGGAGGAGGCCAAGTCCACTGGTGACTGGAAGAGGACAAGAGGCAGATTAGAAGGATGAGACCTAAAAAACTCCTTCTCCTCTCTGCTTGTGGCCAACGCCAAACATCCTGGATAGTGACCAGTTCTTGGACAAGGTCACTGAGGAGCCGAGTAGCTAGCGGCTTTCTGGTGAGAAACAGCCTGAATTCTCGCAAGACTCAACTTAAAGAGCATCCGGTCCGGCTTCTTTGGTCCTGCACGTGGATCCAGTGGATCATCTGGGATCCCTCAGCAGGTTCTGATGAATTGAGCTGACTATTCTCCGCAGGTAGTGGTGCCCGATCGGAACATCGGAGAGCACAGCAGAGATCTCCTCCTCCCTGGGAAAGGCAGAAATACCACACGTGTTTGAGAAGACGCGGAGCAGCCAGTTCCCCATCCCTAACTTGGAAACTGAAGTTGTATGGAGTGATTCTTTTTGTTCCACTCACCCGATATTCCCAATCCGTTTCTGGACCGCAAAAGGCAGCGAGGCAGATGGGTAGTTGGCAGAGAGGGACAGCATCACCTCAAACTTCATGAACACTGCCGAGGCGGAGAACAAGAGCTTCACCCTGCAAGAGAAATAAACACAAAGGTGAACATAAAACATTCTAATGAACCACTGCTGCCTCAAATCGGGGTCCAGAGTGAAAACAAGCACTGTAATTAATGCAACAGTAACTTTTAAAGGGATCCAGTATGTACTAGAATTTCAGAAATAAGGGTAAAAAAATCTCTCCATTCCAATATCATCAGGATTTTAACGCTAAATTGGAATGCAGGCCCCCAGCTCTCCTCACAGGAGAAGTTAATTCACACAATTTTCAAAAACCTATGAGAGAATATAAAGTAAAGATCAAAACTGTGTTTTCTAGTTAACACAAAATATTCCCAGGTAGCTCAAGTATTCTGGAGCTCCGAGTAGGACTGGTTCCAATTCCAGAATTCTAAGATTGTTTCATTAATCCAATCTTATTTAAATCAGGCCATATTTCAGCACATGGCTCTCGTCTGTGACAACGTGCACTGCCTCGTTAAGTATCCAACAGTAAAAGGAGAAGGGAATGAAGCTGGGGAAGGGGCTGGAGCACAAGCCTTATAAGAGGTGGCTGAGGGTCCTGGGGCTGAAGCAAACAGAAGGTTAAAAGGAAGAAAACACAAAGCTGCAGGTGAACTCCAGGCTCTGCTTCCTTTGCATTGCTGCATTCTGGCCTCAAGTTTCAAGCCAGAGACAAGTAAACAGGAGAGCAGTGAGGAAGGAGAAGTTATGTGATAGTATGGAAGGTGGCTGAACCCAAGAACAGCTGTAATTTCGATACATCTGGGTATTAGAATGCATTTGCATTAAAATAAAGATTGTTGTTAAAATTGTTGCATAAAATCTCAATTTCAAGCAAACCCGACTGACAACAATGCAATGTTTTGTTCCTGGTTATGCAGCAACACTCTCTGAAGGCCCAGTCTGGACTTCATACGAGTTACTCACTTTGTGTCATCGATATCCATCTTCAGAAGGTTAAATTTTCCACCCCACCTCTCCAGAAATTCAATCTCCTCTCCCAGGGTCCTGCAGTGGCTCACCACCAAGGAGACATCGTGAAGAACCTAAGTGGGCAAGTGGAAAGGAATCACACGGGCCCTCAGGCTGGTAAACTGTGCGAGGCTTGAAAATGCAGCTTATCCTACAAAATACACAAAACCCGAGTAGTTTAACTGCTCTCTCAGGTTGGATGTGGAAATGAAACTGTACAAGCATAGCAGATGCACATTCTTTGCTCTAATTTCCCCTTTCTCCTCTGTCGACAGGCGTACACGGAACACAGGAACACCAAGCCTGGCCTGGCAATCCAAAGCAGGAATTCTTTAGGGAGCAGAGGGGCATTCAGCTCAATTCTTTAATCTCTACTAGCAGGAAAAATGGGATTTTAAGAAATCCCTCAGACATCAACACAGCAAACAAAGAGAAAACCACAGGTTTTGGGCCTCTTGCCTTCAGGAGCAGGTACTTTCCCTCACACTCGAAGCAGATTTCGGTTTGCATCGATGAAGCACCCATTAAAATGCTTTCCTCTCAGTATCAGCCCTGCTCTCTGTGACAGAAGAGATTCAGTTTTCTCCCAGAGACTCCTAGGCTTTCCCAGAGCGTTACCTGGGGCAAGTACTGCAGCGTGGGACACTTCTCCTGCCAGCACCCCTGACTTTCAATAAACTGGAAGATGAGTCTTTGGACTAAACAGGAGGAGGGTGGAGCTTCTTCCTCTGCAACACAAAAGGAAAACACATTGCCAGAAAGCTTTTACAAGCCAGAGCATGAGCAGATAAACCCCAAACCTAGAGAAATCTTCCCAAGAACATCAGGGCAGCTACTTTCAAGCCACTGGTAACATCTTACCATCCAAGAGGGATTCAAAGCTCAGGCTAACTATCTTTCTGGAAGGATCTTCACCAGAAGCGTCACCGTCTGGGAAGGAAAAGGAATAAAAAACAGATAGTGGTTATTTCCATATTAGTTCTGGAGTCACAGCTATTTCTTTCCAGAAAAGGAGTGTCCAGAGGAGGCCACAAGGTTGGTGAAGGGTTTAGAGGGGAAGCCATATGAGGAGCGGATGAAGCCACTTGGTCTGTTCAGCCTGGAAAGGAGCCCAAGGGGAGACATCGTTGCAGTTTACAGCTTCCTCACACAGGGAGGAGGAGGAGGCACTGAGCTCTTCTCTCTGGACCCCAGGGAATGGCAGGAAGATGCACCAGAGGAGGGTTAGGTTGCATACTAGGAGAAGCCTCTTCCCCCAGAGGGTGGTGGAGCCCGGGAACAGCTCCCAGGGAAGCAGTCACGGCGCTGAGCCTGACAACATTCCAGAAGTGTTTGGACAATGCCCTCAGCCTCACGGTGTGAATGTTGGGGTGTCCTGTGCAGGGACAGGAGCCGGACTCGATGATCCTTGTGGGTCCCTTCCAGCTCAGGATGTTCTATGATTCTAAGATTACATTCTTTTCTGATTATTCATAGGAAGCACCAACAAACACGTCCAAAGCTGCCTCTAAGCTCACAGGCTCCCACTATACTACAGTTTCTGTTTCCTTTCAGCAGAACTTCACAAATACAGGTACTTGAGATGTCTATTAGGTAACTATTTCACCTTTCAAGTTCAGAAAAGGAAGAGCTACCAGCTGTGCACCTTACCTATCGAAGGTCCAAACACAACTGTGAGTCCAATCGAATCATAAAGGAAAGTGAAGACTGCCTGCTGTTCGCTCCATTCTGCGATCTCCCACTCGGTGAAGCTAAAAAGAGGAAAAAAAGACACCATCACCCTAAATTCCAACCGACACAGTTACCTGAAGGACAAAGAGCAGGGGTTTAAGTGTACATGCAGGTATTACCACATAATTACCGACGCAATTTCCACTTTCCAACAGAATGTAACAATCTGTTGGGAATGCGAGCATGAAACTACTCATTTCACATAAATCATTCATTTTGGAATTGAGGAGAGTTGGATTTAAAAAGACTGAATGCAGTATCACTGTAAAGTTGTTAAGAGAACAGCAGTGCATCACACATGGAAGCTCACCAGGGCTTTACTGCTTATCCTTGCCTGCGAGGAGACCGGCATCCAAAGGCTTCCCAAATCAAACAAGGAAAACCAACCACAGAAACAGTTACATACGAATGTGAGGGCCCAGAAGTAGCAGAAATAAAACCTGAGTCTTTTCCTTACTCATAGCTCTCCACAAGGTCCCGGTATCTTTTTTCTTTCTCCCTTAGCTGGTCCATCTCAGCAAGCATTTGCTCGTTCTGAGTCTCCAGCTCCAACAGCTCTCTGCAAAGACAAATCGACCCTATGAGATGTAGCACACTGGTTAAAGCACCACCAGCCCCCCAAAACCAGAGTTACTTAGGGTATGCAGATCCTCTCTGATACCTCACCTTTGGAGTTCCTCTTCTTCGGCTTCGAGGATTTTCAATTCTAAGAGAAAAGGAAAAAAGCGATGAGAGAAAAGGGCATAACAAGCCCTAACCCGCTGCACGGTCGCTGCTCTTTACAATATGAAAGGTTTCAGCTTGATGGCTGTTGCTCCTGCCTGGATACAGATATGTGGTCAGGAAAGGCTGGTAAATACTGAACAATTGAAGTGCTGAATACAACAGCCAGCACACACAAAGATCTTCAAGTCACACTGTACCGAGTTTTAAACTCCATTTTGCCATGGGAAAACTAGTCCTTTTCATACTTTAACATGTCTCATTAGCTATATCCAATGTGGAAATGAAAGACACAGTGTTTGCATCCACATCAGAGATTAATAAATCAGGGTGGGGGTTGAGTACCGCGCTACCCAGAATTTAAGAGACAACCTGAAAGTGCATTTAGCCGCTACCGTTACCTTTCTTCAGGTTTTTCCCTTCGGCCACTCCATCACTGCAGTCTGCTTCCCAGTCATCGGAATCTGTGGGAAAGAAGAATCAGCTCTGCAGAACGCCCAGAGTCAACGCTGAGATCCCATTTTATTTGCCTGTGTGTTCTATAGTATTTTAGAGCAAACTAAAAAAGGGACAAAAAGCTGGAAAAGCATCTCCCAAAAACCTCAAAAAGTAATAGATAAGGAGGAAACCCCTTTTACTGCATTGTTTCAAAACTGCTGCTGTGCAATTTGGAAGAGCCTACCCAGGATAGTGGTGGAATCAATGTCCCTGGAGGGGTTCAAAACACGTGTGGCCGTGGCACTTTGGGACATGGTTTACTCAGCACGAAGGGGTTGGGCTGACGGTTGGACAGGATGAGCTGAGGGAGCTTTTCCAACCTTAAAAATTCTATGATTCTGTGATTTGATTTCTACTTAGGGCACCGGAAGAAAATGCAGTTGGAAGAAAAGAAGTGAAAACACACAGAGCATGGTGATGCAGCAATACCAAGCAGAGACTGTGGCTGAACAAGTTTTAAATCACTCAGTTAGGATGCTGAAGCAAAACGGTCCTGGAGCGCAAAGCTCCGGCTCGCCTGCCTGCAGGCTGGCAGGTTTTGCAGCCGTTCCGAGCCACGTGCTGCCAGCACCGTGCCGTTATCGCTAGATTTATCCAGCTTGGTTCCATTTGTTACTGTGAGGGTGGGGAGGAACTGGATGGGCTTTGAGGTCCCTTCCAACCCAAACCATTGCATGATTTTGGCACAGATACGCTCCTGCTCTTTGCATGATGTGTAAGTGATTCCCACAAGACAGGTTTGCAGACACAAATGAAGGCATTTAGGTCACCGGTTTGGAAACACGTACCTGACTCCAGAGCAGCCAAGCAGCTCTCTGCCTCCTCGATCAATTCATCCAGCTTCTTCATCCTGGCTTGCAGCTTTTCATGTTGTTCCTGAGATGGGAAAATTGTACTCAAGTCAATGACATGTTTTAAGAAGCTGAACTGTCTGCTGGGCCCACCATGCGGGTCTTTGCTTGCCAAGAAACTAAAGAGGTGGATATAACCCATCACTGAGTGAAGAAGCAGCCTGACAAACACTGAGGCAGTAGCTGCGTGGGAGAAAGTACTAAATACTGGACAAAGCATCTTCCTAATCACTTTTCTGATGAAGGGATAAGAGAAGACATGGAAATAAATGAATTCTGAGAGCTTTTAACACATACAAATCCCTTCCAACCCAAACCATTCCATGATTTCAAGCTTCCTATAATGTAAGTGCAAGAAAGTCACTGTCCCAACAAGGTTTATATTTGCATGTAAATAAAAGGAAACTACTTTCAATAGGAAGGAAACTTCGGAGCGAATGCACGCTTCCACACAATAACTGCTTCTACCCCTGACAGTCAAAGACAGATGAAATATGGTAGAGGTTCCTTTTTCACCTCTGCAGCCTTGTGGCACGTTACCTGCGCGCTCTGCAGCAATTTGCTGTACAACGTCGCCTTTTCATTGTGCGCCAAGATCTTGCTCTCCTTGGTGAAATAGGATTTCATTTTATTCAGTTCTGCTCCAAAACTCTTCAGCTGCAACGAATGGAAAACACAGAAGAGGAAGTAAATGGGAATGTGCAACCAAACATTGGTCCATCCATCAACTCTTTTGCCTCTTCCTCCCTTCTCTGCTCCTCCCACAATCCCATTCCCTAGCAGCAGTGTTACACCACACCTGCAAATCAAATCAGTTCTAAACCCGGACAATCCCTGTTGATTCAAGCACAGTTGCCTCATAAACTAACTGGTTTTCTTTGCAAATATCCAGCAAGATCTTTACTCAAAGCACCTTCATGAAGCACACCAGATGTCTCTCATTCCACTCGTCTGAGATGTGTTTGGGTTGGAAGGGACCTCAAATCTAGTTCCAGCTGCTGCCATGGGCAGGGACACCCTCACAGCAAAATATTTCTTCCTAAGATCTCATCTCAATCTCCCCTCTTGCAGCTCAAACCCATTCCCCTGATTCTATCCCTGCCCTTCCTGATCCAGAGCCCCTCCCCAGCTTTTCTGGAGCCCCTTTCAGTCCTGGAAGCTGCTCTAAGGTCTCCCCACAGCCTTCTCTTCTCCAGGTTGAACAACCCCAACTCTCTCAGCCTGGCCTCGGACAGGAGGTGCTCCAGCCCTCGGATCATCTCCATGGTCTCCTCTGGACCCGTTCCAACAGCTCCACATCCTTCCTGCGCTGAGGACTTCAAAACTGAACACAGGACTTTCGCTTTAATACATTTTAAAAGGGAAATACCCTTGCATTCTTCAGACATGTTGGAAGTTCCCATAGCAGTTTTCCATTCAGAAGATATTTTGCCTTGTATCACCTATCTCCCTACTGTTACTCTGAGGTCATCCTGGTTTATTTTATTTGAATACATAAATTAACCTTATTGCTTTGTTATGTAAGAAACGTTCTCTCTCCACACCGTCTTACCTCTTCATCAGAGCAGGTTCGCATCACTTCCCACAAACCCCTGTTCACATTCACCAGGAGCTGATCGTGGATAGTTGTGTATTCTTTTAACCTGAAACGGGGAAAAAAGAAAAGGCTCTAAGTCTTGTTGCAGCTGCACTGAGCATGTGAAGAAGCACATTGGCATTTATACAATTCATTCCTCTTTTCTAATTAAAACAAGGAAATGGAAATATCTTTTGGTCTGACATCTTGGAGAAACCCTTTCTTAAGCTGAGGACTCCAGAACTGGGCGCAGGCTCCAGGTGGGTCTCCCCGAACGGAGCAGAGAGGCAGGATCCCTCCCTCCCCGCTGCTCCCACGGCTCTGGATGCAGCCCAGGACACGGGGGGTTTCTGGGCTGTGAGTGCACATTCCTGGCTCAATATTGCACATTGGTGGCTCACGTATGTAATGTGTTAACTTTCTTCAGGCCACTTTGCATGCAACCAGGGCCGAAAAATAGATTTACTAATACACTCTGTGACTGAGAATCCACTTACTCCTCTATCTTCTGAGAGAGGGCCTGGCAGTCTTCTTCATAAATACGCAGCTTGGGGCGATAAATATACTGGCTGTAAATGAGGTCTTCTGGCGTCGGCGGTGCACTGAGCCCACCCTGCAGAAAGAGATGGAAGAGCATGAAGGAAAAGAAAAGAAGCAGCATGTTTTTCCACGACAGTAAGTCTCTATCAGTTCATGTACAGAAAACAACAAGGGTCCAGGTATGTGTTTCTATTCTGGACTTGTCTGGTTGGATTCTCACCCAGCTTTTTCACGCCGTGTTTCCTCCCTTCGGAGCATGGAATTCATCACTACAGTTCAAAACCAAAGTAAGATTGGAAGAGATTAACGTCCTTTTGGATGAAGCCTTGAAAAGTGTGGCACGTAACCCAGGGAACAAGAGTGCTCTGGAATAAACAAGGCAGCTGTGCTTGACTCAGAATTGACGTTCCTAATTTTTAACAAGTCTTAGCACATCAAGTAAACACGATTGGGGGATTTTAGCCAGCTGCCTACATACCAGAGCACATAAATAACTGATGTTAATTCCATCCCTTCCAAGAAAGCTGTCAGGGGATGGTGATGGTGTTTGGTTTTTATCAGAGATGAGTCAGTAGTGAATGGTACCGGGCTTTTGTGAGCCCGATGAATATTTAGAGACAGCTCGGTGTGAATAACTGCGTATCAGAAGCATAAACTGAGCAGTAACTAAGAGACCAGAGCATTTAAAAGAACAACGGAAGAGATTTCAAAGTCAACAAGAGCAGATCAACCCAAAGATACTGTTTCATGAAGAGACTGAAACTCATTCTGGTTTTCAGTACCAAAGAAAAAGAAGCATCAGGCTTGGAGGTGAGCGAGTTGATGGAAATTAAGAAGAGACAAAGGAATCTAATTTAAAGTCAGACACTCACGCTGGCTGGCACATGGCTGTGCCGGGGCTTCTGAATCGGAACATGGACTTGAAGAAGCGTAAAAAACTCCCCAACTGTGATAACGCCGCTCTGAAATTTCTGTAAAGATGTGGAAAACATAAAATTAGCGCATTCTTCAGGTGAGAATGCTTACTTGCATACACACACACAGGTATTTTTCCTGTTAGGAGAAGCAGCTGGCATTGTTCAGCTATTTACGCACCTCCCGTAAGGTGTCTTCACAGATGCTGTCTGTGAGGAGCTGAGACTCGAACTGGCTGCTTCGCTGAACTAGGCAAAAAGAAGGGGATATTGCTGGGGTTAATAATATTCTTATGGTAATACAAACCTAAGCTCATCAGCTCTAGAAGAAAAAGCAGTTTTAACGTAGACTTTGACCTTTATGTGTGTTTCTAGGGCTGAATGAAGGAACTGAGGAAGCAGGGGGACACATAAGGAGGACTGGATTAAGAATCTGATTTAAAATACAATAAAATCTGTGTCAGAGTGGTCATGAAATTACTTCTCTAGGGGAAAAAAGCCATATCTAACATACTGACAGGTAATAAAACTGAGCAGGAGGCTCCAGCCACTCCCCAGAGGGCCTCCTGCGTAGACTGAGACCAAAGAGCTAGCAGCTTTTGAGGCATTTGAGTTCTGAGCCCACAAGGGCGAGTTCTGCACTCAGAGGAAAGAGCCCAGCTTCTGCTGGATGAGGTACATGCTTTCACAGCCATAATTGGAATTGATTTTGTAAATAGAGGCAAGATATTGCTTATCAGATGACTGGCAGATTTCTGCCTCGTTGTTAGTTAACAGCTAATTAGCTGGAGCTAATTAGAGCCTGTCGCTGTGAGGAGTCTTTTCCATGAGCACGGTGCTGAGACGTGTGGACTCGCTCTGAGTGGAACAACCTTAAATCAGCTTTGGGCCAGCAGGATTCAACCTGAGCCTCTGCTCTGTGTTAAGGTGACTGCACTGGCCCAACCTGTCCAAGAAAACAAAGCTCTGCTTAAATCCTGCTCCTTCTTCGCATCCCAGTCGTCCTTGACCAGCTTGGACTCAGTCAGAAGGTAAAAGCACTGACTGGTTGGGTAGGAAGCTGTAACACAGGCATTCCAAGCCTCTCCCATGTCAAATACGAACCACGGGTGGGCTCGGCCTTGATTCAGCGTAAAGAACAAAAATGCTTGAGACCATTCCCACAGCAGAAAACTTACTTGTTAATTCTGTGTCAACCTTAACAGAATCCAGGGAGCTGCTGGTGCTGGCATGAGCAGAGTCAGGGCTCTTAGTTGACAGGTTTGGAGGATCTTCACCTTCACAAACTTCTACTCGGCTTTGGGACACAGCGTCAAAAGCAACCTGAGATCAGTGAGTTTGGAAAACAATATTAAGAGCTATATGAAACAATATAAGAAGTTGGTCAGTGTTTCATTGAAACAGAAGTCCTGCCTGTTAGTGCTCACTGTGCCCTTATGAGCAATGGTCTCACCTGCAAGTCTTGAGGGGTCTTGCCATCCAAGTTTTCATCCCTCTTGAGCTTCTTTGGGCTCTGAACCTCCTCCTCGTCCTCTTGTTCCAAAGCTCTTTTTGTGTCCTTGCAAGCTTTTGTCTCTTCCAATTGATTCTTCTCATTGTGGGAGATGTGGGGTTTGCTTATCTTATTGCAAGTGTTTTCCATGAATTCGGAGCTGACTGATTCATTTGAATCCATTTCTTCTAGGCAGATGGGAAGAAATTCATCTACTATGAACTGAGAAGGGCTGAAATTCTGCTGACCAGGCTTCTTGTTACCCGGGGTCTCAGCAGCATCGACACTGACTTCTGAAACGGCTGCCTCGCTTTTGTCTGAAGCTTTGGCACATGTGTCCTGTACACCGGAGACAGAGGCGGGTCTTCTGCTCGGTAATTTAGGCTGGAAGATACCTAGAGGGACATATAGTCCTTGATATTTATCCTTAAGTGTCACACCCACATTTGCCTCTACGGGAGCAGCTCTGGATTCGAGACTCGCGTCTTCCTGCTCTTTGGGATAAAAGACATTGTTTGGTTCACTTGTAGTATTTGTTCCCCACCTCAAGGGGTCTCCTGGCCGAGTGGATGCGCTGGACACCCCGTCAGACAAAGCGGTTTCAGAAACGGAGAGAACTACAGATTTCCTTCTCATATTTTTCAGTTTTGAACAAACATTTAAAATTCCTGATAATTCAGGTGCAAGAGCAGGGTGCATTTCATCTCTTGGGCTGTCGCCCCCTGAGCGTTGCTTGCTTTGTTCCGAGTTTATTTGCAGGTCACCTGGAGGGGTTTCTGCTGTAGCCGACAGCCCTGCAGTTTCCTTCGATCCCTCATTGGGAACTGGACCAAAGCTGGCTCCAGCCACCCCTCCACACGTAGCTAAGTCTCCATGTCCAGACGCATCCTCTTTCAACCCTTGGTTTCTCTGAGCAGTGTGCGCATCTGGAGAACCTGCCAGAGGATCCAGGTGCTGGATGGCAAGCGACACGTGGGATTCCACATCCCCACCTTGTTCACTGCAATCCATAAGCTCATTACTCAGAAGCTTGAAAGATACTCTCTCAGGTTTCAGGTTTTCAGGAGGTACTAGATCCTGCTGACTGCTTCCAGGGACAGAATCATCCATGGGAGGGTGAAGGTCCTGCGGTGCCTGCACATCCATCATCTCTTCTAGAAGTGGAACAGAATAAACGGGATGTACTGTTGCGCCACTGTGGACCTCAACAGCTCCTTTCTCACTGGGAAGTGCTGAGGCTGACGAAGCAGAAGAGGGAATGCTGGGCTTATCCTTGGATTCTGTGCAATGTTCACCATTCAGGTCTTTTGGGTGCAGGAAACCCGTTTCCTTGCTGCAAGAAGATGATGCACTAGGCGCATCTAGTTGCTGAATGCTTTGATGCGAATCTTCTCGGTTCTCAAACCCATTCACGTTGTTGTTAAGAGCAGTGGTGTGAGATGCAGTAATTTCCATATCGTCTTGGTTGTGGGTGAACACAATGGTTCTATCAGCAAGAATGGCTGGAGTGGCCCCTCTGTCCTGCACATCCATCTTCCCACTCAATGCAGCTGTGTGAGTTTTAGTGAGCTCCATATCCTCAGCCAAAGGAAAATCGATGGTTCTGCTATCGGAACGAGCCTTCTGTCCAACTTGCTCAACCTGGTTTAATCCTCCCTCGTGGAAGACTTCACCGCTTTCATCCACAGAGGGACACTCGGTCATTTCCATGTTAGCCTGGTAACTCGTAAACAGAACTGTGGAGGTGAACGGAATGCGCTGGTTGGGTTGCCCGCCTCGCAGGGAATTTCCTTCTGGAGCTGCGTTGTGGGTTTTGGTGATTTCCATATCGTCCAGAGCAAACACAGTCGCTTCGCTCTCCGGCAGTGCCTGCTGCCCAGCCTCGTTATCTGGTTTATCACCACATAAAACTTGCACGGCAATTCTACCTGTAGAGCAAGGCTGGGTGATGTCCATGTCATCCTGGGGACTTGGGAACGTAACAGCTTTAACAGGATGAGCTGAAGGGACAGAATGAAGCCCATCCTCATTTTGCAAGGCCATTTCATGGCCTATTGCAGCTGTGTGGCTCTCGGTGATCTCCATGTCATTATTCTCATCACTCAGTGAAAATAAAACAGTCCTTTCCCCTGCTGCTCGCATCAAGCTCTTCCTTCTGGTCCTTTTGGCGATGTTGAGCATCCCTTGAGCCGCAGCCTTCTCCGCAGGTTTATCGAGCGCGACGGCACTTATTTCCATATCATTGTTGTGGGTAAAGACACAAGTTTTATCTCCAGACTCCAGGGCTACATCACTGCTTGAACCTCTCTGCTGCAGAATGATTTTGTTATCGGCTGACACCGTGTGACTCCTGGTGATGTCCATATCGGCATCTGCTGGAAACACCACCGTTTGCTCATCTGCAAAAGGCGAATGTTTTAAACCAGACATTTTCTTGCCAGATACCAAGGAGGACGCGTCGCACACAGGCTGCTCCCGACTACTCATGGTAATCGCGACTTCTGTTTTTAAGGGCATTGTTTTATTGTCACCTTGAACCAGGTATGCAGGAACTGCTTTTCTCTCCAATAAAAGAGGATTGATGTTGTGATCAGGAACCACTACCCCACAGCTTTCAGTCAAGTCCATGTTTTCACCAGAGGGAAACACAACCGACTTCTCTAAAAACAGAGGCAATTGGGAACTTCCCTTACGTGGCTCCGATGGATTGGCTGCTAACGGCTCCTGGGCACCCCTCGAGCGCAGGCCAGCGACTGAGCAGGGATCTTGAAGCCCCTCGGCTGAAGAAACTGTTCTACCAACAGAAAAATCCCTCTCAGAACCTGAGTGAGGAGGCAATACTTTGTGCACTGCCTTCACAGTGTGCGTTCTCTCTTGCCTTTCAGAGCTTTGCCAATCTGCACTTATTCCAAGCTGTTCTTTTCCTTTCATCCCAGATGGAGCAGGGTCATTACTGGGAAGAAGCGAACCACTCGGAGCCCCAGGAGGAACCGTTTGCTGCTTTGTGCTCACTTTCAAGTCCCCACACTCTATTGCTGTGCTCTGACTCGTGATATCTACGCCAGAACTACCAGGCAACCAGGAGGTCTGGATTTGCAGCTGCTTGGGTATCACTTTATTTTGATCTTTACTCTCGTACTTTTCCACAGGAGCAACATCAAAGGCAGCTGGATGAGTTCTGGTTATGTCCATGTTCTCATCACCTGCAAACCTGTCTGTTCCGTCATTTGTGCAGGAAGCAGAAGCATTTGGAAGGTTTTCACCCAGCAGCTGAGACACAACAGCATTTTGGTTTTGCAGAGACACAAACGAGCGGGTAACGGTGACAGCACTCTCAGGGACATCTCTCTTTTGCTCCTGCAATGGACACAAGCTCTTTGCGCTGGAACTTGAATCACTTGCCTGGAAGTTTGTTTTTCCAAGCTTTTTATCAACCATCATCATCTCAAGACCTTCAGCTTGGTTGCTTTTAATATTCCCATTGATACCAATCACCTCAAGGTTTTCCTTGTCCATATCTAAGGAATTTGCATCTTCACTGACATCTTTGCTCTGGTTCTTTCTTGGAACTGTGTTACAGTGCATTTGCTTTGCAGCCATCCCATTGCTTTGGTCATCAATGACAATAGCATGGCATTTCGTTATTTCCATCTCTTCCTGTTCATTTAAAGTGTGAGATGTAGCTCTGTTGTCAAGAAAATGAGATTTGCAGGTGACAGAGACCAACACTCCAGCAGGAGATTCATTTTCAGCATCCTTCCCATCATCCTTGACAACCCAGGTTTTAGTCAAGTCCATATCTTCTCCAGAGAACATTAGTGTCTTCTCACCCGGCAGAGACAGAAGGTGTGAGCTGGCTGCTCTGTGCTGAGCTCTGCTCTTAGGAACATCAGTACATGAATCGAACCCAGCATTCACTGGCGCAGCTCTGTGCTCCTGGGTCACCCTCTCCATTCGTTCATCCGAGCCTGAAGGTGCTTCAAGAGCACTATTTCCATACGAGACAGACCCTCGATTATCTAAAGACATCAGACTCCTTGTAATGTCCCCATCACCTAGCGCTGGATGCCTGTTTTCTGCTAGCAAAGAGTGTGTATTAACTGGCTTTTCAGAAGGTTTAGGACATGAAACGCTCATTTCTTTGGTTCTGTCATTATGGATAATGTCAATGCAATTCCCAGTGATTTCCATGGCATTACACATAGAAAGCACAACAGCTTTATCACCTCGGAAGACAGTCTCCGAGCACACGGATCCTGGGATGGCAGACATTGCTCTGGCCTCTGGTTTAACAGTCCACACCGATGTCAGATCCTGTCTGTCTTCAACAGCTACTGCTTTCTTGTCTGTACAAAGCTGAGGGCCTTGCCGAACAGTTAAGAGCTGATTAGGTGCTTTCTTTAATATCGACTTATCCAACTCTGCAGATGGGAAATTCTTTTGGAAGTTGAGACTTTGATTCCCGACACTGGTGAAGGGAAAAGACACCTTTGCAGTGTGACTCACTGTCATATCCATTCCGTCATCTACAAACGCCTCGGTAACATCCGCACGCAGGAATTGCTCTGGCAGAGCGTCACAAACATCAGAGAACACGGCTTTAACATCAGATGCCTGGCATTTTGTCATTTCCATCCCATCGTCGTGCCCTTTGAAGACTTTTGTTACATTGCAGGTGTCCAGCGGTTCATGGGAATACACAAACTGTGCCGACGATCGTGCCACGTCTTCTGCAACTGCTGAAGGGACAAAGAACATGTTCTCCTTCTCAGGCCCCTCAGCAGGATTGGGTGCCTTCTCATTTGAGTTCAAGCTCATCAAAAATTCATTGAAATCTATTTTTCTGACAGTAGTAGCATCTTTCTTCTGTTCCAAAGACGGGCGCGGGTGGTCAGAGAAAAAAGGAAATTCTTTGCCCATTTCTGCCTTTCCACTGTTAGAGTTTAACCCTGTCAGAAACGATGTGATATCTATCTTCTCGGTGTTGTCAGCCTGGCTGCTGTCCTGGTTGCGCGAAATCACGGCTGTGTGACTGGCTGTCATATCCATTTCGTTTTCATCCAAGAAGATGAGGGTGGTGTCGTGCCTGTTTGTTCTCTGAGTGGCGTTGTGCACATCCTGCCACTGAAAATCAAATGAAGGGGAGAAACTACAATTACCAAATAGCAAACAAAGGATACAACTGTTTAGTCTATTTAAAACACACATCAACTAACACAACCCTAAGGCATAGCTTATCATTTCATCTTTTTTCCTTGAAAAAGCAATTATTGATTTCGGTCTTCCTGAATAAAAAATGACACATAGAATTATAGAATCGCTTAGTTGGAAAAGAGCTTTGAGGGACGTGGCTGGAGAAAAGGGGTTCTGGGAGCAGTGAGGGACCTGGGGCTGTTCAGCCAAGAAAAAAGGAGAGTGAGGGGAGGCCTGATCACTCTCTGCAGCTCCCGGTAAGGAGGTTGTGGGGAGGTGGGTGCTGTGCTCTCCAACCAAGAGACAGGACAAGAGGAAATGGCCTCAAGTTACACCAGGGCAGGTTTAGATTGGATATTGGGAAACATTTCTTCACAGAAAGGGCTCTCAAACCCTGGCAGAGGCTGCCCAGGGCGGTGGTGGAGTCACAAGCCCTGGAGAGGTTTAAAAGCCGGGCAGACAAGGTGCTCAGGGATCTGGTTCAGTAGTGGACAGAGATGGTTGGACTCTCAAAGGTCTTTTCCAACCAAACAATTCTGTGATTCTATGACTACTGCAGGATAACACCTTTCAGATTAGAAAAATGCTTCTAGATCTAGATTATCTTTCAGAAGAATTTTATGTGAAAAGATTTGGGTTTAGGCAATTGAGATATTTTTCAGATTTCTCCACAAATTACTGGAATATATTTGGGACACTGATATTTTCAGCACCAAAAAAATAAAGGAGGTTTCACATACCTCAGTCTGCTGCACCGCTGCCTGGATGGGGGCGTGAAGCAAAGTGTTCATCCCTGTCAAAAGAAAAGGAGACGCTCCATTTGTTGCATTAGTTTCTTATTATTTTATGCAACGAGCTGAAGATCCAGGCGCTCGGTTTACAAATATGACCAAGTAAGTACAATGCAAACCAAATCTATCTTGAAATGTAGAATCAAGGAATAGTTTGGGTTGGAAGAGACCTTAAAGCCTGGGCCAAGGCCTCCCCACCCTCAGCGTGAAGAATTTCTTCCTAATGTGTAAATCTCCCCACTTCCAATTTAAGCCATTATGTATTTCCAGAACTCCCTTCAGCACACGGAAGAACCGCTCATCCCTCTACAACGCAAGGATTCTAAACAGCTTTAGGGGAGAAAGCCTGTCTCTGCACTGGCTGTCTCAGTCAGGGCGATTGTTCTAAGCGTGTTTAAATTACTCAAACAGAATCAATCTTTGAATAAAGAGAGTCATTTCGTTATTAAATCTAATTCCTAACTCACCGGTGATCTCACACGGAACGGCTTCGGGGTCTTCATTTCTACAAGAGGTAGGTGAAGTAAACAGTTTGTTAAGGGACTTCAAACAGAAAGCTTCAGCCATGTACTGAGGAGGCAGGGGATTCCGTGGCATCGCTCATATGGACTGGGCAGCAACATCAGACACTGCTTAGAGTTCTCCAATATATTCAGATTCCAGATTCAATCTTATTTCCCACAAGATTCTCTCACCTTATCTCACCAGAAGCCATCATTCAACACACAGATGGCATTTTAATTCCCCATTAAGTTAAAAAACAAGAAAATATTAATTCATTGTTTTTAACTCAGCCTGCCTGCTTTTAGTTATTTCTTTCTCTGGGAAACCTAAGCCATGTTCCTAACACTCCAAAGCATTCCTCTGTAAAACAAAGAGCTGGATGAGATGCCCAGCTTGTCTGGGCTTCTGTCTAACTTTTAAAGTCATCTGCTCTCCACTGTTTTATTGATTGCGGTTTCAAGATCCAGAAACCTTAGCTAGACCACTGACTTTTATATTTATATATATATTTGTGCACACACATATGTGTATGTACATGTTACTGTATTGGGTTGACACTTTAAAAGGAGTTAACCACAGTTCTACATAAGCTGCTCCCTTGCTGGATATTTTAAATGGAAGACATTCCCCTTCACGCACAGAAATTCTCTAAATCTGCTATTTTCCTTATCAGCTCATTTTCATTTTAAGAAGCCAATCATCATGTTTTATCTAGACAACAACAGTGAGGCCAGACCAAGTTACAGTAAGAAATAGCAAAGACCACCTCTGTCAGGTCTGGAAAGCGGTAGGTCTCTCCTGGAAACCATTCCCCTGCAGGCAGCTTTGGAAGAAGACAGTTTAAAGCCATAATGGTTCAATTTTTCTGAAACCGCTATCTTTTTGTCAGTGACCAACACAGCTAGACCCATATTTTTCCTTCTTTCCCCACTCAAAAGCATGGAGTAATTAAATACCTAAATAAATATGCATGCTGTGTTTCTTTGAGGAGCAATATTTTGATGGCTGCACGCCACGTGAAGAAAGGTACCTGCAGGACAGAGCTCTGCAGTCAGGGGAACTGTTTCCAAACTTACTGATTAAGCAGGACATCATTCCTTGTATCTGCTCCACACCCTAAAAACAGTAAGAACGTCAGAGATTACAATGTGAGAAGCAGGACCAAAACATCCAGAAAAGAGAGCTAACTGCATGGAAAAGAATGTTCTGAAGCTGTCATTCTGGTTGTGCCTTCTGGCAAAAACCCAGGGAAGCGAAGTACTTAGAAATGCATTAGCTTGAAGAGCTAATCGTCAAGGCAAGGATCTGAAGGATCCTTCCTAGGTCACCTCTGACAGAGTGATTATGGCATCCTGCTCAGCCTCTTCTTGATCGAAATCCCCACAGCAGAGCCTGTTTTAGGGGTGTTTTGTCTAAAAGAACAATTCCTTTGCTGAGCTACCAGGCCCACAACACCAGTAACAAATGGGTTTTCAGCCAGCCCATGATAGACGGGTGAGCATGTTGTTCTTTATCTGCAAGTGACAGGCCTGACATCTTAAATTCAGGCTAAAATCTTGTTTCTGACAGTTTGTGATCCTATCAGGAGGAGAGAAAAGAGTTTTACCTGTGCTTTCTCTCTCTGCCGCGCTACTCTTAAGGTCTCGCTGGAAGACTCTGCAGCTAAGGAAAAACAAAACAGAACAACCCAGTTTTTGAAAAGCATAAGAACAACAGTTATGAAGCAAAGAATAAAAGGAGTTAACAAAAATCAGCCCTAATTTCAGTCTTTTCCATGTGGTACATTCTGAAATGAGATATCAAGAGCCAGAAGTGTGCTGAACTCAACTGTATTTTCCAATGGGAAGATGCCATTATCACACTAAACATGAAAATCACTGAAAAATGCAATGGGAAACAAAAATTTCTAATTATATTCAATTCATGGAACCCTTTTTTTATCTAGATAAAAGAGAAAAGGTACAATGGCTCCCTTAGCGCTCAGAATCAACTCACTATATAAACAGTCACCACTCTGCCCTTGCTGAACACTCACAGACGTGTGCGAATGGCAATTTTAGGGGGTGCAGATCGTTACCTACACCCTGCAGTTTATGGGAAGCTTTCAGATAAATAGAGGACGTAGATTTGCACCCTTCAGCTCCAACTTACTCGATGGTGTTTGCAAAACTGACACGGCGAGAGTTCTTCCTACGTTTTTCTATGTTGTTATCCTGGCAACAAAGAACACAACACTTGGATATCCAGAGAACTCTTCTGATTCCATAAGATACAATAAACACAGCTTTTATGGAACACAAACCCAAACAAAACCCCAGAGCCCTCAAAAAATTAACAGAGGAGCAAACTGAAGATGTTAAAAGCATTGTGAAGAAAGGCCTTACTAGACCTACCTGCGTCAGTTCATTCCCATTTCCCAGATCATCCAGAGGATTTCGCGGAGCCTTTAAGATCTAAAAGGAAATACAATAGTTGAGAAGATCAGTTCCAGCTACAAGAACTGATTACTCAGCTGAAAAGAGTTTCTAAGAGCCACCAATGCCTCAGTTAATCGTATCAACCCAATAGGCTCTTTCTGGGCTTTGGGACTGCTTCTCTTCCACTGTGAGGAGAAAATGAGTTCCCCTTCACAGCCTCCCCTCCCTCCCTCACAGAGTTCTCATTAGAGAAATGCTGTAAGGTACTCACAGAGGAGAGCCGCTTCCCTCTGATGTGCTCCGTGTTCTCACTGCAGGGGAAAGAGGGAAACAGGTATTAGGGGGTACATTTGATCCAAGACCTATTTCTTGAACAGCAGTGCTGCTCTTAATGTTAATAAACTGATTTCTCCATTATTTTTGCCAATGAAAAATTAAATAAACAAACTGACTTGGAATCAATCGGCCACTCCAGCACCGGTCCCCAAATATAAGCTTCGGAAAACCCATCTGATTGCCCTCCCATTTTTCTTCACAACAGGGAGCACATTTCGTTCAAGAGTCACTGAAGTGCACGCAGGGATTAAGAAAAGTTTTAGCTCCAAACGGTAACATTTACACCGCAACTTACTTTTCCACATTAGGGTCTACATAAATCTTCTCCATTTCTGAAGGAGGTGCTTCTTCTAGAAAATACAGCACTGAAATCCAAAAACATTAATGATCTCAGTAAGAAAACAGCATCTGACCCCAATGATACCAGCCTTCAATACTGTAACATCCCTCTCCATCTTTCTCTATTCACAGGAGCACACTGAAGTTCAAGAGGCCACTCAAGTCTTCTCAAGTCATATTTATTCCTAAGATCTCATCTCAACTTCCCCTCTTTTAGTTTAAAATCATTACTGCTAGTCCTATTGTTACAGGCCCTGCTAAAAAGTTTTTCCTCATCCTTCTTATCAGCCCCCTTTCTGGACTCGAAGCTGCTCTAAGGTCTCCCCACAGCCTTCTCTCCTCTAGGCTCAACAACTCCAACTCTCTCAGCCTGGCCTTGCACAGGAGGTTCTCCAGCCCTCAGATCATCTCTGTGACCTCCTCTGCACTCACTCCAGCAGCTCCGTGTCCTCCCTGTGCTGAGGATCCAGAACTGGACTTGGGGCTCCAGGTGGGTCTCCCCACAGTGGAGCAGAGGGGCAGGATCCCCTCCCTCCCTGCTGCTCCCACGGCTCTGGATGCAGCCCAGGACACGGGGGGTTTCTGGGCTGTGAGTGCACATCGCCGGCTCATGTTGAGCTTCTCCTCCCCCAGCACCCCAAGCCCTTCTCTCAGGTCTGCTCCCAGCCTCTTCATCTCCTAATCTGTACCCACAGTGAGGATTGCCCTGACCCAGGCGAAGGACCTCAGGAGGTTTTCACAAGCCCACTTCTTCAGCTTCCAGGTCCCCCTGGATGGCATCCCCTTCCCTTTGAGCAGAACCACAGATTGTCCTGAGTTGGAAAGGACCCACGAGGATCATCGAGTCCAACTTGTGTTCCTGCACAGGACACCCCAACATTCACACCATGGCTCTGAGGGTGTTGGTCAAACACTTCTGGAGCGCTGTCAGGCTTGGCACCGTGGCTGCTTCCCTGGGAGCATTTCCAGCGCTCCACCACCCTCTGGGGGAAGAACCTGCTCCTAATGCCCAACCGAACCTACCCCTGGCGCATCTCCCCGACATTGTCTGGGGTCCTGTCACTGGTCACCAGAGAGAAGACTCCCTTCCCCTCTGGATCCATCCCCCTCCTCCCTTCTGACCCCATCCCCCTCCTCTCTGGATCCATCCACCCCCTCAGTTTGCCCCCACCCCGTACCCCAGATCCCCTCGCAGGGAACTCTCCCCAGGGCCGGTCCCGGAGCCCCTCGCTCCTCTTTTCCGCTCCCTCCTCCCATCCCCTCCCGCCTTTGTCCGCCCTTACCCGCAGGATCCGCCCCAAACACGGGCACCGGCCGCCGCCCCGAGCCGTCCCGCCGTGTCCCCGGGCCGGGCCCTCCCGGCAGGGCTGGGCCCGAGCTGCCGCCGCCGCCGCTTCCCTTTCAAACCCAACCGCTGCGCGCCAAACCGCCCTCCTCACGACAGCGTCGCCGCGCTTTACGGCAGACGCAGCCGTTGAGCATGGCGGCCTGCGCGGCGCTCGGTACAACACGGAGCCCCTGCAGTCCCACCCCCGGCCACGGGCAGGGACACCTCCCGCTGGATCAGGGGCTCCAAGCCCCATCCAGCCTGGCCTGGAACCCCTCCAGGGATGGGGCAGCCACCACTGCTCTGGGCAGCCTGGGCCAGGGCCTCCCCACCCTCACATCAAAACGTTTCTGCCTAAGATCTCATCTCAATCTCCCCTCTCAAAACCCTTCCCCTGGTCCTGCTCTTGCCCTCCCTGATCTAGAGCCCCTCCCCAGCTTTCCTGGAGCCCCTTTCAGTCCTGGAAGCTGCTCTAAAGTCTCCCTGGAGCCTTGTCCTCTCCAAGCTTAACAGCCCCAACTCTCTCGGTCTGGCCTCGTAGGGGAGGTTCTCCAGCCTCGGATCATCTCCGTGGCCTCTTTTGCACTCGCTCCAACAGCTCCATCTCCTTCTTACGCTGAGGATCCAGAACTGGACTCGGGGCTCCAGGTGGGTCTCCCCGAGCGGAGCAGAGGGGCAGGATCCCCCAGTCCCTGCTGCTCCCACGGCTCTGGCTGCAGCCCAGGACTCGGGTACTTTCTGGGCTGCGAGCGTGGAGCTTTTTACAAGCCGATCAGACCATCTGCTTAGCGATCTGGTTCAGCAGTGGAGCCCGTCCCGCTCGCGGTACCGGGCGCCGGGGCGGCAGGGGGCGCTCTCCCCGCGCTCTTATGCGCCGCGCTGGCCGCAGCCTCATCGTGACGAGGTGGCCGAGTGGTTAAGGCGATGGACTGCTAATCCATTGTGCTCTGCACGCGTGGGTTCGAATCCCATCCTCGTCGACAAACAATGTTTTTCTCAACTCCTAATTAATTTTTTTTTTTTAATTGGTTTGAACCCCATCTCCAAAGAAACCACCGACTCGCTGCCACTTCTGCTCGACAGACAGCCTTGCAGGCTCTTTCCCAGTGTTACCATTGGGAACTCCTTATTTTCTGGGACCAAGGCTGGTTAATGTTTTTATCAGCTACACAGATATCAGGGGCACCCTCAGCAAGCATGCAGACCACACCAAGCTCAGCGCCCCAGCTCTCATGCCACGAGGGCAGGATGGCATCCAGAGGGACCTGGACAAGCTGGAGAAGTGGGGCTGGGAGAACCTCATGAGGTTCAACAAGGCCAAGTGTGAGGTCCTGCACCTGGGTTAGAGCAATCCCAGCACAAACAAGGGCTGGGGGGAGAGTGGAGTGGGGTACACCCTGAGAAGGACTTGGGGTGCGCAGGGAGAAGCTCGACAGGAGCTGGCAACATGTGCTCCCAGCCCAGAAACCCCCCGTGTCCTGGGCTGCATCCAGAGCCGTGGGAGCAGCAGGGAGCGAGGGGATCCTGCCCCTCTGCTCCGCTCGGGGAGACCCACCTGGAGCCCCAAGTCCAGTTCTGGATCCTCAGCGTAAAGAGATGGAGCTGCTGGAGCAGATCCAGAGGAGGCCACGGAGATGATCCAGGGCTGGAGAACCTCCTGTACAAGGCCAGGCTGAGTGGGCTTTGAGGTCCCTTCCAACCCAACCATTCCAGGATTCTATCAAGTACCCCCTCGTTTATTCTGGCTGCCTGCACACCAGCTGGAAACAACAGGGCTCCAAGGCGAAGGCTTTGATTGTTGGAACAGTAACCAGAGCTGGTCATTGCTACGGGTGACACAGGTGGAAAAAAGAGGGGGGGAAGGGATAAAAAAGCCTGAGCGCAGAATGATTACAATAATCCTCCCCAAAACCATGATGCGACCATACTAACAGTGATGGAAATAAGAACTGTGGTGATATTTATCACCCTGGAAACACAGTGACATAAGATGTGCTTTAAAACCTCTCCTCGTTGATAGAAAAGCTTTAGTTTTTCTCTAGAGCCAATTGTCACACAACTGGCCAATTAAAAACAATTCCACACCAAGCAAAACCAAAGAACAGCACAGCAGCAAAGCAACCACAGCTTTGGGTTCCTGCTCAAGTACGAAGCTGTTTCCAGCAAGGCACAAGGGTTGGAGGTCGCGAGGTTCTCAGAAGAGAAGCCAGAGGTTTTGGGGAGGCGCAAGGTACAGAGGAGGCAGCAGAAGAGGCAAAAAACTGCTCCATCACCTCCTCATAAATCCCATAAACACAAAACTTGGGCAGCAGAAGCTCCAAAATCAGGCCCAGCGTGAAGAGGTTGGGTTGGAACTGGATGATCTTCAAGGTCCCTTCAAACCCAACCCATTCTATGATGTGTCCCTAGAATTCCTAACTTTAAATTAAGTACTTAATTGAACTGATTCTGACAGGGCAGTTGGAAAGCCAAGCCTGCTTTGCCGACACGCAGAAAGCAGCAAGCAGACCAGCAACACCACACCCAGGTTTCACCCAACAGCGTCCTCAGCGGCAATGCTGGGGTTCAAAATCAACAAGGCAGAGGCAGAAGAGTTGTGTGTGTGGCACCCAGCGCAGTGAACTACACCCCGCAGCTCTTACGGAAGGAACAAGATCACACAGCAGGCCAGAAGGTGAGGCGCTGGCTTTATGAGCGCGCTTAATTACCCGTGGGGGCAATCAGCAGCAGACCCAGGACGGGCTGAGGTGAAAGGCAAAGCCGCCCACGCGAGCGACAGTTGTTGTTGTCCTGAAGTTCACTAAATGGCAAGAGAATCTCTTTCACAGCACCTGTCGGCAGCTGGGACGGATCTCCAGCCCAGCAATCCCCCCCCACCTCAAGCCACAGGCAGCCTGTTCACCTCAGCCACGTCCACAAAGCCCGTCTCGGGTCTCCACGAGACGCTTTCGCGGCCGGCAGTGTCCATAGGGGTCAGGTGTCCTCACCCTCTTCCCAGTCTTCCATGGCCCACTGGGGCATCCTGGAGCAGTACTCAAACCCCACTCCCTTGTAGCGCAGGGCATGGAGGAACATCACCAGTTCCTTGGGAGACGGGTCCCGCCTGCTGATTTTACACTCTATGCATAAAGGGTCCTTCTCCTCCGAGCTCTCCTCTTCCAAGCTCTTCTCCTCCAAGCTCTGCCCTTCCAAGCAATTCTCCAACCTCTCCTCTTCCATTTCTCCATTCTGACTCTTACACAATCCAAGTTTTTTACTATTTTCAAGCGTTTCCAGGTTGGTATTAGAGTTCAGCGGACAAGCTCCTGTGCCATTTCCCTTGGGATCTCCAGTGTCCCTCCCAGGATCCGCAGTTTCCTCGGCAGGGCAGGAGTTCTCGTTCCCCAGATCAGCCTGTACGGAGATGCAGTCACCGGAATCACCACAGTCTTTGTTTTCAGCACTGGAGCTCAAGTCCTCCTCCGCGATATCCAAGACATCCAGGCTCTGTTTGGAACGATGCTCCTCTACCAGCGCTTTCAGGAGCTCCTCATCTGTTTTATCGATCTTACCCCCTTTTCCTTTGTCGGGGCCCCACGCTTCCATGTTATAGATGGGATCGTTGACAATGGGATGTCCCAGATACTGGAGATGGACCCGGATCTGGTGCGTGCGGCCCGTACGGGGCAGACACTTGACCACGCTGGTCTTGCCGTTGTAACTGAGCCTCTGGAAGATGGTTTTGCAGGGTTTGCCTTTGGGATCCACGCGGCACACTCCTACTTTGTAGGAAACCACCAAGATGGGCTCTTCGCAGACCACCTCATGCTCCGGGAACTCCCCCACTACACGGCAGACGTATTCCTTTTCCAGCTGCAAGGAGACACAGGAGCAGTGCTGAGAAAACACCGTGGAAAACCCTCTCTGTCCCCATCACACCTGCGCGGCAACTCTCTTTCTCTTCCATGGAATATACTTGCAGGCAATATACTCAAAATTCATTATAACTGAACAGGAGAAAAAAATTAAAGAACCCCAGCTATTTAAAGCCCAGTTCCTCTCAGGCTTTCTCCAGCTCATTGGGAAATCAAGCACATAAAGGCCTGGTCTGTCTTTCTTGGGTTAAATTCAAGAGTGATGTCCCAACGCTTTTGCTTGCAAACTTCACTTTGCTGCCTCAAAGACAATGGTGGAAGCCAGTGTCCTACAGCTACAGCTCTGCTTGGGTTGAGAGTCATCAGAAAAACAAGAAAGTCTTCTAAAGCTGACAAGGTATGAGACGACTGGTGTATTTACTGATAAATAAAGGTGTTCTCATCTCAATCTCCTCTCTTTCTGCTTCAAACCATTTTTCCCTCAACCCATCCCTGCCCTCCCTGATCCAGAGCCCCTCCCCAGCTTTCCTGGAGCCCCTTTCAGTCCTGGAAGCTGCTCTAAGGTCTCCCTGCAGCCTTCTCTTCTCCAGGCTGAACAACCCCAACTCTCCCAGCCTGGCCTCGCACAGGAGGTTCTCCAGCCCTCGGATCATCTCCGTGGCCTCCTGGGGATCATTCCAACAGCTTCATGTCCTCCCATTGCTGAGGACTTTCAGTCTAGTTTTACCAAAATCAATTACATTTTCCCTCAGTTCTTTTTCTCTTGATGCTCCTCACACGCAACACACTAAGAGCAGAAGGGTGACCACAAGCTGTTCTGAGAGCTTGTGCTCGTTTAGACCAAACATCTCGCTGACTTTTAACCCGTTTCAAGACAATATCATATAAGAGACTCCAAAAAAAACTACCGCTGCCCCCAGCTCTCACCTGCCTCTCCCGAACCTGCTCGTCGATCCTCTTGGATACCTCTACGGTCTTGGCAAACATCAGCACTCCCGAGGTCATGCGATCCAGGCGGTGGATGGTGTGCAGCTCCTTCAGGTCGTGCTCTTTGCCCAGGATGAAGATGACCGTGTTGTGCCGAAACCTGCCGCAGGGATGCACCGGCAGGGAGGAGGGTTTGTCCACAACCACCACCTCATCGTCCTCCACCAAGATCTGGATAGGCTGGGCAGTGACCGGCGGCTCGTGGCGATGAACCGTGTTCCTCAGGAAGTCGTTATTCTAGAAAAAAAGATGGAGTGAATGTGGATGCAACCGGCACAACCACCCCATCGGGCCACCCACAAACGGGGGCTTGAAATTTAGGGAGCAAAATGGAAGCCCCTTCATCCTGGAATCTGGGATTTAGCCCAACAACCCTGCTCATCGATGTTCCAGCTCGGTAATGTGTCTTAAGCGATATCGCCACGCCTGGCCTGTCCTCAGGCAGCTGAGCAGAGCCTGTGGGGCAACACCGGCTCCCTGCAGGACCCACACCCTCCAGCCCACCTGGGGCTTCCCGGGGGTTCCAAAAGCCCCAGGATTCATAGAATCACAGAATAGCCAGGTTGGAAGAGACCCAACGGACCATCAAGTCCAACCATTCCTATCAAACACTAAACCATTTCCCTTAGCACCTCGTCCACCCGTGCCTTAAACACCTCCAGGGAAGGTGAATCAACCACCTCCCTGGGCAGCCTCGGACAGGGACCAATCACCCTTTCTAGGAAATATTTTTTCCTAATGTCCAGCCTGAACCTCCCCTGGTGGAGCTTGAGGCCATTCCCTCTCGTCCTGTCCCCTGTCCCTTGGGAGAAGAGCCCAGCTCCCTCCTCTCCACAACCTCCTCTCAGGGAGTTGCAGAGAGCAATGAGGTCTCCCCTCAGCCTCCTCTTCTCCAGGCTAAACACCGCCAGCTCTCTCAGCAGCTCCTCATAAGGCCTGTTCTCCAGCCCCTTCCCCAGCTCCGTTCTCTTCTCTGGACTCACTCCAGAGCCTCAACAACGTTCCCTCGGAGACCTCACAGCCCCAAACCACCAGAGACACCAGCACAACCCTGGGGGGGCTTCCTGGTAGCGCGGAACCCCAGGGCGTCGCTCCAGGTGCCTGTGGCGCCCCTCTCGGTGCCCGGGACGCCCCTTCTGCCGCCCCCGGTGCCCCGGGACGCCCCTCCCCGGGGCCCCCCACCTTGAGAACGACCTCCAGGTCCCGCACGGGCTCCTCGTTGAGGCGGAGGCGGCCGGCTCGGGCCGCGGCGCGGTAGTAGGCGATGGGCTGCGCTCGGAACTCGGTGCTGAAGACGTGCCCGAGGCTGCGGCCCACCCAGCGGCCCTTGCAGTAGGTGCGGAAATCGAAGTAGTAGGGGCGCACCTTGCGCAGCCCGCGCTCGAAGTAGTACGAGGTCTCGGCGAAATGCTCGGCGCCGAAGCTCACCCCGGCGCTCAGCTTCCGCGGCGGCGGCACGAAACGCTCCCCGGCGGCCACACGCCGCTTCTTGGGGGCCGGTTCGGCCATGGGGCCCGGGCGGAGCCGCCGCCGCCACCCGCCGCGGAGCCGCCACCACAGCGGCGCCGACGGTGACGTCATCGCCCAGCGCCGCCGCGAGGCCACGCCCCCTCACCGCCGCTTCCCGCCCTTTTCGCCCTTTCCCGCCCTTTTCGCGCCCCTCGGCGCCTCCAAGGCGGGGGATGAAGGGGCCTCAAAGCCACCCAGTTCCATGGGCAGGGACACCTCCCACTGGATCAGGGGCTCCAAGCCCCATCCAGCCTGGCCTTGAACCCCTCCAGGGATGGGGCAGCCACCCCTGCTCTGGGATCCTGGGCCAGGGCCTCCCCACCCTCACAGCAAAACATTTCTCCCTAAAATCTCATCCCAATCTCCCCTCTTTCAGCTCAAACCCGTCCCCCTTGTCCTCTCCCTGCCCTCCCTGATCCAGAGCCCCTCCCCAGCTTTCCTGCAGGCACTGAAATTTCATGATGAATTCACAGAATCGCCTGGTTGGCAAAGACCTTTGAGATAGAGTCCAACCATCCCTGTCAATCACAGAGTCACCAGGTTGGAAGAGACCCACCGGATTATCGAGTCCAACCATTCCCAGCAATCACTAACCCATGTCCCTCAGCACCTCGTCCACCCGGCCCTTAAACCCCTCCAGGGAAGGGGACTCAACCCCCTCCCTGGGCAGCTGGTTCTGGTTCAATCACTGAACCAGATCCCCGAGCACCTCGTCTGCCAAGCATTTAAACCCCTCCAGGGATGGGGACCCCACCACTGCCCTGGGCAGCCTCTGCCAGGGCCCGAGAACCCTTTCCATGAAGAGATTTTCCCTAATATCCAATCTGCCCTGGTGCAACTTGAGGCCATTTCCTCCCAATCCTATCATCCCTCATCACCTGGGAGAAGAGCCCGGCACCCACCCCACCACAACCTCCTTTCAGCAGACAGCGATGAGGTCTCCTCTCAGCCTCTTCCAGGCTAAACAGCCCCTGGTCCCTCAGCCACCTCTCACAACCCCTGTTCTCCAGCCCCTTCCCCAGCTCCCTTCCCTTCTCCTGATGTGCTTCAGCCCCTCAATGTCCTTCTTGGAGCAAGGGGCCCAAACTGAACCCAGGATTTGAGGCACAGGCTCACCAGCACCAAGTCCTGGGGCACAATCCCTTCCCTGCTCCCGCTGGCCATGCTGTTTCTGACCCAAGCCAGAATGCTGTTGGCTACCTGGATCACCCTGGCTCATGTTCAGCTACTGTCAATCAGCATCCCCAGGTCCTTTTTCACTAAGCAGCTTTCCAGATACTCTTCCCTAAGCCTGAAGCAAAGTAACGGGGCAAAAGTAAAGGTCTTCCCTCGCCCTGTTGGTCAAACTGCTTTGAATGCAGCCCAGGACACGGTTCCACCTGCCCCAAAAGAGCCCCTGACATCTCTCCCCATATCGCCCTCCTGGCTCAGCAGCCCCTGCAGCCAAGCGCCTGCAAGAGACGGAAGGGCGCATCAAGTAAAAGCCACAAATCAGGGATTTTAACCCAAAATTTTCAGTATTTCTACCAGAGGTTAATTTAGTTGATGCTCGTCAGGAAGAGAACACGCTCTTGTAATTAAACTTTGACAAATCAGGGTAGGTCGCTGCTCTGACACAGTAACTGTGCCATTTTTCTTCAAGCGTTAGGCAGAGTAGTCAATATTAAAGAGCATTCTTAGTGAGGGTTTAAGTATTCCCATCTGCCTTGGGAATTCTCTGTGCACAGCTGTTACCTATAGCTTATCAGAGAGGATGGCTGGAGTTAGCGGGCCCCACTCGCTGCTGGGAAGCGGACGTGGGCCCCCAGAGCCTCCCTCTGCTCCTACGCCAGGAGAACTGCCTGTTCTCCATCGCTCCACACGAGCTCAGCTAAAGCAGAACCTGCCTTTGCAAGCACGTCCGCTGGCAAAGCTTCTGTCCAAAAACTGAAACCATCCAGACCAGCTACAGTCACAAGGCCCGTTCAGGAGCTTTCTGAGGTCACTTTAGAGATATCCGTCCATCCGTCTGTCAGAATTCATCCCTGAGGCAAAGAAAAACCAACAGTTACTACGTGCGGCCTTCAGTTCAGTGCAGAATCAACACAGCTGCGGTGTTCATAGAAGTGCTGGGCTCCAAAAGCAGGAAAAAGAAAAGCTCAAGTCCTATCTAACAGCAAACATCCCGCTCTCCTCTTGCGCCTCACCGGCCAAGCCTCTCTTCTCTCTTACAAATCCAGGGCTCCATCAGGAAAGCCAGCGGTCAAGGCGAGCAAGCTCACAGGGACAGTTGTGAGGAAGAAGCGTTCCTCGAGGACAGCAAACGTTTACCGAGGCCACTGCTTTTCCTTATCTGTCAGAGGGACGTAGATCACGCCCATCAGCTGCGTCTCGATGATCTGCCCGTCACTGGTTTTGTCGTACTGCATCAGAACTTGGTTTGCGCCTTCGGGGCCAACAGGCAGGATCAGCCGACCTCCTGGCTTCAGCTCATTCAGCAGCTGGCAAGCAGAGAGATTGAAATCAGCGGAGCCAGAAAAAAAGAAAAGAGAAATAAGCCATGCTGTAAAGTCATGACACCTTGAAAAGTGCAAGCTTGGTAGCTCTGTACGAAACACGCAGGAAATAAGAATCCCGTGGTTCCCTAGTTACGAGTTCTTTCACAGCACACATCCAGCACGATCGCTCTTACCTCCTTGGGTACAGTCGCTGCTGCCGCTCCGACATGAATGGCATCGTAAGGAGCCTCCTCGGGGTATCCCTGCCTGCCGTCCCCAACTACAGCAGGAAAGAGCACACGGAAAAGACTCTTTTGTTCAGATGACCACACAAAAATAATTCTTCCTATATCCTCTCAACTGAAATCCACACAACTAAAACCTTGTAAGGAGATCATGATGGGAATTGGAATACTGTTGGTTTAAAAAGGAAGGGACATTTCAGGACCTGACCCACATGAGAAGAAGGAGCAGTCAAAGCCAGGAGAGCCTTTCAGTACCACAGAGGACTTGGGCAGCCTTGAGATTCCAGACACAGCTGACTCAATTTATTCTCCCAAAAGACCCACAATGGTGCGTGCAGACCCATCCGAATCAACTAAACCCCAGAGGTGATTCCACCTCCTCCAAGAGCAGCTCTAACACAATTAAGGTGGTCACTATGCACTTGGATGGTGCCTTAAGACAGGCTGTAACGTTAAATACTGCTGGTTTATCCCGCAGCGGTTGGGTCAGCGTGGCCCGGCGCCTCCTTGGCCAGAGGTTTCTGGCAGCACCGTGGCAAGGATCAACATAAACTGGGACAACGGTGCGGAGAGAGGCAGAGCTCACGCATTCACAGGAGAGAATGGGCACTGGGATCCCAGCGAGCTCACCCACAAGCTTGACACGGCCAGAGCTGAGCAAAGTGGGATCATCCTCTTGCACGTTTCTGATGGATTCGTGTACCAGCTCTTTAATGTGCTCTACACCCACGGCTCTCCCCGTCGGGCCAGTCTAAAGGAGAAACAGCAGACAAACACCTCACGCCTCCCGTACGCTCGAGCGGAGTGGTTAACAGGGCAAGTTACCGTGGGGACTGGAAAATGTCCAGGAAGAAACTCAGGAGCAGAGTTTCTGAACAGGAAGTGCAAACACTCTGCTCCCTTGGTTCTAAGGCTAAGTAATCCCAGTAATATTCACTACTTGAGGGACACGCAGGCACTGCCCACGAGGATTCCCAGAAAACCTTCCTTGCCAAGGGAATAATGGTTTGCGAGAACAAGCAGCATCCATGGCAGTGCCAGCTCTTGACTGACAAACCTCCTGAGAAGAGCAACTTTCCAGCTTTGGAATGCTGGACGCTTCCCCCACTGGCTCAGGGGCTCCCAGCCCCATCCAACCTGGCCTTGAATCCCTCCGGGGATGGAGCAGCCACCACTTCTCTGGGTAGATAAAGCTCCTTGCTAGCTCAAAAGGGAGCCCGGTGAGCACTCACCATCCTGGCGAAGCACGCGGTGAGGTACCCACTGCCAGAGCCAACATCCAGCGCTTTTGCACCTTCCACAAGCTGATCCTTCAGCAACTCCAGCGCGTGGGCGTGCTGCGAGGACAAGGAGGGCTGAAACATCTCATTTCAGTTTGCTCTCCTAAAACATTCCAGTCCGCTCCCATCCAAACACAGAACATGAGGCATTTTGTCTGGTATGTTTGGATCTGGGGCTTCTTTTTGCACAACAGCACTCACAGAGAGGGGTAGAAATAAGATGGAAAGCAGCAGGAAAAGAGGCCTCACACCAAAACTGGACATTAAGAGTTAGCAAATTTCTAAAATAACTTAAAGGGCATAGGGCAAACACATCTGGAAACAAAAAGGCTTCACACACAGAGTGCCTAATGAAACAAGCAAACAATCACATCCATGGGATCCTTTTCACCTCTCTACTGTAGGATGTAATAAAATAAAAAATGGCAAATAAGCAAATTTGTACTAAAAGGGAAAGGTTTCTCCTTACCATGTGCGGTGCGCTGATAGTAGCCTTGTAGCCTAAAAGGAAATGTTATATGGTAAAGAAATCACAGTTAAAAGTTACCAGTGCAAATAGTTTTTATTCTCCCCCACCCCTAAAATTATGAAAACGCTCTATTTTCCCTTAGTGAAGCACTTAATTAACTTAAAATCTCCTCCTGTGGGATTACTAATGAGTGCAGCACTGCCGTCCCCCAGCGTTCCAGCCCCAGGTCCTGCATCAAACCATCCTGCAGCTCCCGCAGCCCAAACTCACTCCTGACGCTGGGCTCGGAGCAACCAGTGGGTATTGTGGACATGGAGAAGCCGCATCATTCCTTCTTCTGCATCCCACAGTTAAATACAGATGGGATTTGCTCTGCTTGACCTATCCTAGCACTCAGATGCAGCTCTGGACAGAGGGAGCCAGCGTGGACAGCTCTGATTGCCGAGCCACCGCACGCCAGCATAGTCACCATAATAAACTGCTGTAATTACTCACCAATAGACTGAGGAGAATCCATGTACGGGAAATATTTGATGTAGTGACCTCTGTCCGTAGCCAGCAACACATCGAAGACTCGCTGTGATTTAATTATCCCTTTTTCTGGGGGAAGAAGGAAAACAGAGACAGGAAGGACTTAAATTCTCAGCCCTGCTGCAAGAAGAGGTTTGGAAGGGGGAGTACAGTCTGGGAAGTTTGAGTGGAACCAGGAGACTTCAAACTAAGAACGTTATCCGAGAGAGGAGAGGGAACAAAGCTGCACATGGAAGCAGGATACATCCCTTCCTAAGGAAATCACATCCCAGCCATCAGTCTGGTCTCCCTCAGAGAATAGTCTTCCACCCCCAGTGCTCCCAGGGCTGTCAGACGTCATGGAAAGACCAACGGAGTCTCGTTCTCCCTCCTGGAAATGGAGACGCCAGGTCAGGTTTCAGGAGCGCTGGCAGGGTGACCAGGTTCAAGTTCAGAGCGCTGACTACAAGAACATCTGACATCCCCTCACGCCTCATCTCAAGGTGGAGTTCGTGTAGGGGAGGCAGCTTTAGCAGCAGGGGAAACTCAGAAGGATTTTAGGTGTGTCCCAGCCACTGCCCAGAATTCCTTCCTAATGTCCAATCTAAATCTTCCCCCTTCTAACTTAAAGCCGTTTCTCCCCATCCTGTCCCTGCCCTCCCTGATCCAGAGCCCCTCCCCAGCTTTCCTGGAGCCCCTTTCAGCCCTGGAAGCTGCTCTAAGGTCTCCCCACAGCCTTCTCTTCTCCAGGCTCAACAATCCCAACTCCATCCTCACACAGGAGGTTCTCCAGCCCGGGATCATCTCCGTGGCCTCCTCTGCACTCGCTCCAGCAGCTCCGTGTCCTCCCTGTGCTGAGGATCCAGAACTGGACTTGGGGCTCCAGGTGGGTCTCCCCGAGCGGAGCAGAGGGGCAGGATCCCCTCCCTCCCCGCTGCTCCCACGGCTCTGGATGCAGCCTAGGATGGAACAAGCTCAGCTGGGGACAAATACTGAAAATCGGGCACTATGGATTCCGGTTTTTCAGCCCGGGCCCCGCCGGCGGCTCTGAGGTCACTCACTGTAGAGGTTGTTGACCAGCTCCGGGTGAGTCTTCCCGCTGGAAGTCCAGGCCATGGTCCTGGCGAAGAGCAGGCCCATGAGTGCCAGCAGGGCCCGGGGCGGCAGCGAGCGCATCCCACGGCTCCCGGGAAGGAGCTGCCGCCGGGAAGGGGCCGGGGGTCCCGGGAAGGGGAGCTCAGGAGGGGCCGGGGCTCCCGGGAAGGGGCCGGGGCTCCCGGGAAGGGGAGCTCAGAAGGGGCCGGGGCTCCCGGGAAGGAGCGACCGCCGTAAGGCCGGGAAAGGCGGGTGGGAGCGGGCCCGGCCACCCGGTACCGGGTGCAGCAGGTCCCTCCCCGGCCCCGCGCGGCGGCGCTTCCGCCCTCCCCAAAGAAGGCGGCGCCGGCGCCCGCGCTTCCGGCGGAAGTCCCGCCTCCCGGCCGCAGGAGCAGCGCGGTGATTGGACAGGTTCCCAGACAATCAAGGGGGACCGGAAGTCGCCGCCACTTCCGGGTTGGCGAGGCGGACGGCGGCTGAGGTGCGGGGAGGGGTGAGCTCGGGGCCTTCCTTGGGGTCGCTTATGGAGTCTCCGGGGTCCTTCACCGGGCCTTCAGGGGTCCACTAGGGGCCCTCCCTCGAGGGTCTCTTATGGGGTGTCGGGGTCTCTCGTTGGCGCCCCTCATTAGGATCTCGGGGGGATCCCTCACGGTTCCCTCACGGGCATTCCCTAGCGGGCTGCCGTGATTCCCTCAGGGCGGCTCCCGCGGCGGGATCCTCAAGGTCCTTCACTGGGGTTTCATCAGGGTCTCTCAGGTGGCCCTCACTGGTGTCTCAGGGGTTCCCTCAGGAGGTTCCCTCAACCCACTCTAGAGGGAGGTCTCCCATCCCTGGGGGGCTGAGGGCTCCCTGAACCCCCTGGGGATGTGACTGGGGTGGAGGGAGAGGCCTGGGAGCGAGGGCTTTCTGCTCAGTGTTCACCGTTTGAACTCCTCGCTTCAGGACTTCACCATGAGAATGGTTGAGAGCGTCGACTCCGTGGTGACCCGGCCTGGCGAAGACCTCTGGGCCGAGATCTGCTCCTGCCTGCCGCACCCTGACCAGAGGGATGCCAGCGACGCTTTCACAGACTCCTTCCTGGATTTCTGCACCGATGGAGGAGGGAGCCAGGGCAGCGGATCAGACGGCTCTTCCCAAGCAGCTCTGAAGCCCTGGGCACCCCTGCATGATTCTGAGGTGTATTTGGCATCCCTAGGTGAGTGTTTCTCCACTCACTGCAGTGTCTGTTGACAGCTGTGGCTCTGTTTACATCGCTGAGGTGACGGCGCTTGCCACTCTGCTTGGGAAGCAGTCTTGTAACTCTTTAATTGAGCATCTCACTCATTTACCACAAGTGCCTGAGTAGAAATGAGATCTGAACCTTCCCGTGTGATTTCACGGAAATGGAACAGGAAGCGTGAAAGTTCTTCAAACTCAAAAATGGGCAGAGCTGGCCGATGGCAGAAACCTCATTTCCTTCAGAAGCATCACCTAAAAAAATATCATCTGGTATCCACACCAGAGAGGTCACATGGACTTGGAATAGAGGAGGGAAAATTACTGTTAAAATAAGACTTAGCCTTGATAAGTTCATTTAGCTTCTTTGAAACAGAAGTCTAGATTGTTTTCTTCCCTTTTAGAAACTCAAAATAAAGATAAAGATGTTTCTTTTGCCTTCGCAGAGAGAAGACTGATGCGAATCAAAGGCTTGTCGCAGGAGGTGACTTCCAAGGACATGCTGCGCACGCTCTCCCAGGCCAAGAAGGAATGCTGGGACCGCTTCCTGCAGGAGAAGTTTGAGTCCGAGTTGTACGTAGAGGGGCACGACTCTGACGAGAGGTAAGAGCAGCCGATGAGAAGGGGCTCTCCCCCTCTGCTCTGCTCTCCTGAGACCCCCCCATGGAGCCCTGTGTCCTGAGTTCTGGAATCCCCAACGTAACAAGGAGATGGAGCTGTTGGAGGAGTCCAGAGGAGGCCATGGAGGTGATCCAAGGGCTGGAGCACCTCCTGTGCAAGGCCAGGCTGAGAGAGTTGGGGTTGTTCAGCCTGGAGAAGAGAAGGCTGCGGGGAGACCTTAGAGCAGCTTCCAGGACTGAAAGGGGCTCCAGGAAAGCTGGGGAGGGGCTCTGGATCAGGGAGGGCAGGGACAGGACGAGGGGGAAAGGTTTTGAGCTGAAAGAGGGGCGATCTCATGCAGAAATGTTTTGCTGTGAGGGTGGGGAGGCCTTGGCCCAGGCTGCCCATGGCAGGGGTGGAACTGGATGGGCTTTGAGGTCCCTTCCAACCCAAACCATTCCAGGATTCTGTGCTAGCATAGATTTATAAACACCTGTAGAATCCACAGTGCCTTTTCCTCCTTTATGCTTTTGCTGTTACTAATGGTCACACATTTCTATGAACATATCCCGTTTTGGTTTTGTTTTCTTCCTTCCCCTCCAATATTTCCTAATCATCACAACGAGGCAGTTTTGGGGTTGGGTTGGTTAAATGCTAGTTTTCTTACTTCCAGCCCGGAAGGCTGGAATTGGAAGCGTAGTCTTTGGCTATAGAGGCAGATGGGTACCTCGGGAATGCAAAGGCTGATGTACCTGCTAGGGATTCCTTTCATCGAGAGGAATCTGAGCATAAAACCTCTCTTACCATAGCTGGAAGAGCCCAACAACAACATAATGGCTTTGTGGAATAAGTGATTCTACTTGCTTCTCTGACGCACGGATCAATCTTGTGATAGAGCTTCTCTGTGGCAGCAGGAATACCTGCAGGGGTGGAAGAAATAGATGTGGGGGATTTTCCTGATGCTTTATTCCTACAGTCCTGTGAGGAATCTCTTGTTTTACTTTGTGTCTTTTCCTTCCCTCAGCACGCTGGAGCATCTGAAGCGGTGGCTGCAACCTGATAAAGTGGCAGTCAACACCGAGGAGGTGCAGTGCCTCATCCCTCCGGAGTCCCAGCAGGAGAAGCAGGAGAATGAGGAGGAACCTGCGGCTGCAGAGCAGTGAGCCACACGCCAGCCCTGCCGCGGAGCTGCCTCTTGTCCCAGCCCTGCTGGAGTTGTGACGGCAATAATGGGGGAGAGGGGAGGCTAAAGAGCTGGTTCTCGGTCACGGAAGAACTCCAACACCCAACCCCGGCTCTGGATCCCCAGCACCAGTGACTGGCATTAGGGATGAGAGCAGGACGCCTGTGGCGGCGCGTGCTGAACTGAAATCTCACTTCCATCTTCTCCCAGCTTGTAGCAACCCAGCCGTTCCTGTCTGAATGTGAATTGTCTGCAGCTCATCAGGAGACAAACGAGAAGCAGTTCTTCGGAAGCATCAGCAACCATCTAGAATAGAAGTGATAAAGCCACCGAAGCTGGTTTCCTCCCTGTCCTGGCCCATTTTGTTACTCCTGGGCGTTGTTTCCTTCTCCCGCGAGGTGCCCTGTGGTGTTTTCTGGAAGTGTTCGCTATTTGTCTGAGCTGTGCCTGGAGGAGGACAGATTTTTCACCTATGTGGATCTGGAACCTTAAAGGAAGCTGGTGTTGTGTGTGTTATATCAATGATGTCATTGTCACTATTTCACATTCCTCACTCTGTAATGTTCCCTCCTGCAATGTCCCCTTCATTAGCCAAACTCTATTACAGAATAGATGGGAGGGGGCAGAAAAAAAACACGTTTTCTGTCTTGTTGGTCAATTTTTACCTGTTCTTTATCTCTTTCAGCCTCTCCAAAAGAGGGTCAGGTGTGATTGTCTATGGGGAAGGCAAGAGCGATAACCAGGGAGGCTACATATAACTTGTTTCCATCACAGGCTTGCGTAGAATTATCTGACATTAAGCATCTTCTAGCAGTTTGTTGTTTTCCACCCTGTGTCACTCCACAAAGGGTCATTTCCCGTGTGTAATTGAAGAACCCACTGTTTTGTACTCACGTTAATCCTGCCATGGCGCTGACTCCGGAGGTCGATAGAGGGAAGCAGCGGACACCGAGACAGAGATTGCAAGGGCAGCTCTAGTTGGCGCACGCTGGATTCGTACCACGTTCGCTCTGTACCTGTATGAAAATACATTTTAAAGTAGCTTCGTGTGACCCTTTCCTTGCGCCTCATCTCTGCAGCTGCCAAAGGGGCTGTTCCCTCTCACCGTGCTCTGTTCCACCATCGCCTTTTCCGGGATAAACCCAGGCTCAGTGATCACAAAGCCCACGCTCGTCGTTCTCTGTTAGAACAAACACTGGTTTAAGGCTTGAAACAACCAGGGCCTCACCAGCACCTCGGTGACAGGAGACTTGTAGGTCTCCTGCCTTGCTGCAGGGGGGGTTTGGTCATCATTTAATGCTCCTTATAACTGATCTCTAAAAATAAGCCAGCTTTCCGAGCGCGCCGCGAGGCTCTCGGCTGTGATGCAAAGATACCGCTGAGTGTTTCTCAGAAGTGGTGCATGAAGGGAGAGCGAGGAGCCGTTTCTGTCCATAGCAGGGCTATTTTGCAGCCAGAACATTCCCTTCTTGTGATTAGCGGTGACTGAGAAGACGTTCTGTGTTATTTTCCCTGTTCCCGTTAAAGCTGAGAGAGAAACGTACTGAAAAGAATTGCTCGGAAACATCTACAGCTCTGGGTCCACTGATCGGAGAGGAGGGACCTCAGAGGGTGGCTCTTACTATTTTGACTTCAAAGTAGCTCAGAATTCAGGGAAAGGGCCTGGGGCAGAAGGGGGCACATACAGAATTACCTGAGCTCTTGGTGTTAGCGTTGGAACTGAGGCCCTTCAGCTGCAGGTACAGCTGATCGAGGGTGGCATCCGAAACACCAGCTGCTCCGAGTAGTGTCTTGTGCTGGAGAATCATAGAATCACAGAGTGGTTTGGGTTGGAAGGGACCTCAAAACCCACCCAGTTCCAGCCTTTAACATTCTGCCTTGTGCCTGGGTTAGCAGGGCAATTATCCCACCTTTAATTGCACTTCTCATTACCACGAAGCTGGCCATAAGCACTCACATAACAGAATGGGAACAGTAATTACAGCAGTCACTGGACACTGACATAATTGTTTGCCACTCAAACCTCGTTAGGAGCTGTACGTTAACCTCGTCTGGCCACCAAAATCGATACCAGAACAACACTCAGTTCCTCTTAATCACACGGTGCCACCGCCTTACAGAAATAAAAGCCCAATTAAGGGTAATTTCTCCAAGCCCCCGTTTCCCAAGTCCTCATCTGAGCATCAATCGATGGCGCAGCAACTGCTGACTTCAAATAAGCAGCAAATCGTTTCCAAAAGGAAAATTGGAGTGAAAAAAAGCACCTGTCATGTGGCAGAGGCGGAAAGAAAAGGTGCGAAGAGGATGGGAAAGGACACCTCCCACTGGATCAGGGGCTCCAAGCCTCGTCCAACCTGGCCTTGGACCCCTCAGGGATGGGGCAGCCGTTGCTTCCCCGGATACCGGGCACGGCAGCGCAGGTGTCGGAGCGGTTTGTGCTGCTGTGGGTTGTGTCTTCCCTTCTGCAGGACCCGCTCAGAGCTCACAAAGGCTGGGCAGGACCTTTTGAGGTTGATTGAGGGGCTGGTTTCACCTCCTGGCCTCTTCAGGCACAGCTCCACTCTGCCTTCTCCCCCAACATCCCCGGGTGTTTTGGGATCCAGGACCCCAATCCCAGCCCCATCTCGGAGATCCAGGGCTGCATCCCAGCCCCATCCCAGGGGGGATCCAGGACCCCAATCCCAGCCCCATCCCAGGGATCCAGGACCCCAATCCCAGCCCCATCCTGGGGGAATCCAGGACCCCATCCCAGCCCCATCCTGGGGATCCAGGACCCTAATCCCAGCCCCATCCTGGGGGGGATCCAGGATACCATCCCAGCTCCATCCCAGAGATCCAGGACCCCATCCCAGCCCCATCCCGGGGATCCAGGACCCCAATCCCGGCCCCATCCCGGGGATCCAGGACCCCAATCCCAGCCCCATCCCGGGGATCCAGGACCCCATCCCAGCCCCATCCCGGGGATCCAGGACCCCAATCCCAGCCCCATCCTGGGGGGATCCAGGACCCCAATCCCGGCCCCATCCTGGGGGGATCCTGGACCCCAATCCCAGCCCCATCCCGGGGATCCAGGACTCCAATCCCAGCCCCATCCAGGGGTATTTTCCTTGGGTTTCCCTTCCTTAATTACAAGGGCTACTTAATTAATGCCGGCTTGACTCTCCACTGGGTGGGAGGCGATGGTCCAGGGGCTGGAGAGGGGAGTCAGGTGGTGGATCTGAGAGCAGGGGCCGGGGGTCTCGGTGGGAGATGCTTGTGTCCTGGCACTCGGCTGGGTTCCCGCTGACATCACCCGCCTGGTGCTGCTCGCAGGATTTCTGTGGCCGTGTCCAGGGAGCCACACACGCCCTCCGACGCCGTCACTGCGAGCGAAGAAGGAGAAAACCAATCTGAACAGAAAAACAGCTCCGGGCAGGAGAAAATCCACTCCAGGCAGGAGAAAACCCACTCTGAGCAGGAGGAAAACCTACTCCTAGGAAGAGAAAACCCACTCTGAGCAGGAGAAAACCCACTCCAGGCAGGAAAAAACTACTCCAGGCAGAAGCCCAGGCTCCAAGGTAATCAGCCAAGGGGATGGGGAGAGGTGGTGGAGAAACAACCAGTGGGGTAAAATAACCCTGTGGGATGGGGACCGGTGGGGTGGGATGGAGAGAGGCGGGAGGGCAGGGGATGGAGATGGACTTGGGGATGACCCTTCTGCGAGCCGGGCTGCCGGAGGGCAGCGGGAGGGCTGGCAGGGGACAACGGGAAGGAAAAATGCAGGAGGCACCTTTGATTTCTGCTTTCCACAGCTCCCAGGTTCCCTTTTTCCACAAGGCACCCGAGCAGCATCTCTCCCTGTCCCGCTGCTCCTGGCAGATCTCTGCTGGTTAACCATTTCATAGCCACGTTCCCCATTTTCTCACGGTCACTCGTAAAAGTCACAGCATCTTTTGAGCCTGTGCTGCATCACAGAAGGGGACCCAGACCCTGGGGACGTGCTCTTCTGCCCATGAGGGACATGGGTTAGTGACTGATGGGAATGGTTGGACTCGATGATCCGATGGGTCTTTTCCAACCTGGTGATTCTGTGATTCTAAGTACAACCAAAGCGCGTTTCTCTCCCGGTCAGGGCTAACGGCTTCGTCTGGGCGTGACTTCGAGGCGTGGAGAAGCCGCGTGGGCTGCAGGGGGGGCGCAGGATGGCTCACAGCCAGCTGCCCAACGACTCGTGGCAGAACAGCTCGGCCCCTCTCTTCACAGGCCTGGACCTCCTCCTGGAGCTGAAGCCCCTCTTCATCCCGCTCTACGCCGTGCTGGTGGCCGTGGCGTGCACGGGGAACCTCTTCCTCATCCTCCTCATCGCTCTCACCAAGAAGCTGCACTGCACCACCAATTTCTTGATCGGGAACCTGGCGGCGGCCGACTTCATCATGTGCCTGGCGTGCGTGCCCCTCACCGTCTCCTACGCCTTCGAGGCGCGGGGCTGGCTCTTCGGGATGTTCATGTGCTACTTCGTCACCCTGATGCAGGCGGCCACGGTCTTCGTCTCGGTGCTGTCCCTCACGGCCATCGCCGTCGACCGCTACGTGGTGGTGGCGTATCCCATCCGCCGGAGGATAAGCTGCAGGTCCTGCGTCTGCCTCGTCGCCTCCATCTGGCTTCTCTCCATCGCGGCCTCGGTCCCCGCGTCGCTGCACACCCACTACCTGGATCTCAACAGCATCGGCCACGACATGATCATCTGCGAAGAGTTTTGGAAGCACGAGGAAAGAGAGCGGCTGCTGTACTCGTGCTTGATGCTCCTCTTGTCCTACATGCTCCCACTCTTGGCGGTGTCGGCCTCCTTCTGCGCCATCACCTACCACCTGCGGAGGAGGAACGTCCCGGGGGTTGCCTACCCCTGCCAGGATAAATGGACCAAGACGAAGCTGAAGACCTTCCGGGTGCTCACCGTCTCGGTGGTGTGCTTCGCCGTCTGCTGGCTGCCCCTCCAGGTGGTGAACTTCATCAGAGACGTCGACGAGGACTTCATCATCCTGGACAAGCGGTACGTCAACGTCATCCAAGTCTCCTGTCACCTGGTTGCCATGAGCTCCGCCTGCTACAACCCCTTCATCTACGCCTCCCTCCACAACAAGTTCTGGTTCCACCTCAGCAGCTGCTTCTGCCGCAAGAAGAGCAGCTTCGGCGTCACGCCCTGCAAGGCTTCTCGGTTCAACACCTGCTCCACCCTGGCAGATGCTCCCACTGGCGTCTCAGACATGATACCTTTGCAAACCAGATTATCTTAACCGAAGAACCCCAAGCGATCAGTTTTGTTTCTGGACCTGGTGTGCACTTTCCTTCAGACTGGACGCTGGTCACGGTGCCGAGCTGCTCTTCTCAGGAGTCTCTTCTGCTGCCAGGGAGGGGGAGCACCTGGGAACAAACTGATGGGGTTTGTGTCCTCTAGGATGCAAGAACAGACGTTGCAGCCGCTGGAGGCAGAGTAACTCGGAGCAGGACATCCCCCCTGGCCCACCGTGAGTGTTTCCACCTGACCCAGTTGCAGAGACGCCTGGGAAGACGTGAGCATCAATGAAAAAAAGCATTTGGTGCTCATTGAAATGGAACAACAGAGGAGTATCCAGACTAATCACCAGATATGCGGGTGATCGGACATCAACATCGTTCTTCACAAGCCTCAGTTTTCAGGAAAGCCTCCATGTGGTCCCAGTTTGGCCCCTCGCTCCACGTGCTGAGGGGAAATTCCCGAGCCACATCCCTGCAAGGCTTGTGGAGCAAGCGCCACGTGCCGGGTGGTGGGAAGACGGAGGCTGCCTGGAACGAGCAAGTTTCTCATTGGGCTTTTACAGCCCTTCTCTCACACCATATCTGGGTGTGGAGCACGTACCCCGTATCCCACCTCTCAGCTGATTATGGGATGTACTCCCCATATCCCATGCTGGGTATCCCAGGCAGCCGGCGCTGTATTTGATGCACAAAGCCCTCTCCTGCCATTCATTTAGAAGGCAGGTCAGCTTCTAACCAAGACAAGCAAACACACATGAAGTGCATCTAAAGAACTCTTTGGAGATTGTGCGTCTTCATTTCGTAGGATAAAGATTGTTCCTAAGCAACAGCTAGCACTCTCTGCCGCTGGAACAACACTGGGTCTCACAGGTAGCACTTGGATTGCTGCGTGTTTTTCCTTTTTCAATCATGGTTTGTTGGTGAAAGGACAATAAACACCCAGAAATGTGCATTCTTCAGTCGGAGACAGTGTGGGAGCACGCGGATGCTGAAAGCAGACGGCTTGTTTCGAATGGGGGCAACTTCCATTACCTGCTTGACTTGCTGGAGAAGCCACCTCTGTAACAAACTGGTCCCAGCTTCTCCAGCCAAGAGCACGTGGCCAAAGAAAGCAGATGCAGCCGGGCACATCGCTGAAACCATCACATTCTTCATAGCCAGGCAGGACTCAAGAGGATGGGGTGCCTAGGAAAACCTCAAGAGATGGGTTTGCCAGAGGAGATGTCTCAATCTTTGCTCTTGGGGTAGTTTAAGATTGCCTGCGTCCCTGGTCGAGCTCCTTGGGTGGAGGTGGGAATCCTGCTCTAACCCAGAAACTGCCACAGAAAGGGTGGGTTTGCTTCTCGGATGCTGCTCGGTGTCTCCTGCATCAGCCGGGGCCACACAAGCAGCACACTGAGAAGGCGACACCTCCTTGCACTCAGATGCCCAGCTCCATTTTAACCTCTCGATTTCCCCAGGAGGAGGCATTTAGAGACAGCCCACAGGCACCAGCATCACAACGACCACCAAATCACAACAGCTCGTGGCCACTCACTGCCACACCTTTAGTTCAACACGTGCTGCTGTGCCCCGTGGGGCTGAGCCATGTGTCCCCATCACTCTTCGTGCCCAGGGAGAGGACTTTAAAGCCCCAGGGTGGCGTGTCCTCGCTGCTGCTTGAAGGCTGTCCCCGGGGTTGGCCCTCACTCGTGCTCTCAACGAGCAGCTTGGCATCTTCTGGTACAGAGACAGCTAGGTGGATGCTAAGAGGACCCCCAATCCTCTCTTGTTACCCCCAGACACGAGCTGCTGCCCCTCGCCTTCCTGCTGAGACCTTCACAGTGGTCCTAGAAGGACCCCGTTATCTCCTGTGGTGCAACCAGCAGAGATGGGGACCCATCAAACGCAAGCTACGTGGACGCTCATGCCCTCTGTTGCGTACAAAGCAGCTTAATCCGTTTGCTTCTCGCAGCTTTCTCACGGCTGCAGCGGGTTGTGCTCGGGGCAGAGGCTGCATCGCCCATCCCAGAGGAGCAAAGCACACCGGGAGGCGCACGGCTCGTCCTTCCCTCCAATAAAGTGATAGGACGAGAGGAAACGGCCTCAGGTTGTGCCAGGGGAGGGTTAGATTGGATAATAGAACAATTTCCTTACTAGCAGAGCCCCCAGGGCTGGAGGGGTTTGAAGAACATGTAGACGTGGCTCTTCAGGACGTGGTTTAGTGGCACAGCGGGGTTGGGCTGGTAGATGGACTGGGGGAGCCTAGAGGGCTTCTCCAACCTTAATGACTCACAGGATGAGCTCTGGATCACTGGCAACATCCCAACCTCGTGTCTGAGCTGCAAGGTGAAGGGAGAGGTGCCGGCATCGCAGCAAAAGGCACGACCCCAAACCTTGGGGCGCGTTCTCCTGCAATAGGGCTCCCCATTAGCGAGATAAACCCCAAACTGATAGAAAAATGTCATCAGGCAACACTAAACCTAGCCAAGAAAGCGGTAAAAACATTTAAAAGCGATTTTTAATGCTGCTACACTCAAGCTGGAGTTTTTCAGCATCAAGCTACGAGGGTTCCTTATTCAATACACAAACTCCAGCCAGTTTCTCCACAGCCGGCATCGCTCCCGAGCTCCTGCTGCTCCGCAGCATCAAGAGGAGCTCAGAGTGTCCGAGGATGGAACCATCATCCCATCTTCCCCTGGGAAAAATGAGGCTTTTTCTCCACGTAGCATTTTGATGGAGCCCTGGGAAGGCAGGGAATTGCCCAGACAGACTAAGAGAGAGACTCCCTCTTGCAGCCTCCGTGGGGAAAATGGACCTGGGTGATAAATCCCCTGTAATCTGGGGCTGAGTGCTGCTGAGAAGCTGGTGGGAGTTGCTCCAGCGAGGGCTGGACACGGCTCCTGCTTGCTATGATAATTCCTACCCTTAATGAGCTGGGAAAAGCAATAAGCGCAGGTGATCCAGTCACTCCATCCCTATCAGGGATGCAAGATTCGCTTTTCCCAACCCAGCTTCACCCAGAAGGCGGCGAATCAGGTCAGAATCAGCAAAACGCTCAGGTTTGCTTCTTTAAATTGATGCATTTCAAACCCAACAGGTTCCTGCTCTGGGATCTGGAATCATTGAAGCCACCCGGGCAAGACGAGGCTGCTGGTCCTGACCGGAGCCCCGGGGAGGACAGACAGACAGACAGGTTCTCCGCCGAGCTCACCTCCTCCAGGTGGTTCCCACTGCTCTGCCAGGCTGAGCTTCTGGGGACACAGCAAAGACAGTTTCACTGCTGCCTACGAATCGACAGCAAAAATAAAGCCCAGGGAGAGGAGGTTTTCTTCTAGGTTATTAAAAAAATTACCTGTTCCATTGTGTTCAGCAGCCAACGTCATACGGCTCAAACGGGAAATCAAAAGCGTCCTTTCATCTTCTATTTCCTGACCCCTGCTTGAAACAGAAACGTGGAACTCCTTGCACCCTTATTCATCCATCGTGTGGCTCATTTTAATTCACCACATGGACTGAAAGCTTTCTGCTACACAAGGAAAATCAGGATCAAAGCCAGAGGGCTGGAGCACTTCGGTCATGAGAGAGTTTGGGCTGTTCAGCCTGGAGAAGAGAAGGCTGCAGGGAGACCTTAGAGCAGCTTCCAGGAGTGAAAGGGGCTCCAGGAAAGCTGGGGAGGGGCTCTGGATCAGGGAGGGCAGGGATGGGATGAGGGGAAGGGTTTGGAGCTGCAAGACAGGGAGATTGAGATGAGATCTTGGGGAGAAATGTTTTGCTGTGAGGGTGGGGAGACACTGGAACAGGTTGTCCAGGGAATTTGTGTCTGCCCCATCCCTGGAGGGGTTCAAGGCCAGGCTGGATGGGGCTTGGAGCCCCTGATCCAGTGGGAGGTGTCCCTGCCCATGGCAGAGGTGGGACACCCCGCAACCTTCTCTTCTCCAGGCTCAACAACCCCAACTCTCTCAGCCTGGCCTCGCACAGGAGGTTCTCCAGCCCTCAGATCATCTCCGTGGCCTCCTCTGCACTCGCTCCAGCAGCTCCGTGTCCTCCCTGTGCTGAGGATCCAGAACTGGACTCGGGGCTCCAGGTGGGTCTCCCCGAGCGGAGCAGAGGGGCAGGATCCCCTCCCTCCCTGCTGCTCCCACGGCTCTGGGTGCAGCCCAGGACACGGGGAGGTTTCTGGGCTGGGACCGCATGTTGTGGCTCCTGTTGAGCTTCTCCTCCCCCAGAACCCCCAGTCCTTCTCCTCAGGCTGCTCCCACCTTTCTCTTCCTCGCCGTGCACCTTCCTGATGCCTCCCAAAGCCAAAAGCTTAGTGCTCACCCCACGGAGGTTTCTCAGCAGGCAGGACGCAGCCTGTTGGCCTTGGGCTGTTCCGACATCTACAGCTCTAAGGGGAAGATAACAGGATTTATTATGGTGCTGTTCTTTTGAAAGCACTTGAGAAATTGTAATTTCAAAGAGCTTACCTATATGTGAGGTGTTATTACCATTATTTTATTACCGTTCCGGTTTCTCCTGCAGCCGCAAATGATGAAATCCTTTGTCCTGCCTTCCCGAATAAATTGAGATGTGGCATTAGCTATAAATGTACATGAAGGATCTCAGTTTTTCTATTTTTTACGTGTATTGAATCACTTCTTGGAAATTTCCCCCTTTGTCTTCCAATCAGGCAAAGCAAACAAAATTAGCTGGGTAATTTTCCACTGGTTTTAGCCCCCTCCCTGCTATGTTTGTCCCGTCTTGATGTCATCGGTGAGGAGGGCGATTGCTGCTGACACAAGAGCCAATAAATGAGAACCTCCCCTGTTCAACCAGCATCATCAGACAAACCTCGTTCGTGGTGGATCTTGGCTGGAAAACGCTTGGCAAACGTTGATTTATTTGTACTTTATTAATGTTTCCTGGCTTATTAAGAACAATATAATGACTTGAGCCGGGAATCCCTTCGTGTCTGGTCTCCTGGACAGGTTTTGCAAAATAGCTTTTGCCTTTCTCTGGAAGCAGAGGTTTCCTGGGCCAAGCAAACCCTGCCCTTCTCTCTCGTCTCAGGTTCAAGCCGAAAAGGAAGATTTGCAGTGTGGACACAAGTAAAATAGGCTGATTTTCATTCCTTTTGTCTAAAAGCACAGCTACTAAAAGCGAGGCTTCCGGTAAGGATGATTTTCCTGGCTCTTCTCCTCAGTCGCCCTCCTGAGGGAGCTGCTTTTACCCATGAACTCAACTGTTTTGAAACAGAGAAGGATCTGAGATGAGCAGCAGAAGGGAAACATGGAATGGTTTGGGTTGACATGGGGCTTGGAGCCCCTGATCCCGTGGGAGGTGTCCCTGCCCGTGGCAGGGGGTGGAACGGGATGGGCTTTGAGGTCCCTTCCAACCCAAACCTTTCCATGACTCCGTGATCCACTGGCGAAGAGGGAGGAGTCGCGTTAAACCAACCTCCCTTTGCTCCTCTTCTGAGTCCCCAGTTGCTAAGGGCTGGGAGGGCCCTAAGCAAGCGGCTCAGGCAGCAGAAGGGCTGGAGCTTCCAGGAGATCACCCCTAAAGGAGCCAGTTGGCCCCATTTCTGCTTCGCTGGCGTCATCAGCCAAATTGGCTTTGACCCACCTCGCGCCGTCCAGCTCCTCTTCCAGCGATTTGCTCCCTGCCAGACCCTGCGGGGCTTGGCAGCCCAGAGCACTCCAGCTTCTGCAGAAATAACAAGTCATTCACCCTTGGGGGAGAGAATGAGTCATTGTGTTTGGTGAAAGATGCTGGCTTGGGTCGGGCAGCACGCGCCGGCTGCCTCCCCCACCGCTGCCAGCTCCAGCTGCCTCCCAACTGCTCCCACCAGCACCTCCTGCCCGGGCAAAGCTGCCGGGGAAGCTGCTGAGCTCCCTGCCAGCCCCGCAGAGCCACGCGTCCCCCGGCCACCTGGCCTGCTCGTCCCCGCTAGGCACGAGCTGGCGGTTAATTGAATTACAAAGCCTTGGAGGAGATGCCGTTACGCGGCGTATGGCACAGAGCGGGGATGGAGATGGATGAAGGCGCTCAACAGGCACGACAGCAGCGATTGCCCCGTCATCCGTAGCTGCCCTGGCGCTCCCCGTAGCCGCAGCTTTTCCTCTGGAAAATATCTGCTAAATATTGGAGCTGTCGCAGCACAAGCCAGCTCCACGCTCCCTAGGTCGCCGCAGGATGACAAGAAACAAGCCGCAGACCAAGCAAAGCGCTCAGGGGATCAACACCAACGCATCCTGCCTCCCGATCTCATCAATATTATCATCAGTGTCATCCCTTCAGCAGCAAAGCGGGTGATGGAAACCGTAACAGCATCTCCCACTGGTTCCCTGGGACCCCCCAAAGCTTCAGGCACGGCTGGGATTTTAGGCAGAACTCAAGGCTGGGGAGGGAAGGGGACTCAGGGAAACCCGTGGGAGGTGACGCCTTCCACACGGGGTAACTCCGGGATAACGGTGCCGTCACACACAAATCTCAACACTCAGCTACTTCGAATCACGGAATTCTTAGAATCCTGGAGTGGTTTGGGGTGGAAGGGACCTCAAACCCACCCAGTCCCACCCCTGCCCTGGGCAGGGACCCCTCCCGCTGGAGCAGGGGCTCCAGGAGAGAGCGATGAGCTCTTGCTTGTCCCGACAGCACCAGCAGCGTGGAAGGAGAGTTCTGGTGTTTCATGGAGAGGTTTCCTCTACCAACCTTAAAAGTGCAGCTTGTACAGGAGGAGAACGAAACCCACAACCTGCAGAAGGGAACACGGAGCGGCATTCTAACGAGGAGTTATGTGAAGCGCCACCTTCTCGTCCCTCATTATCGCACCAGGTGAATTTAGGGCTGGGGAAACACCTTGGGCACCTCCACAGCCTTCAGCAGGGCTCACGCGGGGCTCGTGGAGGAGAAGCATCCTTAAAACCCAATTTATCGCTTGTAGGCAATACACCTACCCAGCATCCACACAGTCATCTTGGGTTGATAACCGACGTAGATAACCTACGTAATATATAGAACAGCCTACTTTTATTCTTTGAAGTCCTGCTGCCGCCTTGCAAAATGGACTTCTTCCTCTGGCCCATGCTCCCCCCCACCCCTGCTGCCTCTGCAGATGCTTAAAAGCCTGATTTCCAGACAGCTGGGGTAATTATCTTGCTTAACTCAAACAGATTGTTTTGTTTAACTCGAAGCTACGAGCCTGTGATGATGAACCCTCTGAGGGCTGAATCCAAGATCACCTGGTGGCTCGGTGGGTGGCAACTCCCAGCAGGCGTGTGGTCCCTTCCTGGCGCCAGGCACCACTGCTCGGACCACCTGGATCCCACTCTCCCTCCTCAACACCCAGGAAAACACCCTGGATCCCGTGGGATCGGCCAAACTGAAGCTCTCCATGTGGACGCTGCCTCTCTGCGAGCTGCTGCATCCGTGAGCGATGGTGAATTATTGACTGAGCCACGGCTGATCGACGAATGTCCCCGTATTCCCCTGGTACCTCCTCCTCCTCGTCTCGCTGCGAGATGGTTTTTAGCGCTCGCATTTTAATTCCTTTAAGCAGAACGAGCTCTCGCTGCAGCAAATTAATGAAGATGTCTTAAACCCCTGTTTACTTTTCATTCAGCCGGTTTACCCTTCGTTCCGCTCCCCTAGCAGATGGCAGGCAGCTCCTTAATTACCCTCCACAGTCACCATGTCCTCTCCCAGAGAAAAATCTGGCTTTTGGATACTTAACTCCACGTTTTTCCCCCAGCTGGAGGTGCAGATAGGGTGCCTCGGGCCAGCCTCACCCAAAACCTACAGCCCAGCGCTCTGTCTCGGTACCCAGCGCTCTCCTATGAGCCAAGGATGGAGCAGGGCTGGGAGAACCCCCTAAAAATCCCACAGCCAAAGCATCACTGTTACTGCGCTCTAATATCCAGCTTTTTGGGGATGAAAGACAAGAGCCAGGCATTTACGGCAGCAGGGACAGGGCTGTCCTGCAGCCCCTGCTGCAGCAATGAGCCTGGAGGGATCCTCCAGCAGATCCCGCTCCAAAGGCTCCTACAGCCGCAGCTCCTGGATGCCGGGGGGGAATTTCTTCAGCCTCATCTTTGCTTTAACCAATGTCCTGGCCGCTGATGAGTCTAATCACGTTGACAACACGCAAGAAGCATCGCAGCATGCAGGGTGACGGCCACTAATTACAGAAAATGAGTGCAAGCGCTTCTTTTTAGTGTCATAAAGGTAAAAGCTGCGGAGAGCATCTCTCAGTTGCTATAGGAACCCATCAACCCCCAGGGAAAAGCAAAATTGCTGGACCTACACGACTCCTTTGGAGGTGGCAGCAGCGGGGAAGGATCTGGTGACATCCCTGCTCGGCCAGGGAGACTCGGGGAGGCCAAACGGCGCTGGAGAAGGGTCCACGCGGTGCTGAGCCTCGGCAGTGACGGCACCGCAGAGCCAGCCAGAGGTGCCCCTCGCCCAAGTCCAGCTGGTAACACAGAGGAGGTTGTGGAGAGGAGGGAGCTGGGCTCTTCTCCCAAGGGACAGGGGACAGGACGAGAGGGAATGGCCTCAAGCTCCACCAGGGGAGGGTCAGGCTGGACAGCAGGAAAAAATATTTCCTGGAAAGGGTGATTGGGCAGTGTCCGAGGCTGCCCAGGGAGGGGGTTGAGTCCCCTTCCCTGGAGGGGTTTAAGGGCCGGGTGGACGAGGTGCTGAGGGACATGGGTTAGTGATTGATGGGAATGGTTGGACTCGATGATCCCGTGGGTCTCTTCCAACCTGGTGATTCTGTGATTCTATGAAATTGAGCTTGTTTGCTTGCCTCTAGCCTGACACAGGGCAAATTGAAATCAAAAGATGACTAAGATTGATGCAAGAGCAGCGAGGATGTGAGAGGCGGTGGGGTCAGCTCACCAGCGAGCCCAGCGCTGGGAATAATTTATTCCGCATCCTGGAAAATGAGGATTTGAAAGTGAAATCTCGCAGCAAGGCGAGAGAGCCAACAGCACGGGATGAAGGCTTCACCAGCCTCGGAGGGGAAAGTCTGAGCTTGCTGCCAGCACGGCCACAGCACAGCTGGAGGTCCAAAGGGTTGGGGAGGGATCTTAGAACAAAACCAGGGTTGGAAGGGACCTCAAAGCCCCTCCAGTCCCACCCCTGCCATGAGCAGGGACACCTCCCACGGGATCAGGGGCTCCAAGCCCCATCCAGCCTGGCCTTGAACCCCTCCAGGGATGGGGCAGCAATAATCACTCTGGGTTGTAACAAGAGCCTTGGCAAAGCTTGATTTGGAACTACATAAAAAAGGCTGAATTTTTAAGATTCGCCCTCAAACTTGCAGCCCTCCTCACCCCTACAGGGAGCATCAACCTTTGGGGCCCCCATGAGCCCAAACTAGCACTGGGCGATATCCAAGCAGGTGGTGTGATGCTTGTTCCTCCTGTATCAACAAGAAATCTGAATTTATACACCTGCCACAAGGTGTTTGCAGGCTGCCGGCTGCTTCCTTCGACCGGAGACAACACAGCTCCTGGGTCTTTATGATTATTGACACATGGGCTGGATTTATTGGCAATTAAATGGTTCAGTGACTCCGAGACATTAGTCTCCTCTAACCATCTTGGCAGCCAGATTGCTCCCTGCCAGCGATCCCTGGGGGCTGGGGAACGTTGCCGAGCGCTCCGGGGCTGCGGAGCCGCTGGCAGAGCCTCCCCTTGGGTCCCTCTCCTCCTCGGAAAAGTGAGACGATAACGGCCGCCGCACATTCTGCGACTCGGAGCCAACGGGAGGGGATTGTGTTTGCTTTAAACACGTTTGCAGGCAGGCAGATCCGAACCCCAGGAGATCAGAGAGGTTGGCGTGCGCAGCATCCGTGGGGAAAACGCACCAGCCCAGGAGAGCAGGGAGCTGCTTGGCAAAACGTGCTGTGGGGAGGTAAAAACTGCACGGATTTGGCAAAAGGTGCAGAGAAAAATAGTAGTAGAGTGGCCAGGAGAAGGACTTGGGGTGCTGGTGGGCGAGAAGCTCAACACGAGCGAGCAATGTGCACTCACAGATCAGAAAAGCGAAGCCCTGGAGGCTGCTCCGCTCTCCGAGAGCTACGGGCACCGCTCGGCTGCACGAGTTCCAGCGCACCGAGCGCAGCCGAGAGCCGCTCGCTGCTCAGCTCCCAGACCCAGAAGAGCTCTGGCTGCGTGGAACATCGCACCCATCACAGGAGCATCCCGACATGGGGACAGGAATGGGGAGAGAACAACCTCTGGGGAGCGGGGACCACGCGAGAGCCCCACGAGCGCAGCTGCCGGAGGGGACGCTGGGGCCCAAAGCCGCCGCGAAGCTGCTCACAGAGGGTCTCACACCCATTAAAAGAGGACGCCGGGCTCAGCCTTGCTGTTGCAAGGATGGTTTTAAGGAATTGGCTGAAGCTGCCAAGATCACAGCGGATCCCGCGGGAGCTGCTTTGGGGCTGAGCATCCTGGTGGTGCTGAGCGCCTGGGATGGACACGGGGCTCTGCGGGGACTCGGTGCCTTTGGAGCATCCTCCTAGCAGTGCCAGGAATGAGCAGAAAAACCCAGTCCTGGCTCCGCTGAGCGGGAGCAGCTCTTTGTGCGAGCGCACAGCGGGGCAGAGCATCAAAATCCACCCTCCTGCCTGGCAAGAAGGGGCTTTCTCCATAAACCAGATGTTTTCACTGCCACCACGAACAACATCCCCACCTCCTCGATATCGGCACCCGCTGCTCCACAGGGCACGGGCTTCGTTAAAAACCTTCCCGACCCAAACCTTCGATCGCGTGGAACAACTTTATTCTCCCCAAAGCTCAGGCTCGCCGGGAGCCGGGCTCTAATCAGCTTAAAACCCACTCGGACTTGCTAATGAGCACTCGGAAGCAGGGATGGAGGCGGTGGGACGGGCAAGGGGCACGGGGAGCTGGGTATTTAAGCACATTTATTATGTTTTCAAGTTTTATATGTCAAGCTTTTGCTGTTCACCCCCTGCTTGGCCCATTCCCAGCCTGAGCCGCTGGTTTGCAAATGAGCCTGAGTCGCCTCAGCCCACTCGGCTGCAGGTAGAAAAGCGGAGCCTGCGTCCAGCCCCGCTTTTATCCTTCACTCCTTGCTATTATTCAAGCATCTTAAGAGTCCACTGCCTTCAGCGGGGCTTTCAGCAGGCACCTGGGTGGCATTGCTGCTTTTAGCATCCCTATTTTCCTCCACAAAAAGCAATAAACTGGATTTTGCTGGTTGCTGTGAAATCATTCCCAAGCCCCAAACCTCCATGTGATGGACTGGAGGCTGGGGGGACACAGCCCAGCACTTTCAGGGGAGCAGGAGGTGGCATTTAAGCCCCAAAGCATCCTTTTGTCTCCCACTTCTTTACAGAATCACAGAGGAGGACAGCAAAGCAAGAATCCTGGAAAGGTTTGAGTTGGAAAAGACCTCAAAGCCCACCCAGTTCCACCCCTGCCATGGGCAGGGACACCTCCCACGGGATCAGGGGCTCCAAGCCCCATCCAACCTGGCCTTGAACCCCTCCAGGGATGGAACAACCTGGGCCAGGTCCTCCCCACCCTCACAGCAAAACATTTCTCCCCAAGGTCTCATCTCAATCTCCCCTCTTGCAGCTCAAAACTGGGACTCTGGGTCATAAAAGCAACATCTGTGCTCTCAAATCTCTCCCACACGTGGGCTGTCGTCGTATCCTCCAAAGCGAGGAGAATCTGGGCTTTCCCACAGGCAAATTAAATAAACCAAGCCGGCCGTGGTCCTCCTGCTGAGCCACCAGCAGGGCCCTGGGCCAAAATCCACCTTGAAGACACCCAGACAAGTTGCTCAAGGGAGTAACGACAACCTGCTCGTGGTGCTAACGAAGCAACCACACGGGGGACGACCAAGACAGTTTCCATCCCACAGAAGCTCCTTTAGTGCAGCTTCATTTCAAGAGCCCAAGGGGAACTTTGGTTGCTTAAAAGCCACTTCAACGGTTTATTTGCAGGATTTGAAAGATCCCTGTTTGATTTGAAGAGCTGGATCTGACCCGGATCCCCAGGATACACCAAACCTGACCTGCCCACTCCCCACTCTCCAACATCCCTTCCCAGCTCCAAGGGACCCACAGGAGCCGGCGCAACAACCATCTCACGTGGGGCTGTGCTGATCACTCCTACTGGAAGCAGGAGGATAATTAAGAGCAACCTCTTCAAACACCACTTACTGGGAAGCAAGACACGTCTCCATCCACAAGCTGGTGTCTGATCAGGGTTGGTAGTCAGCTCTTCCACAGCACGGATCCACCCACCTCTGTTTACAGCTCCAGCTCTGCTTCTGCCACACAGCTAGGAGAAAGCTGAAGCTTTAATACTTCTGATCCTTGCTAATCGCCTCGTTTGGCCCCTGATACCCAAGTGCTAATTGCTGATGGTCAGCCAGCCGTTCAAGACCAGCTGCAAGGAATCATAGAATCGTAGAATAACCAGGTTGGAAGAGACCCACCAGATCATCAAGTCCAACCATTCCTATCATAGAATCATAGAATCATAGAATAACCAGGTTGGAAGAGACCCAATGGAATGATCTCAAACCAAGCCCTATCCTGCTTTTTTTTTCATGCCATGAGCTGGCTGTTCCTCTAGCAGGTCCCAAACCAGCACAGGTTAAGGAGGCAGCCTTGGGTTACGCAGGAAGTGTTCCTGCTGGGTGCATTCCCTCTCCTCCGTATGATCTTCCTGGGAGAGGTCTCTCTCTCCCAGACCTCAGCACCTCTCCTTAACATCTTCGTGGGTGCTTTGTTGATCTCTTCCTTCTGGCATCAGGGAGAGATGTGGCTTCATGCCACCCTGTGCTTTCCATCATCGCCGGAGCCCTGATTCCTGTTCCCCCTCCACCTTCAGGAAACACACCCCAAGGGCTACAAGAGCCTTTTTCCCCTCCTTGGCCCCCACAAGGCCACGGCAAGGTGCGAGCCCTCCAAATAAACATCACAGGTAGAGTCACATCCCTCAAAGCCACATCCCCCCAGAGATGGTCTTGGGCTGCCTGGCAATCAACTGTGGCAAAGCCAAACCCTCTCATTCCTTGTGGGAGGAGGTAACGAGGGATCAGGAGTAACAGACCCTTATTCTTCCCAGACATCACACATCTGGGAGCTGATGTAGCAAAATGACCCATCAGCACATCACTAATCCCAGAGCCGCGTGCTGGCAACGGCACGTTCCCAGGTTCCCAAACTGCCGTAACGAGATGCTCGTAGCTGGTCCAGCCTTGATGCAGTCGTGCTGCCTCTGAACGAGGGAATTCTTCAACTTAAAGCACGGCTCTCCGAGGCTGGAGCTGCACGTCGCCCTCTAATTCCAAATTTAAACTCACTTGGAGGCAGGATTATCATTCCTTACCCAGAGTGTCCTGAGTTGAAAGGGTCCCGCAAGGATCATCAAGTCCAGCTCCTGTCCCTGCACAGGGCACCCCAACATTCACACCATGAGGCTGAGGGCACTGGCCAAACGCTTCTGGAATATTGTCAGGTTTGGTGCTGCAAAAGCTTCCCTGGGAGCTGTTCCAGGGCTCCACCACCCTCTGGGAGAGAACCTTCTCCTAATATTCAACATAAACCTCCCCAGAGCATCTTCCTGCCTTTCCCTCAGGTCAGAGGAGACCTCAGCGCCTCCTCCTCCTCCTGCCCTTGTGAGGAAGCTGCAGACTGCGATGAGGTCTCCCCTCAGTCTCCTCTTCTCCAGGCTGAACAGACCAAGTGGCTTCACCCGCTCTCCTGTGGCTTCCCCTCTAAATCCTTCACCAACCTGGTTGCCCTCCTCTGGATTCTCTCCCTAGTGCTGGAGGAAGAGCAAATAAAGTTTGTACAAGACTTTTCCATCCAGTAGATTTTTCCAGTTTCTGCATTTCAGGCTCTGTTGAGGCAAAGGACAAATTACCCAGGATGAGGGGACCTGAGGAAAGTCACGTGGAGGCACGTGGGCTTCTGCAGAAGTTGAGTGACCAGCGATGCGTCCCCCTCCTCCTTCCCCGCTGGCTCTGGGCCTGAAGATATTTCGCTCGCGATGCAACTTCCATTATTTCCATAGAAACCACCTCTTGCCAGGTCTCAAAACTGGGGATTTTCAAGAACTCGTTTGCCAATTCAAGGCCCAGAAGGAGAATGTTTAGTATTTGGTGGGGTGGTTGGACTCGATGACCCGGTGGGTCTTTTCCAACCTGGTGATTCTATGATTCTATGAAATGCTGAATAACAGTGATAAGAACTGAAGGGTGAGGGGGGGCCACACTTGGCTGCTGCTTTTCACCCAACTCTTCCTCCTTCACTTGGGTTACGTGAGAAAGAGCCTCAACCGGTGGCACCAGAAGCCACGAGGTGTGTTGGGGCGCTCCATGACACCAAACCCACCTGGTATTGGCCAGATTGAAGTTTCCCTCTCTGTGATGAAAATGTATTTCTCTGCTTCGCCGGGAGCTTTGATCTGGTGCTGCCAAACCCACCCTGGGGTCTCCTGGAAACGTTCTTGATGCCTCCTCACCCTCAGCCCCTCGAGATGAGCTCTCGGGCAGAAAGGTTTTGCTGTGAGAGCAGGGAGGCCCTGGGACGGGATGGGTGGAAAGGTGGGAGGAGGAGCTGTCACGCTGGGACGCGTCAGGAAACAGAAACCTTCAACGGTTTGGTTACACCAAAACAATTTATAACTTCAAGGTTTCCTCCTCGTTCCTACTGGAGCTGCCACGGTTTGCCCTCGCCTCCCACTCTCTGTAGGCACCGCGTCTCTCCCCAGGTGCCTGCAGAGAGGGGCTGGTCCTGCTCAGCGCCCCTCACCTCCCTCACCTTCCTCCCCTCACCTCACCTTCCTCACCTTCATCAACTACCTCACCTCACCTCCCCTCACCTTCCTCACCTACATCACCTACATCACCTCCCCTCCCTCACCTCCCTCACCTTCCTCACCTTCCTCCCCTCTCTCACCTTCCTCCCCTCCCTCACCTTCCTCCCCTCCCTCCCCTCCCTCCCCTCCCTCACCTTCCTCACCTCCATCACCTCCCTCACCTTCCTCACCTCCCTCACCCCCGGTGCCTGCTGCCAGCCGAGGAATTTGCTCCTGATTCATTCCACACGGGAGAAACCCCTGACAGAAGAACAAAATGACTTTTTCATCTTCTACCCGGCCAGCAGCTTTCTCAGGAAATTGTCATTTTGGCTGCGGATGAAATAAAGCGGCACTAATGGAAACCTGGTCGATTTTTCCCAATTGCTGACTTGCAGCAGAGAGATAAGAAAAATCAGACTCCGTAACCTCGACCACACAAGAGAGAAAAGGTTTAGAGCTACACGACAGCGCACGCCCTGCGCCAGCTCCTGGGAGGCTTTTCCATAAACTCCTGCCCAAGCAGCGAGGTTTTACCTGCATTAAAACCTTCCTTGAGGGAGGGACACGGAGGTGGGGGCGCTTGCTTCTGTTGACAGAGATAGAGGTGCCCACTGATACCCAGTAAAGGAGCAGAATCACAGAATGGGTTGGGTTGGAAGGGACCTCAAAGCCCATCCAGTCCCACCCCTGCCCTGGGCAGGGACACCTCCCTCTGGATCAGGGGCTCCAAGCCCCTTCCAGCCTGGCCTTGAACCCCTCCAGGGATGGGGCAGCCACCCCTGCTCTGGGCAGCCTGGGCCAGGACCTCCCCACCCTCACAGCAAAACATTTCTGCCCGAGATCTCATCTCCATCTCCCCTCTTGCAGCTCAAAACTTGTCCTCTCCCTGCCCTCCCTGATCCAGAGCCCCTCCCCAGCTTCCCTGGAGCCCCTTTCAGCCCTGGAAGCTGCTCTAAGGTCTCCCCGCAGCCTTCTCTCCTCCAGCCTCAACAACCCCAACTCTCTCAGCCTGGCCTCGCACAGGAGGTTCTCCAGACCTTGGATCATCTCCGTGTCCTCCCTGTGCTGAGCATCCAGAGCTGGACTCGGGGCTCCAGGTGGGTCTCTCCGAGCGGAGCAGAGGGGCAGGATCCCTCCCTCCCTGCTGCTCCCACGGCTCTGGGTGCAGCCCAGGACACGGGGGGTTTCTGGGCTGGGAGCGCACGTTGCTGGCTCCTGTTGAGCTTCTCCTCCCCCAGAACCCAAAGTCCTCCTCCTCAGGGCTGCTCCTGGTCCACTGAGTACAGACCAAGAGCAAGAGACGGGCAAAGAAAAGCAAAATCCTTCCATGTGCAATAAATTAGATTAAGAGGACAAGAGACAAAAAATTTAATATAGAGAACAGAAGCTGCTGCAGATAAACAAACCTTGTAAACTGCTGAGAAACAAACATTTAATTAAAACGCCAATCGCTAAACAAGCAGGAAACGTTCCCTCAGCTTCGCAGAAGCAGGCAGAGATAGCAAAGTCAAACCAGCTCATGCTGAATTCGAGGGCCCTGGAGGTCAGGTTTAATTAAAACTCAGGCTATCCCATCGCTGGCATCTGCTCTAGGAAATGAAATCAGATTCCCAGCCGGTACCTGGCACCTTTGGCAGGAGAACAAGATGCATCTCCAGCTCTTCCAGCACCGGGCACCAACCATCCCGACGTTGTCACCGAAATCGCTGGGGACAGACAGAAATTCTGCAGGTTTCCAAGGAGAGCAAAGCCCATTCCTAACGCATTTTCCCTACAGGGAGGTGAGAACACAGCCGGGAGCCAAAACCCGTGGATTCCCATCGTTGCTCTCACCCCCAGCCACGACCCCATCCCCAAGGACACAAAGCACCGACCTCACACCACGCTTGGATATCGATTTCAGCAGAGACCTTGATTTCACTGTTATCAGCAGACATTAAATCTATTTGATTCCCTAAGTCATGCCTGGGGCAGGACTTATCCCATGGCTTTGAGCTTGCCTGGATGTGGCTCCCTGCCCTTCTTCCAGGGAATTTCACAAATCCCAAAGAAAACACCTTGTTTTTCCTTCCACCTTTTAACCCCATGGATACCTGTAACCCAGCCCTACGGCTTCGTGTCAGCTCCACCACGAAGAGGCACCTATTTCAGTGCCGAGCGCTGCTTTTCACACAAAGACATCTCTGTCCCGTCGTTCGGCTCCAAGGCGTTTCCTTCTCCACGTGTTCCTGCTGTTCCTGCACTGAAAACACAAATTATTCAAGGCAGGAACTGCCCGTTTGCCATCCTCTTACACCTCCAAGCGTACAAATAAACACGAACACTGCAAAATTCATATAAAAACTTTATTACAAACGAGGACACGGCCTCCCAGGAACGCCGTTATACGTTATCTCCCAAATGTGTACAATGCAATGGTCAGAATTAAATACAAGAAGCAATAAAAACAGCGCACACGTCTATAAAAGCAGGAGAACTAATCCTCACATCGCCACTGTCTCAACCGTGGCTGGAGAGAGTGTTTTTCCGCAGCGGTTTGCACGCGCTTGTGCCCACAGTCGCCCTCGAGGCCGCGAGCTGGGACGCTGCCGCTGGGTTTTTTGGTTGCTTTCTGTCCTAAGAACCAGGATGGGTTTGATCGGATCAGAAGTCTGTATTGCTTTCATTCGGAGTGAGAGAATGCCCCATCCCTGGAGGGGTTCAAGGCCAGGCTGGATGGGGCTTGGAGCCCCTGATCCCGTGGGAGGTGTCCCTGCCCGTGGCAGGGGTGGGACTGGATGGGCTTTGAGGCCGCTTCCCACACAAAATTTCCCATGAAAAGAGCAAATTGCTATGGCTTGATCGTTATTGCACCCGGTAGCTTACGCCGGGTAAAGAGCTGGTACTTCCAAACCTTAAAATTGCATAAAAGCACTATCACTACTTTTATTTCAGTGGTAAATAATAATAATTATCAATAATAGTAACAACAATAACAAAATAGAGGTACTAGTGCTGTCACAGAAAGCGACCAGCCTCATTTAACCATCTCCTACAGACGAGAAAATAAATGATAAATAGGGCCTAGTTTATAAAAGCCTTTTCTCTTCTCATAGGCACAAAACTCCTCGCGGTCTAACCCGGGACCAGCTTCAGCACCGCTAACTTTAAGCTGTATTAAGGTACGACTGCGATTCAGCCGTGTACCACAAAACACACACCAAAAGGGGGAAAAATACGTAAACCAGACCAATTTCTCAGGTTCTTTACAGAAGTCTTCCACGTCGTGTCATAAAAAAAAGGATTTAAAGCAAAATAGATATACAAAAGCTATCGTGCCCGCCTCAGCGGCACCTGTACGCCTCGAAACCGGGGCTACAAAAAGCATCCTAGTACCAAAGGTCATATAAAATATTTTATATAAAAAAGTGTTTGAAAAGTATAAAATTAGGAAATGATGCATAGAAGGGCGTGTTTGACAGGCCCTGTGGCAGTGGCCGCGCCAGGAAACCCTCGTGGCGTGAAGAGGCTCTGGAGCGAGTCCAGAGAAGGGAACGGAGCTGGGGAAGGGGCTGGAGAAGAAGAGGAGCGGCTGAGAGAGCTGGGGGGGTTCAGCCTGGAGAAGAGGAGGCTGAGGGGAGACCTCATTGCTCTCTGCAACTCCCTGAGAGGAGGTTGTGGAGAGGAGGGAGCTGGGCTCTTCTCCCAAGGGACAGGACGAGAGGGAATGGCCTCAAGCTCCACCAGGGGAGGGTCAGGCTGGACAGCAGGAAAAAATTTTTCATGGAAAGGGTGATTTTTCATGGAAAGGGCAGAGGCTGCCCAGGGAGGGGGTTGAGTCCCCTTCCCTGGAGGGGTTTAAGGGCCGGGTGGACAAGGTGCTGAGGGACATGGGTTAGTGATTGATGGGGATGGTTGGACTCGATGATCCGGTGGGTCTCTTCCAACCTAGTGATTCTGTGATTCTATGATTCTAAGAGGAGTTGGCAAGCGAGCCTGTCACTGCCTGCAGAACTCGCTGGTGATGTTGGGAAGGGGGTAGGCGAAGAGGGAGAAGTCCAGGATGTACTTGACGATGAGGTCTTTGAGGAGGCGCCGCGGGGTGTTGCACAGGTAGTAGTGGAGCATCTCGGCTGTGACGGGCTTGTACCACGACTGGCGCTCGGGGAAGCGGACGGAGGGGGGCGAGCGGACGCGCTGCAGGACGTAGTTGGCGTCGTCGCCCAGCCGCTCGTAGGAGCCGATGAAGTCGTAGCGCACGGCGCAGGGCTGGCACAGGTTGTAGACGGGCATCCAGTGCTCGTTCATCCGCTCCACGTCCTCGTCCAGCAGGTACCGCAGGAACTCGGGGAAGGTGACGTCGTCGCCCGCCGAGCCGCCAGCGCCCGGGCGGTACCGCCGCACGATCTCGGCGCCGTAGCGGCGCTGGTACTCCTCGATCTCCCCGAACTTGTTGCGGTAGGCCGAGAGCAGCCGCTCCAGCGGGTCGCGCACGAAGACGAACTTGAAGTAGTGGTCGAGGCGGTAGGAGATCTCGTGGGGCTCCATGTCGGCCAGGAACACCAGGTCGCTCTTGTGATCCATCCTGGTGCGCACGTCGCCGCCCTCCAGGGCGCCGTGGAGCACCTTGAGGACGCGTTTCCAGTTGGAGCAGGCCACCTTGGGCACGTAGCAGTAGAGGAAGCGGTACTTGTCGCTGACGAGGAGGTGGCGCAGCACGGTTCTCCGCTGCCCGGCCGGCAGGGCCCACAGGCCGCGGCGCCGCCCGCAGCCCCCGCGCACCGAGCGGTTCCGCGCGTCCCGCAGCACCGCGGCCTCCAGGCCCCCCGGAGGCCCCGGCGAGCCCCGCGGAGCCGCCGCCGCCGGGCCCAGAGGCCGCGGGGCCCCGACCCGCGCCAGCACCCCCCGCTCCAGCAGCACCAGCAGCGCCCCCGACGCCGCCAGCACCGCGAACGTCAGCACCGGCGGCGCAGCAGCAGCGCCGCCCGCCGCCCCGGCCGGGACGGGACCGCGGGGCCTCGCATCGCACCGGGAACCGGCCTGGAGGGGAGGGGGGGGGCACCGGGAACCGACCTGGGGGGCAGGGAGCACCGGGAACCGACCGGGACCGGCCTGGAGCGGGGGGGGGGGGGCCGGGAACCGACAGGGAATCGAGCTGGACTGGGGGGGGGCACCGGGAACCGACCGGGAACCGACCTGGATTGGGGTGGGGGGGGACCGGGAACCGGCCTGGAGGGGGGGGGGGGGGCCGGGAACCGACAGGGAATCGAGCTGGACTGGGGAGGGGGCACCGGGAACCAACCGGGAACCGACCTGGGGGGGAGGGAGCACCAGGAACCGACCGGGAACCGACCTGGAGGTGGGCGGGGTAGCACCGGGAACCGATCGGGGAGGGGGGGGAGCACCGGGACCGGCCCCGAGACCGACCGGGATCGTCCCGGCCCGGGACCGGGAGGTGACGGGGGATGAGGGGGGGAAACACCGGGATCGCCCCGGGAAGTGACGGAGGAGAAAGGGGGGAGGGGGGCGGGTAAAGGGAACAGCGGCCCCGCCCCCGGGAGGGAGGGGGGAGAGGGGGAGGAGGAGCCGGGGGGAGGGGGGCAAGAGGGATGGGGGGGGTAAGAGGGATGAGGAGGGGGGCAAGAGGGAGGGGGAGGGGGCAAGAGGAGTGGGATGGGGAGAGGGCAGAAGGGATGGGGAGGGAGGCAAGAGGGGTGGGGGGGCAAGAGGATTGGGGGGGCAAGAGGGATGGGGAGGGGGGAAAGAGGGATGGGGGCAAGAGGGACGGGGGGCAAGAGGGATGGGGGGAAAGAGGGATGGGGGCAAGAGGGAAGGGGGGGGCAAGAGGGATGGGAGGGGGTAAGAGGGATGGGGGGCAAGAGGGATGGGGGGCAAGAGGGATGGGGGTCAAGAGAGATGGGGAGGGGGCAAGAGGGATGGGGGGCAAGAGAGATGGGGAGGGGGCAAGAGGGAGAGAAGAAGGGGAGAGGCTGGTAGGGAGGGGAGAAGGGAGACGGAAGGAGGGGAGGGGTAAGAGGAGTGGAAACAGGAGGGGAGGGAAGGGGGAGAGCGAGGAGAGGCAAGAGGGGGGCAGTGGGAGGGGAGAGGGGGCTCCCCAGCTTTCCTCTAGGGAACATTTCTTCACCAAGAGGGTTCTCAGCGCTGGAGTCGCCATCTGGATGTAAACGCCGCGTGGGTGTGATGCTCAGGGACACCATTTGGAGTCGGCGTTGGCAGTGTTGGGTTTACAGCTGGACTCAGTGATCCTAACGGTCTTTTCCAACCTCAACAGCTCCATGATTCCACAGAAGACTCCAGCCCAAGCAGCACCCAGAGCCTGGAACGTGGCGCTGAGCCGGCCGTGAGGATGCTGTGTCTCCATCCAGCCCTTCCCGGAGCAGAAATCCTCTCACACTGGCATCATTCTGCTTCTTTTCCTTCTCTGCCTTTTCAGAGCCTACCGCAGGGCTCCAGCGCCTTATCCAGGCTTGCGGGGCTCTCGCTGTCAAAAGCTCTCTTAACATCAAGAGAAGAAACAGCTTCCACTTAGTTTTCTTTGATCAAAAGCCAAGAGCGTTTTGTCAGCCAAGGCAGACAAAGCGTTTGTGTTGAAGCGTGAGGGCCCGGAGCGAGATTATTGTACATTTTACAGTTGTGTTTGGATGTAAACACAGCGTTAGCTCTAGGAAGAGAGGGGCCAGTCTGCCCTGCCACCCTGCACAGCTCGAAATCATAGACTCATAGACTCATAGAATCATAGAATCAATCATAGAATCATAGAACAGTTTGGGTTGGAAGGGACCTCAAAGATCATCTAGTTCCAGCCCCCTGCCATGGGCAGGGACACCCCACTACATCAGGTTACCCAAAGCCCCATGAAAAGAGCTATTGGTCAACTGATATGTAACATAAACTTAGCCATAAATATGAGAAAATACAATTTTTGACCAATTCTGGCAACTGTTGATGCCCCTCCACCAAGTCTGACCTGCAGAGATGTTCTGATTTGTTTAGGGAGCTGCCTTAGGATTATAGCAACAAAATTCGTGATTACTGGTATAAACTACACACAGGTCCATACAACAAAATTATCCTAGCAAAATTATCGGGCAGAAGAATGCATGGAGTTTCTGAAGGGATAAAACAATGCAATCTGACTTTCCCATGGTATAATACAGACAGCCCCATCAAACTTTGCTTCCTCCTGCTGATAAAAACCTGTTGAATGAGCAATTGTATGTTAGTCATACATAGAAAAGATACACTGCTAGCTTTATTTGCAAAAATAGTAAATGCTAATATGATTTTCCTTTTTCAAGCTGTTAAAGAAAAACTAACTTCACTGTCACCACAATGTCTTTAACCAGCAAAAGTTTCATCTCTGCCATCTACACTTTAATAGTACAACATGTACAGTGTTTGCAAAGAGTTTGCATAATTATATTGTACCTCTATGACTGTATACAGATAATAGGAAAGCACCTGGTCATTTACCTGTACCAGTTTGAGCAAATCAGCAACTTCATCTTTGTGCTATCACATGCTCCGCAGGATTCCTGGAATTCCGCTGCACCCAGAGCCGTGGGAGCAGCAGGGAGGGAGGGATCCTGCCCCTCTGCTCCGCTCGGGGAGACCCACCTGGAGCCCTGAGTCCAGCTCTGGATGCTCAGCGTAAGGACATGGAGCTGCTGGAGCGGGTGCAGAGGAGGCCACAGAGATGATCCAGGGCTGGAGAACCTCCTGTGCGAGGAGAGAGTTGGGGTTGTTGAGGCTGGAGAAGAGAAGGCTGCAGGGAGACCTTAGAGCAGCTTCCAGGGCTGAAAGGGGCTCCAGGAAAGCTGGGGAGGGGCTCTGGATCAGCGAGGGCAGGGACAGGACGAGGGGGATGATTTGGAGCTGCAAGAGGGGAGATTGAGGTGAAATCTTGGGGAGAAATGTTCTCCTGTCGGGATGGGGGGACACGGCAGTGCCGCTGGTCCAAGGCGATGAGCACAGGAGCCGTTCCCCAGCCAGCTCACGATGTAAGGCAGAGTTTCTCATCTCTAAGGAAAAAAAAGTCCTTTTAAACAAGTCAAATGTGATGGGTTTATGTGCCAAATAGCTGAGAGGAGAGCATCATGGTAGGCTCAGCCTATGTCCCTCGTAACAAACATCACTGTTTTCAAGGAAAACCTAATGCTGAAGGATCTGCTGCTCAAGGACCGAGGGGTGGACGTTCTGGCTGAACTTTCTGACGAGCTTGGTGCTGGTGTGTGTGCAAGAGAGCGTGTCCAGCGGGGTGGGACTGAATGGGCTTTGAGGTCCCTTCCCACCCAAACCATTCCAGGATCCTATGATTAAACGTATCAGCATACGGGTGGTTTTGAAAGCCAGCATCAAAGAGAAGAAAATTAGGGAGGAAGCTCCGTATCTAGGTAAAAGGAATCAGAAAGAAGTCATCAAATGCAGGCACGGGTGGACGAGGTGCTGAGGGACATGGGTTAGTGTTTGATAGGAATGGTTGGACTCGATGATCCCGTGGGTCTCTTCCAACCTGGTTATTCTATGATTCTATGATTCTAAATACCATCCCTCATGAAAAATTAATTACTATTAAACACGTGCCATTGCTAATTAGATCAAGTAATGGAAGCAACTTGAACGAGAATTCCAGTCTGACGTTTGTCCCAACAGGATTAATTTAAAATAAACATCAAGAGGAATAAAATAAATGTCGTTCTGCCTCCTCTTGCTTCCTTACTGTGGAGGAGTGGGTTTGTCTGCAGAACAAGCACTGGAAAGGGGTTTGCACTGTGAATCTATAAACAATCACAGACAGAATGGTTTGGTTGGAAAAGACCTTGGAGATGACCGAGTCCAACCGTCCCTGCCCACAACTAAACCAGATCCGCTGTGGGGGAGAACAAAACCCAACCGTGCTCGTCTGCGCGCGTGAAAACAGCTAATATGGGAAAATAAATGGCACTAATATGCCATATAATTCCCTTTTTATAGGCTGTAATTATGCAAGGTGGCATGAAGTCAGCCCCGGTGGCTCCCTGGGCTGCGACACAGACCGGGCTGTGCCGGGTAACGGGGGGACGTCCCCGCGCCTGGGCAGGGGGAACCATCAAACGACTGAATCATCCTTCATCCCAGCAACCGAGGGTCCCCGTGTTAAGAGATTTGGGTCCTCAGTGAAGACAAAAAGCTCTTAAGTAAAAGGAGGGGAACGTATCGCTGCCCATCGCAGCGGGGTTGGAACTGGGTGATCTTCAAGGTCTCGTCCAACCTGAACTATTCTGTGATTCTAAGTGAAATCTCAAAGCACGGCTCCTCTGAGTGGCCCCAGGTGGCAGAGGACACCGCGCTCGGCTTTTCGTTAATAAACTGGGGTGCAAGGACCCCCCCAACCATCTGGTGCTCCTCCCAGAGCCCCCGCACAGCGGCTTGTGCCTCCCGCTCGCTGCCCGTTAGAGCAGAAAGAGAAGTCGCCGTGTTCAAAGGACGGGGGGAAGCACACAAGATTCCCAGTGGGAATCCTGCTGACACTCCATACAGCTTCGTGTATCAGTGAATCCTGTTCTCAGCACAGGCAGGACACGGAGCTGCTGGAGTGAGTGCAGAGGAGGCCACGGAGATGATCCAAGGGCTGGAGAACCTCCTGTGCGAGGCGAGAGTTGGGGTTGTTTATCCTGGAGAAGAGAAGGCTGCAGGGAGAACCTTAGAGCAGCTTCCAGGGCTGAAAGGGGCTCCAGGGAAGCTGGGGAGGGGCTCTGGATCAGGGAGGGCAGGGACAGGACAAGGGGAACAGTTTGAAGCCGAAAGAGGGGAGATTGAGATAAGATCTGAGGCTGCCCAGAGCAGGGGTGGCCGCCCCATCCCTGGAGGGGTTCAAGGCCAGGCTGGATGGGGCTTGGAGCCCCTGATCCCGTGGGAGGTGTCCCTGCCCATGGCAGGAGTGGGACTGGATGGGCTTTGAGGTCCCTTCCAACCCAAACCTTTCCAGGATTCTTGCTTTGCCGTCCTCCTCCTCTCCAATCTCATCCCCCCCAGCAATAAGGTCTGAGGATGTTGGCAGCGGCTGCTGCTGAGCCCGGGCACTCCCAGCCCTGCTCTGCTGAGTTTTGCTCGATGTCATTTCTAAACCACCTCTCCCTCGGAACAGTTTGTCCATTTTCTAACATGTTCCAGAGCTGCTGCTGCTGGGGAGAGCAGAGGCGATCCATCGAGATGCAGGGGTTCTCTTCAGCATCGTTAAATTGATTTGCTTTTAAGAATTATTGGGCGGTCGAACCCGCTCTGACTCCAGGTTGTTTTTGCAGAAGACTCCGGAGAGCTTAATAGAGGTATTAAAATTAAATAGGAAGCTACAGAATAAATGGGGCTTCCATCCAACGCATCTTATAAATCCAGTTTAAACAGTTTCCTTTATTAAATATCCTTTCCTCTTTAAAACGGATTAACTGCTTTCACTGGAGGCTCTGTCGGAAAAGCCGGATCATCTCTATAGCAACAAGTCAGGGGCGCAACCCCACGCGTCCACACGGGACCCTTGGATTCGTGTGAGCCAGAGCATCGTCCCGGGGCAGCAATCCCAGCGCCAACATGGGCTGGGGGAGAACGGAGAGGGAGCAGCCCTGGGGAGAAGGGCTTGGGGAGCCGGGCAAGAACAGCTCGACAGGAGCTGGGAACGTGCGCTCCCAGCCCAGAAACCAACCGAGTCCCGGGCTGCATCCAGAGCCGTGGGAGCAGCGGGGAGGGAGGGGATCCTGCCCCTCTGCTCCGCTCGGGGAGACCCACCTGGAGCCCCGAGTCCAGCTCTGGATGCTCAGCGTAAGGAGATGGAGCTGCTGGAGCGGGTGCAGAGGAGGTGATAAGGGTGATCTGCGGGCTGGAGAACCTCCTGTGCGAGGAGAGAGCTGGGGTTGTTCAGCCTGGAGGAGAGAGGGCTGCAGGGAGACCTTAGAGCAGCTTCCAGGGCTGAAAGGGGCTCCAGGAAAGCTGGGGAGGGGCTCTGGATCAGGGAGGGCAGGGATGGGATGAGCGGGTTAGAACTGGATGGGCTTTAAGGTCCCTTCCAACCCAAACCATTCGAAGTTTCTATGATTTCTCCCCCGTTCTCCATTGCTTTCCTTTCCGTTGCAAACCATCTGCCTGTGTCGATGGACTGAGAAGGGCAGAGTTAAAACGGGGAATCACACAAGCTTCAGCCCCCTGGGACGAGCAGGTGAGATGGGGCCGTGTGACCCTCCCCTGGGGTCCAGCCGCCCTGCCGGGTCCGATCCTGCCCCCACAACGCGAGGAACATCCCGGCGCATCCGTCAGCGGCTGCTTTACAGCCACGGAGCCGGGCGAGCGACCGAGCGCTCCGTCACGTTAATGTGACAATCCAAATTGCTCCCGTCTCTTGGCTGGGATGAGGTTTGGCATAATTACAGTCAATTATAATTAGCGGCATTAAAGCAGCTGCTCGGTGTAAGCAGGAGCTCGTGGCTTTGGCGCCGGGTGGGAAAACGCTGCGGCAACCGGAGCGAGTCCTGAACGGCGCTTTGGGTTTGTTTGGCTGGGGGATGCGGGGAGGGGGAAAGCTCCTGGGAAAGTTCCGCGTGCCAGGAGCCCGGCTGGCAGCGTCCCCGGCCCCAGGAGCTGCTACGAAAGGGAGCGTCGAGCTGTGGAGCGAGGAGCTGCACCAGCAACCCTGCAGCCCCACCATCCCCTGCTTCTCCAAGGGCTGAATTCCCAAAGCCCAGGATGCGCTTCCAAACATCTCCCACCCATCCGGAGCGCTCACCCCAGTGCCCAAGGTGCCTCCAAAGGCTCTTACGGTTCCTTCCCAGCCCCCCAGAGCCACCTTCTCCCTGTGGCTCCTGCGAAGCTGGTGATGCTCGGCCTCCTCCAGGCATCGGATGTGGACGCGAGGCAAGAGGGGACAGGGCAGCCCGGCTCGGCCAGTTTCCTCCAACAGCTGCGGAGCCACCGTGGGATCCTCAGCCGGCGCAGGTGGCGTGGGATTCACCTCCCCGCATTGCCCCCGAGGCCAGCGGGACCCCAACACGGAGGCAGAAGATCCGTGGCAGCAGCAGCCGCGGTGGAAGAGCAGGAATTGGCTACCGGAGCGCTGGATGCAGCTCGGCGCGGCTCCCCCGGGTAGCAGATTTCAACAGCAAATCCAATTTTGTATGACATTAATCCCAACTTTCCAGTCCGCCACAGATTATCCTTCTGAGGACGGCGCACAGTGTGGGAAGAGCTGGGAGGGAGAAGCTTTTCCTTGGTTTTGCTCATAATCGATCACTAGGAGAGCCTGTCCCGGGCCAGGGAAGCGCCGAAGCCGGCCAGGCACACACGGGGCAGAGGCTTCCACCCGGTTCCTGGCCTCAGGGCAGTTAAAATGCACTAAATACAGCAAAAATCCTTGGAGCGACCTTCCAGTAGCTGAAGAGGCTCCAAGAAATCCGAGGAGGGGCTGTTCACAGAGGCTCGTGGGGATGGGACGAGGGGCAATGGGGATAAACTGGAGAAGGGCAGAGTTACACTAGACTTTAGGAAGAATTTCTTCACCGTGAGGGTGGGGAGACCCTGGCCCAGGCTGCCCAGAGCAGGGGTGGCTGCCCCATCCCTGGAGGGGTTCAAGGCCAGGTTGGATGGGGCTGGGAGCCCCTGATCCAGTGGGAGGTGTCCCTGCCCATGGCAGGAGGGTGTGGGACTGGATGGGCTGTGAGGTCCCCTCCAACCCAAACTGTTCTATGATCCCAACGCGGACACGGAGCCCCGTGCAGCCCGGCTTCGCACCAACACCTCCCCGACCCAAAAGGCAGAGATGGAAATGCTCCAGCTGCCAGGAGGAGAGTGGGAAAAAGGAAAGTCAGCCCTGGCTGATGCTCCTTTGCTCACTGGGCTCTCGCCGGACGCCCCAGGAACCCACGTCTGCTCCCACCTTGGGCTGGTTGAGTAGCCAGGAGGTGCACTTGGACTCGATGATCTCAAAGGTTTCTCCAACCAAAGGATCCTCTGATTCCATGACTCCCGCATCCCAACAGTCCCACGGGGAAGGTCCGTGAAGAGAAGGACGCGGCACGGGTTGGTTTTCTAAATCAATACCATTTGTCAAATTTATTTTTTTTTTAAGAATTACTTCTAATATCTCTTTCTCACAGGAGGAGGGCATCGGGAATGTTCTCATTCCATCTGTAAACACTGAAATACAGATCTGGGAAACCAGGGAAGAGACACAAAAAAAGTGCATTTTTACAAAAATTATCAACTAAAATATATTTTACATGTCTTAACGTCTCAATTTAAATTCTACCGGCTGCATTTTTTTTTTCAGTTTCAAAAAATATTTCCATATCTAATAGATTAAAAAAGCATGAAATACTCTCCTTATGGATAAGACATTTCCATTCATTTACATGCTGTCTGCACAACAGCATCCGCAACCGCGTGGATCTTAACAACGGGCTTGGCCTGAAGCAGGTTCTACCAGGAGAAGGAGCAGGATTTGTCCTTTCCCGCACCCGGGGCTTGTCCGACGTCGCTCCGACCCGGAGAGGAGCCAGGACAGAGGTGGGAGCGGGGGGACAGGGGTCACAGGGAGGGGGGGTTCGGCGCATTCCTGTGGTTTGCAAGTCTGGGTTCCGTACCCTCCCCTGACTCCGCAGCGACGCTCTTCAAGCATCCTGCGTCTGGTGGCACCTCTGCAGGAGGACGGGGGCTGCAGGGGGCTCGGGGGCTGCTTCCGAGTCAGGGGTGGGCACCGAGGGCTGCCCATCGCCTTCGCCCCACGCTGGCTGCTCTGACCCCTCCAGTCCCCTATTTGCCAAGGGCAGGATTTCTGATTCCATCCTTCTCCATGAGCAGGAGCAACGTCGCCTCTCCGATCCCCTTTTCCCACGGGCAGGAGCAGCCCCACTTCTCCCACATCCTCCTCCCCCCAAGCCCTGCTCAGGAGCCACTGATGGGCCCTCCCAGCAGCAGCTGCAGCAACTTCTCTCTCCGAAACTTCCATCCGTGAGCCCCAAAACGGTCCCACCTCCCATCCTGCTGCAGCCCCAGGCGCCGGCAGCCCAACCGCCTCATTCCGAGAGACCCCAGTGCCCAAACGAACGGTTAAGGAGAAACCGGAGCAATCGCTTTGACACAAACAGGAGCTTGAGGTATAAATGAGATCAAACGCTTCACGCACTAATTCCTGCAGGCACGGGGGATCAGACCTCCTGGAGCTGGGTGTCCTCCCCTGGGCGACGCAGCCGGGAATGAACAGGGCTTTTCCAACATCCTCAGCAACACCGAGCAGGAATCATCTGCCAACAGCACGGAGACACGTGCCCCGCTTGCCCATGGTGGCGGGTGCTGGATTTCACCCTCTCCTCTCCAGTTGTCTTGCAGACACCTTCTCCTCTTTGGTACGGAGAGCGCAGCTCTGGAGAACTCCTGCAGGAGCTGTTTCTGCATCACAGATTTGATGCTGTGGTGTTTTCTCTCGTTGGAGCAAGCCCTCTGGTCCCACCTCGCCGCTGTCGGAGCAAGACAAGCCCTCCAGTTCCTCCGCACCAGCATCCAGAGAGGACAGGTCACGCTGCTTCCACTGACAGGACAACATCAAAGCAGGATGAGCACTTCCACCACTGAACACGAGTTCTGAAGCCCCAAAAGACTGGAAAACCCACAGATCTCTTGTTTCAATGAGCGACTTCAGCCAGCGGGAACGTGGGCTGGGCTGGTGCCGATTCTCCTCGCCGTCAGTGCAATCTAGGAGCGGATTCCCAGTTTGGTGCGAGCGACCCAGCGGATGTTACACTGGCCTTCGGTTTGCTCTGGAGTGAACTCGGCTTGCGTGAAGGTGAACGAGCATCTGTCTAGGATCTACACACATAAGGCAAGAGGCAACAATATCTGCGGGGCTCGAGTCGCAGCAGTCGACACGAACCCTTCCCAACATGCAGTTCCTTTCAGGAGCCACAAAGCCACTTTGGGGAGCTTGCTCAGAGGCCGAGATGGGGCTGCGAGGCAGCGCTGGGGCAGCACTGCTGATGGCTTCAAGGTCCACCCATGCCAGGACACTCACAGACGGGGAGGGGGGACTAAAAAAAGCCCCAAACGCTCAAGAAAGTGTTTGCCATTTCACCCCCCAGCCTCTTCCTGCCGAAGACGTCTGGGTTTGAGGGGCGGTGAACAATGCCACGAGAAAACAAGCTGGGAAGAAAGAGTAAACCCACTTCTAGCTCTGCAGCCCCCTAAGCCATTGGAGGAAAAGCAACCCTTGGAACAGAGGAGAAAACACGGTCCTCGCCCGCAGAGCCCACTCCGTGCACTATCAGCTTCAGAGCGACGTGTGCACGGAGTTTCCTGGGGCACAAGACCCTTCGGGGCGAGGTCGGGGCACCCACACCAGGGCACAGCTCCCCCTAACACGGCACCAGCTGCGATGCCTACGATCCTGCCAGCTCCCGCTCTGCTCCGGGATGGAGAGGATTCCCAAGCCCAAGTCCAGGCGGTGAAAAGCAGAAAGCAGGAGAGGGGAAGAGGAGGGTGAGGGAAAACCAGGATCCCCTCTTCCCCTGATGGAGCAAAGCCTATTCAAGCACAACACAAGGCCACTCCGCACCCTGGCAGCTCCCAAAGCCACGGCCGCGCTTCGGAGAAGCTCCGACTCACCGGGAATCCTCCCGGTCTGCCTCACGGGACCAAGGAGGCTCTGCCAGGGAACCTGGCTCAGCCCTCACCCTTCACATCAGGGCACGGAAACCACAGAATGGTCACAGCTTGACACATCCCAACGCATCCCTCCTGCGCCTTCCCACCATTCCCACCAACGATGGCTCTGGATTCAGTTTACTGGCTTTTATCCCTGCGACCCCCTCCCCATAGATCATCTCTAGATACATATATAGATATAGATTTACATAAGCACGTACCTATATCTATATACATATATTTATTTTATACGTATATATTTCATTTATGCATTTAACGAAGTGCTGTGCTTTGAACCGCTGCCGTCCTCCGCAGGGATCCGCTTCGCAGTCCGAGGAGCGAGCGCTGGGCGCTCTCGTCCGCCAGCAGCACAAGGTGAAGTTGTCGCGAGTGCAGGGATGTCCCAGGCCGCCGGCTCCTCTGGCGCCGCTCGCCCGGCCGCGGAGCGGAGCTACTGCGGGTTCTTCAGGATGCGCCCGTGTCGGAAGTCGTAGACGTGACGACAGAGGAAAACCAGCTCGGGGTCAGTGTCCTCAGGCACCTTGCGGTGCAGAGGTGTGGAGTATTCTTCCGACGGAGGAACCATGACGGTTTTCCTGCCTGGGATCCCTTCGACGCGACGCTTTGCCAAGGCACAAAATCTGCAAGGCAACGACACGAGAAGAGTCGGCGCGGGCTCAGCTCGGCTTCCACGGCCGGGGCTGGAGCGCCTCGCCAGGAGCCACAGCAGTGGTTGCCCAAGGATAAGGGGTGGAAGGGAAGGCAAGAAGCACAGAGGAGAAGGAAGCTTTGCTCAAGAGGTGGATGCGAAGTAGCTGTGGCTTTGGATCCCACCTGACCTGCAGAAAGCACCACAGGGTGTTGTTCCTGCACTGGTGGATTCTGTGCAGTAGAGAAGATGATTGCAATTAACCCACCTCACTTTTATGACTTCAGCCTCATTTTTTTCCTAATTAGCTCCCAAAAAGGCTTATGCATCAGGCTGTCACTTAGTCAAACAAGGAATTCAGGACACCTTCAGGAACATCTTCCAAAGGTGACCTTACCCACAACAGCACAAAGACATTCCTGCCAACACCTCTCCCAGAGGACTGGGCTGCTGGAAAGGAAATGGGCTGTGTGGATCCAGAGCCCAGGGGTGTCTTTTTTGCTGCTTTTGGTTGTTTGCAGGAGCTTCCCAGTAAAAGCCTTGGACACTGCTGCCAACACACCCAGATCTGTGAACACACACACCAGCATCTGGCAATGCTGGCAGGAGGACATCAGTGGCTTCCTGGCTGGTTACGGCACCTGCTACCACCAGAATGGATGTACGGGATAGTTTTCAGCCTCTCTTAGGTATTAGCTCCAAGCTATGGGTTTCCCTGCACCGCCCTTCATCGATATCAAGGTCATACAAGTCCAGATGTTTGTGAGCCCCTTAAAGCACTTGAATCACCCAAAACTGACACGGGATGAGTGCAGTTTGGAAGATGCTCTCACAGCCTGCTGTTCATGGTTTCTTTGGGCCACGGTTTTGCAGACACAGTGGGGATGGGCTGACGATCGGACTGGATGAGCTGAGAGATCTGTCCAACCTTAACGACTCCATGGTTCTACGATTCTACCCAACCTGTACATGGAGTGAGGGCCACCCACCCAGCTCCCTCGAGACCAGGGGCTGGGAGATGGTTGGAAAGTGGGAGAGTGAGAAGAGCTGGATGCAGGGAAGGCCTGGGAGCAGCAGCAGGTCCAGAGCACCACCTACCTGCAGTACTCTGCAAAGGTCAGCACGTAGCACTTCTCCTCGATGCAGGCCACGCTGTTCTCGTCCTGATGCCGGGATGCAAAGATCTCATTCTGCAGGAGAAGGGAGGAAGGGGTCACCCAGCTGGCAAGGAGCCCTGGGGAGGAGGGACTGGCTCAACACCTTCACCCACCACCACGCAGAGCGCCTACAACACCACGATCATTGCTGAGACTCTTAGAGCCACTATTCCACATCATTCAGACACCTTCCAGGTGTTTTGGGACCTATTCATGGTGAGCACCACAAGTCACGCTGCAATTGTTCCATCTAAACAAGCCGCCAAACGTGGAGGACAACAGAGATGATCCAAGGGCTGCAGCACCTCCTGTACAAGCACAGGTTGAGAGAGTTGGGATTGTTCAGCCTGGAGAAGAGAAGGCTGCGGGGAGACCTTAGAGCAGCTTCCAGGACTGAAAGAGGCTCCAGGAAAGCTGGGGAGGGTTTTTTTACAAGAGCTTGGAGTGATAGGGTGAGGGGGAATGGCTTTAAACTGGAAGGGGGGAGATTTAGATGAGATCTTAGGCAGAAATGTTTTGCTGTGAGGGTGGTCCAATCTGACTAACCGTTCCAGGATTCTATGATTCATTTATGGATCAAAAAATTAGAAGGCATCACATTTTGAGTTAGAAACTCCTCTGCGCCCTGCGAGCCGGGCAGGTACAATTCCCTAGCTGTTCTCTGCTCTCACCCCCTATCTCCCCTTTTATTTAAAACATAAAAAAGGTGCCAAGTATTTTGTTGGGTTGAAAACAGCAGTAAATTCTCTGTTCCCAGCTTAAAAACAGCTTGTTCTGTCACCCAACACAGCGTGAACTCATAATGATTCACACATTTTCCCTAACGTTATTACCCTGGCACAACGTCTCCGCATCAGCCGTCAATCCTCGTGGCAAAGCAACACGGGAAGGACAAGGCACCCACGTTTCTGCACAAACCAAATGGGTTTATGGAGTTTATGCAACAGATTAAGGGGGTTCTAAGAAAGGGCAGCACATGACGTAGGCACCGCGATGTCCTGAGGAACCACAGCAGGAGCTGCTGTGTTGAGTTGAGCCTTCCTGGGTAAATTAGAATCATGGAAAGGTTTGGGTGGGAAGGGACCTCAAAGCCCATCCAGTCCCACCCCTGCCATGGGGAGGGACACCTCCCACTGGATCAGGGGCTCCAAGCCCCATCCAGCCTGGCCTGGAACCCCTCCAGGGATGGGGCAGCCCCCCCTGCTCTGGGCAGCCTGGGCCAGGGCCTCCCCACCCTCACAGCAAAACATTTCTGCCTAAGACCTCACCTCAATCTTCCCCCTTCCAGTTTAACGCCATTCCACTTGTCCTGTTCCCAGAGGCTCTTGTAAAAAGTCCCTCCCCAGCTTTCCTGGAGCCCCTTTCAGCCCTGGAAGCTGCTCTAAGGTCCCCCCACAGCCTTCTCTTCTCCAGGCTGAACAACCCCAACTCTCTCAGCCTGGCCTCGTACAGGAGGTGCTCCAGCCCGTGGATCATCTCTGTGGCCTCCTCTGGGCCCGTTCCAACAGTTCCATCTCCTTCTTACGTTGGGGATTCCAGAACTGGACACAGGCTCCAGGAGGGTCTCACCAGAGCGGAGCAGCGGGGCAGAATGCCCTCCCTTGCCCTGCTGCTCCCACTGCTTCTGATTCGGATGCCCTTTTGGAAAGGCGGCTGCTCTCGATTCCATGTAAGTTCACTCTTCCCTACTCCCATGGCTCAAAACCTCTCACTTAGCGCACGGGATTTTCTCAGATTAAAGGCACAAACAATAAAACTCCATGAACGTGGCCACACAAAAAACGCAGCAGCTTCTGTTACAGCCCAGAGTGTTTACACACAGCAATTATCTGGGGAAATACCCGCGTACAGGACACCACCACCCAACACATCTGCATCACAGCCGAGAGGCAGCTCCGTTTCACCCCAACCAGCAGCTTGAGGCCACCCTGGGACGTGGGGAGATGCTCAGGTTAATCCCCTGTCCCCACAGCGACACAGACGGAGCCCGGATGCCGCGGTCGGATGCTCACCTGGTGCATGCTGGGGTTGCGGCCGCCCTGCGTGTGCTCGGGTCTGTAGTACCACAGCAGGCTCATCATCAGCTCCCCTGCAAGGAGATGAGTTACAACACGTCAAGCCTCCTAGTGTTTTCCCACTCGGATCATCCCCCTCCCTCCTCCCGCTCCATCCCTGTCATTCCCAGAGCGCACGTCGAGGCAGCTGTGCCGTGATGAATATTTCATGCTGAACCGCGTGTCCTTTTGTTACAGCGAGCAGCCGTACGAAGGCGGTCACGCTGCTCTTCTGTTACACCTTCGCCCCTGCTACTCCTTTACGCTGTCACGCACAGGGCAGCTGGGCACAAAAAACCCCAAAAGGATAAAAAAATAAAGTGTTTTCAACTTAAAAAAGGATCCATTCAGACCACAGGCTCACCCAGAGCTCGGGAATTGCAGCATTAATGCCAGAACCACTGCTGTAGGATGATGTGCGTCCTGGCTCACGGCAGAGGGTGGAACTGGATTGGCTTTAAGGTCCCTTCCAACCCAAACCTCTCCATAATTCCATGCTCTTTGAGGTCTCTTCCAACCCAAACCATTCCACGATTCTATGGTCGTTGAGGTCCCTTCCGACCCAATCCATTCTATCATTTCATGACCACGATGAGCCTCACCGCATGTTGATCACTTCTTCTACACAACCTCTTCTTTAGTTCTAAGCAAGCCCTGTACTTCACAACACTTGGCGCAGCCTCCCTGGCTCCAGCATTGCTGGTCAGACACGAGACTGTAAAGACCACACCGCTCCCTTCACCCCCTCTACGCGATCCCATCAAAAGCTCCTGCAGATAGGCTGGAAGGAGCATCAGAGTAAACAGCAGCTCCTGAGACGTCTGTTGCAATGAAGTAATAAAGGAGATTATTGCTAAGAGGGGCTCTTGGCAGATATTCTGCACTTTCATGACCAGGAAGATTCTGATTGCTAGTCCCAGGCTGGTGATTAAAGAGATTTCAATTCCTGGAACAACCTGAACGAAAGCCACGGAGCTCATCTCTTCCTCTCCATCACCCAGCCTGGCAGCGGTGGAGAACCTTGACAACCCTGCAGCTCTCCCGAGATCCATCTCACCCCGGTCCCAGCTCACTTCATTGTCACACACACAGCGATACCCACTCTCTGGGCACGGTACCTGTTTTGGGGTCTTCCCACAGCGCCGATATCTTCGCGACGTACGGCATAGACTTCTTCCGGGGTCCGGATTTCAAGAGGACGGTGTCTCGCACGCGGATGATCTCCCCGTCTCTCTCCACAGCCTGGTAGCTCTTGCGAACAGCTGGCTCCGGTTCATTCTGCACCAAGAGAACACACAGAAAATAAAAACAACCTGAGCAAAGAGCTCTTTTATCATCTGCTGCCCTGATCCAAGACTCCTTTGCTCCTGCTGCGGATTAAAAACTCGCCTAAGCCTACTCAGTGCTTCCAGTCCAGGAGATCTCCAAGAGGAGGAGACAACTTGTGGCACCCCTATTCCCACCAGGCTGGTTTGTAACAACAAAGATCAGGTTGAATGAATACTTCTCCTATGGGCAGGGCATTTGGGGGTGAAAAAAGTTCGTCCCAGTGCTCCCAGCTCGTACGGGGACCATCGTTCTCAAGAAAGCCAACCACAGCTCTTTGTCCTGCGTGGCACTGGCGGCGAGGAGCAGCTCCCCCAGGTACAGCAAGGCTCACAAAAGCATCTATTTCTGACATTAATGCCCTTACTCCAAATTAAAAACCAACTGCTCCTTCAATTCTGCAGGGAAAAGAGTGACCTTCAGGGAAGTCACTGGTTTATCCACCTTGCTGGAGGGGTCTGCTGCCTTCTAATTCAACGGCACGGAAAACAGGTGTGGATTCCCTGTCCATGGCGCGGGGTTGGACCTAGATGGACTTTAAGGTCCCTTCTAACCCAACCCATTCTGTGCTTCCTTGATTTCTCCGATGCAAACATGGTGAGAGAGCAAATAAAACATGAAACAGCTCACGTGAAGAGGGCAGGGAGCAGCAGGGAGGTCGCGGCACAAAACTTTCCTCAGCGGGATTGCTCCTTTGTACCCTCCAACATCACAAAAGGATCACTTTGGGACCATGAACTGGGGGGGGTTACTCTGTTTAATTTTCGCTCCAATAACTCGTTTTAGAATGCCTGGCAGGCTGGGTTGAACCTCACGCCAGCTCGCCCAGGCGCGATCACAAGCTCCGCAAGCCAGGACTTAAGGAGATTAACGCTGCGCTGCTCCTTCCCAGGCAGCAGCGTCTGAGCGAGGGATGCGAGATGCCCAACCCTGGCTTCCACGGGCTTTGTCCTCACGCAGCCCTTGGGACCTGTACGGGAGCCCCAGGAGATGGAGCTACAAACCCATCCTGGGCAATGTTCTTAGCACTTCAAGGCCACGGAGCTGTTGGAGAGGCCACGGAGATGATCCGAGGGCTGGAGCACCTCCCATACGAAGCCAGGCTGAGGGAGTTGGGGTTGTTGAGCCTGGAGAAGAGAAGGCTGTGGGGGGAACTTAGAGCAGCTTCCAGTGCTGAAAGGGGCTCCAGGAAAGCTGGGGAGGGACTCTGGATCAGGGAGGGCAGGGACAGGACAAGGGGGATGAGAGCTTAAAGAGATGAGAGTGAGATGAGATATTAGGAAGAAATTCTTCACTGTGAGGGTGGGGAGGCCCTGGCCCAGGCTGCCCAGAGCAGTGGGGGCTGCCCCATCCCTGGAGGGGTTCAAGGCCAGGTTGGATGGGGCTTGGAGCCCCTGACCCAGTGGGAGGTGTCCCTGACCGTGTCAGGGATAGAACTGGATGGGCTTTGAGATCCCTTCCAACCCAAACCACTCGATGATTCCATGATGCCCCTGCACCAATTCGATGTCCTGTCCCACCTTCCCAGACAGCACACGGGTCCGGATTTCAGGTCCCCATCTCTTGTGTTTTAACAACACGAAGGATATTGCCTTCTCTCTCAATTCAAGTGAACTTTAGTGTAGTTCATTCAGTTTTCTGGCAGATCTCCCATCTTACAGGAACCAACCTCCACCCCCAAACACAACAAACGGGAAAGTACAGACAAGGAATCCTTGAAGGAGTGACTGGCCACGCCGCCAAGTAAGTCACAGGCAGGGGGATACTGGGTGGTAGGAAAACTCCATCTGCAAGCCAGGACACAGTCTCAGTCCCCTGCGCTCGCTGGGAAATCCCTGCTGAGCTGCAGCCACCAGCAGGGAGAAGAACCACCCTACGAGAGCTACTTTTAGACACCTGCTCCTTAAAACACAGCTAAAACCTCCCTCATCTTCCCAAACAGGTTTGCCTGACCCAGGAGGAAAAAGCTGGAGGACGACCTCTCCGCAGGACAGACTCACGCGTGCCACAAGTGCCACCCTTGCAACTGAAACTGGTGTTTCAGCTGATGCTAGCACAGGAGCAGCAGGTTCTCCTTCCTTTCCAAACAGCCTGCGCAAGGTAAAATCAGGGTGCATGAGAAAAAAAAAGCCAACAGCAGCTTGGCCTCAAAGCAAAAGGCACCATTTGCTGCTCCAAGTCTGCTCAGGAGGTTCCAGATGGCACGTAGGGACCATCTCCACCTTGAAGCAAGACCCAAAATGCTCTCAAGCCTTCATGTTCTTTGCTGACAGAGTGGTGAAGCCCTGGCTGAGGCTGCTCGGGGCGGTGGTGGAGTCCCCATCCCTCGAGGGGTTCAGAAAGTGTGTGGCCATGGCACTCTGGGACATGGTTTAGTCGGCACGGTGGGGTTGGGCTGGATGATCTTAGAATCAGTAAGGTTGGAAAAGGCCTCTGTGATTCTATGATCCGAGTCCCCTGACGACGCATGGATGGGTACAGCCCTACAAACACAAGAACCGGCGCTCCAGACACCTACCACGACGTAGACGGCCTTCTCGCTGGCCGTGCCGACGGGGATCCAGCCGTTGGTAGCTCTCCTCCTGCTGATGCGCTGCTGCTTTGGGTGGGAATGACCTCCCGCTGCTTTGCTGTCAGAGGCGTGGAGACAGCCCGTGGTGTTGCGGAGGCCGGATTTGGAGCCGCTGGGAGGCTTGGAGCTCTGTGGACATTCGCGGGCCATGGTCTGCGGGTCAGAGTTGGGGGTCTGCAGGTGAGGAACGGGCTCGGCAGCCGGCGGCACACTGGGTACGGGGCATCCTGAGAGCGGGTGGGCAGGCGACGCGGGGTGCCCGGCCACGGGGATCGTGAGGTTCAGCTGGTCCAGGGACTTGCAGCCTTCTAAGAGATGGAAAAGAGAGAGACATAGATCTCATTTGAAATAGAAGACACTGAGACAATCAAGGCTTATATTGAGGTCCTGGAGTGCGTCCAGAGAAGAGCAACGAAGCTGGTGAAGGAGCTGGAGAACAAGGGTTATGAGGAGCAGCTGAGAGAGCTGGGATTGTTTAGCCTGGAGAAGAGGAGGCTGAGGGGTGACCTCATTGCTCTCTACAACTACTTGAAAGGAGGTTGTGGAGAGGTGAGTCCTGGGCTCTTCCCTCAGTGATGGGACGAGAGGGAATGGCCTCAGACTGCGTCAGGGGAGGTTTAGATTGGACATTAGAAAGGATTTCTCCACAGAAAAGGTTCTCAAGCCCTGACAGAGGCTGCCCCGGGCGGTGGGTGAGTCCCCATCCCTGGAGGGGTTTAAAAGGTGGGTAGATGAGATGCTCAGGGATATGATTTAGTAGTGGACAGGGACAGTTAGAATTGATGATCTCAAAGGTCTTTTCCAACCTAATGATTCTATCCCAAACTCCCTTGAAATTCCCTTTATTGCATCATAGCAGTGAATCTTCATGTTGTAACTTCATTTTGCCCTGTCACGGGGTTCTAAAAGCAAGGATATTTCTAAGCCAGTGATGCTCCCACACGCTGTTGCCGACAACACCGTACTACAACAAACCCATCCAAAATCCCCCCAGGTAACTCCAGCCAGGAACACACCTCCGGCTGGCCCGCGTCCAGAGCGGTTCCAGCGTATAAAAGGAATAAAAAGGCTTATTGAAATGATGGGAATGATTAAACTGCACTGGCAGAAGGAGGTGGCTTCTGTCAAAAAGCTGAACTTCATGGTTCAGGGAAAACCGAGATGATCCTTCAAATGAACTCCCGAGAAATGAAGCCACATGGAACAAAACCTCAGAAGATGATGCACGCTGCTGCCTTCAGCAAAGCCGAGTCCCTAAAGCAGAGGCATTGACCACAACAGGTCCTGACGCTGCCTTTTGGCAGCATCTCCAACACCTCACAGCGCTCCAGGAGTCACAAAACCAGCCCTCGACCCGGACCAGCGTGTCTGACCGGAGAGCGGGTTGGGTTGGATTAACCCCCATCAGCAGGAAGGGTGCGGATGCTCCAGATCCACACGCAACGCAGCCCGTTCCCTAAAGCAGAAAACATGGTTTCGGGGTGGCCAAAAAGGAGAGTGCCTGGAGACGCTCCAGGTCGGAGCACGTCCCAGCAGGTCTGTGGGACAGCACTGCTGGGAGACAACCCAAAAGGGGAAAACCACCCCAAATCACCAAGCTCCCAGCGAGTCTCTTGGCAACTACAGGAATTACTGCTCCTCTGCCCCTGGAACCTCAAGCCGCTGCTGGACGGTGAGAGCAAGGGCCACCAGGACCATTGCTGTTGCTGCTGACCCTGAGCAGCAGCTCCCTCAGCGAGCTGAGCCAGCAGGGTGGACGCGCACGTCTCCTGCTCAGCCTTGGACAGCACGGGACTCGCAGAGCAGTGATTCACCTCTCCAGGAGTTTGCTTACAAAAGCAGTTTTCCAGCTTCAGCTACAGCGGGATGGAGCTTTTTAGTCCAGAGGAGGCCATGGAGATGATCCGAGGGCTGGAGCACCTCCTGTATGAGGCCAGGCTGGGAGACTTGGGGTTGTTCAGCCCGGAGAAGGCTCAGGGGAAACTTTAGAGCCGCTTCTGAGACTGGAAGGGGCTCCAGGAAAGCCAAGGAGGGGCTTTTTACAAGAGCCTTTAGTGACAGGACAAAGGGGAATGGTTTTCACCTGAAAGAGGGGTTTGAGGTCCCTGCCAACCCAAACCACTCAGTGATTTTACGAAGTTTCTCCCGGGTCGCTGCTGAAGCCCAGGGTGGCGGTGCAGAGCAGGCCTCACTGGCAGCCCGGCTCCTTCCTCAGCTCCATGTACCAAAGCTTGTCTCGCAGCCAGTCCTGTCTCCTCCCCACCGCCCCGCTCTCAAACCCTCTGCAGAACCAGGAGAGCAGTTCCTCTCCCCACGTACGGGGGCCACGGCTGCCCGGGATCACAGCCCGATCTCTGCATTTATACCAGGCACTGATATTCCCATACGAACACCTTAATCACACCAGATAAGATAAAACACCAGGACATGACATGTCAAGCTGGGTTCTCACAGCCACACTCTCAGACGGGAGCTGCAGCTTCCAGCCAAAGCATTTCTTCAGTTCCTTAGAATAGCCCACTCCAGGGAAGGACCATATTCCAGAGCCATGCGCATACCCAAAAATCAGCTTCTAAGCCTAATTGCCTCTTAATATTCTGGGAGAAACCCTTTTGCACTTCAAAATGAAGTGTAAATTATCCCGATGCTGTCATCTTTCAAATCAAAGCTGCTCACGGGAAGGAAATCTCACCAGGAAAGCTTTTGGCACCGCTATTAAACACATCCACGGAGCCCCTGCTGCCCCAGCCAGCTCTGTGAGGAATCACTGAGCTCGCAGGGAGGACTCGACTCCCAGCAACGTTCGGTTTGCGTCGCCCGCACCCTTCTGGCTGCACAAAGTTGGGGGTTCCAGCCTGCAGGACCTCGGGGCGCTGCGCACAGTGTCAGACAGGAACGCATCGCTGAGCTGGCCGCAAGCACGTGGCGCTGGAGAGCACCGAGGCCACAGCAAACACGGTGAACACCTCAATCACATCCTCCTCCGTTCAACCATACAACAATCTTTCAGTGTAAAGCCATTCCCCTCATCCTGTCCCTGCCCTCCCTGATCAAGAGTCCCTCCACATTTCTCCTGGAGCCCCTTTCAGCCCTGGAAGCTGCTCTAAGGTCTCCCCGCAGCCTTCTCTTCTCCAGGCTCAACATCCCCACTCTGCTCTGCACGGATGCTTCCGTTCCAAGCGGGAGCTTTTGGGAAGGGAGGAGTAACTCAGCCCCAAGAGCTTTAGATCTCTGTTGAGCGCGGCACGGCAGGACGGGAGAAGCCTCGCAGAGCGTGTAGGAACCAACACCCCAGCGTTTTACACAGATCAAAGCGAAGCGCTGAGCTCCGTCATGACAAGCCGCGAGTCTCCTTCTCGCTGCCCAAACCCTTTCACTGATTCTATGCTTTCCACACCAATAAGACCTTTCAGCAGGAAAAACCCCTCAGGGCTAAAACTGGGGGAAGGGGAGGTGAAAGACGGATTCTTTCCGAGCTGTGAGGCTTGCGGAGCGAGCTTGCGTCCTGGCAACGCAATCCCTCTGCTCCTAGGAACACAATTTGCTGGCGCTTTGCACCTTACCTGCTGCAAAAGGCATTTTGTAGGGGTAGCCGTTCCGTCCTGCGTGCACGCTGCCAATCCTGCCCTCCGGCACGTGCACCACGCCGCAGACGCTGTAACTGTTCATCGCCGTTCCCTCTCCGCAACAGTACGGAGAGTTACACCAGTGGAGGGGCTGGAAAGGAGCGCCCGACGGCAAGGAACCGGGCGATACCAAGAGCCCCTCGCAGGTAGCCGCCTGCGACAGCTCGTCCTTGGGGTAAACGGAGCAGGGAGAGTAGCCACGGTATCCGCTTTGGCCATAATAAAGGTAAAACCCATTCAAGGGAGTCAGATCCGAGGATTCATAGAGACATCCACAATCCGTGTGGTTGCCCGGCACAGGCAAAGGAGGGAACTGCTGCACGGGGAAGGAAGGCTGATGAAATTCCTGCTTAGGGGTCGGGGATTTCTCTCCAGGTCTTCCATACTCGGGCTTCATGGAAGCTTGCCCACCCATCAGCAAAGGCAGTCTGTGGTAGAAACCCTCCGTGCTGGCGTAGGAGCTAGACAGCGACTCGTAGGGGACGGGTTCTGCCGCCCCGTAGAGCCGAGAGGAGTCCCGCTGCTCGCCTTTCCCTAGGGGAAGCCCTCGCCAGCCGCGCTGACCTTCCATTTTCAAGCTGGCCGTCTCCTTCTTGGCTTTGACGCAATTCTTCCTACCGGCTTTGGCCCATTTGAGTGTGGATTTCGAAGAGTGGTTCTCAGACTTGCCCTCTCCATCCGATTTACTCCTCTGCTTGAGGGGCTGGTCCTTCTCGTGGGTCAGCTTCAGAAAGGCCACGGCGTTCAGGCTGGCCAGTCTCTTTGGGGTGGGGTGGTATGAGATGGCCTCATCCTCCCTCTTAGTTCCCTCATCAAAGACCTCGTCCAGCGCATGGTCACAGCTATTGCATTTCTGACTGGGCTCGGGCCGGTTTTTCCCCTTCCCAGCTTTCACCGCTGCTTTTTCCAGCGCAGGCCAGTTGTCACCAGCTTTGCAATGCGGGCTCTTACCAGCGCAATCCCCATCGGCTTTAACGGAGTCTCTCCGACAACGCCGGCCGGATAATAAGCCATCGTCCCGTTCAAAAAGGAGGTTGTTGACCGCCTCTGCGTTGAGCGAGGCCAGCCTGCGCTTCCTTGGCTCCGAAGGAGCGCTATCAAGGTCTTGCTCTGTCCCTGGATAAGCTATTGTGCGCTCTTCCCCAGCTGAATCGCTCTTCCCTGCTCCCGCTTGCTCGGAGAATAAAGTGGATCCCAAACCCTCCATCCAACTGGGAAGATCCTTTTTTTTACAGCTCGGGGTCTGTTTCGACAGGGACCCGGCCACATCCTCCAGCCTGGTGAGGAGCACTTTGCAGGTCTTCTTGTTCACCGAGGGGAGCAGGCGTCTCCGCAGCGGGTAGGTCTTTCGCACCTCACGCAAAGCTTTGCTTTTGTTCATCCCTACAAACCCGCTGGGAGCCTCGGCGGCATCTCCGTCTCTCTGCTCGCCACACTCGGTCCTGTCCATCCTCCTGCCGCCCGCTGGTGATGACGTTCGGCCAGCAGAACCAGCTGGATGCTTCAGAAGGAAAAGTTGTTTCTTCCGGGCATGCGTCATAGGATCAACGTCCAATCCTGGGAACGGAGAGGAGAAAACATCTATTAATACCGCGGGGAGGGACCCATCTCCTCCCAGTGCACCCAGCCCATGGGCAAATATTTGGGAAGCCTGTTTCTAATCACAGGGTCTTTCTGGGTGACAGCAAATTAAGTGGATTAAGAGCCAGGATACGACGAGATATGGTTTGATATCAAGCAATAGAACGTGACAATAACTAAAACCAAGGTGGTGACAGCGAATGCTGCAGCGGATGGGACAGCCCGGGCACGGCCAAGAAGATGTTCCACACAGCTCCTCGTCCAAGAGTGTTGCCTGTTACACCAGTGTCATTTCTAATACATCACAAACTCATCAAATCTGCTAAAGGCAACTCGACAGCAGAGCACCCAGCAGGAAAACATCCCAGTACTGGACTGCTGTGTGTCCCTCTTTCAGCTCCAAACTGTTCCCCTCATCCCATCCCTGCCCTCCCTGATCCAGAGCCCCTCCCTAGCTTTCCTGGAGCCCCTTTCAGCCCTGGAAGCTGCTCTAAGGTCTCCCTACAGCCTTCTCTTCTCCAGGCTCAACAACCCCAACTCTCTCGTCCTGGTGCTCCAGCCTTTGGATCATCCCCGTGGCCTCCTCTGGACCCGTTCCAACAGCTCCATCTCCTTTTTACACTGGAGATTCCAGAACCGGATGCAGGACTCCACGTGGGGTCTCACCAGAGCTGAGCAGAGAGGCAGAATCCCTCCCCAGCCCTGCTGGCCGCACTTCTTTGGCTGCAGCCCAGGACACGGTTGGCCCTGAAAATACATTTATGGAGGAAAAAGAATGACTCAGCTGCACGTCATCCCTGCCTTTCCATCAAGATGCTGTGTCAAGCAACTGTTCAAACCGACACAAATTACTGAAATAGAAAAAGCCAGAGATAAGAATCTGCACCCGGAACGGGACGCGCCTTGCCAAAGGCGCGGCGGAGCAAACCACCACCCAGCACCTGAAAGAACGTGTTGGCAGGTCAGGCAGCTCCAGCACATCCGGGCTCTCCAGCCAGGTGGAATGTGACGGAAACGGTCCTGCTTTGATTTTCCCCAAGAGGGAACTTTCCATGCGTGAGGAATGCCAGCCCCGGGAGGAGGACGGCTCCCTTGGAGAGATGGGAGGGAGGCATTGCAAGAGGTCTCCATGGAAAGCGAGAAAGCATCCAAATCAGAAGAAGTGGAGGAAAATGCTGATTGCCCTCACCCAAACATCAGCAGAGGAGGCTGTGTGCTCACCTACTCATGGCATGAGGGAATCCAAAGCTCTCTGACCACCCCAGGAGTGGGAGCTACTCCTAAATGCTGAGGGACCTGGGGCTGTTTAGCCTGGAGAAGAAGAGGCTGAGAGGAGACCTCATCGCTCTCTGCAGCTCCTGGAAAGGAGGTTGTGGTGAGGTGGGTGCTGGGCTCTGCTCCCAAGTAGCAAGTGATGGGATGACGGTTGGACTGGATGAGCTTTGAGGTCTTTCCCAACCTTGATGATTCTATGAAGCACCATGTCTGGAGGTACTTAAGACACGTAGATGAGGTGCTCAGGGACGGTTTAGTAGTGGACAGGTACCGTTAGACTCGATCTCAAAGGTCTTTTCCATCCAAACAAGCCTGCAGTTAAATGGGCTCAAGAGTAGTTTGTAAGGAAGTGGCCCGAGAGGAACAGTCCCAGCAAACTAAACCTGATTTAGCCCTCCTGTTCCATTTTTAGGAGATGGTTCCACACCTCAGCACTCCTGCGTCTCGGTGACACACAGCAGGCTCCTCTCTGCTGTCTGAGGAACCAAGCCATGTTCATTCTGAAGGAGCACACGTTCACATGTGAAGCCGTAGATCTAACGCTAAGAAAGGGTACGGGCAGGTGACACCAACCCCTCAACATTCAAAGTGTCAGCCTAATTGGTCGATACTGGAATGGATTTAATAAGCCTGCATCTGAACATCAGAAACCGTGGAAAAGGCCAGCTGCTTGCGTTTAGTGGTATTTATTAAACAGTCAAATTCCCTTTATTGGCACCGAAGAGCTGGTGTTCGTATCAGCAGCAGCCCAGGAGTGGCTCAGTCTTCCCCACAATCAGATATTTGCTGGAACACCCCTCGACTGACACCACTCTGCCACTTTGGAGGCTCTTAATTAAAGCTGCCGCTGCTTTTGCGGTGATTAGAACAAAGCTCCTGCATTACAAGAACTGTTCATTTGATATGGTTTAATCAAGCTGATAATGAGATTATCTATTTGAAATAAGCCCAATGTGTTTTAATTGACTTGCTTCTATATGCATTAACTAAAAGACAGATCGCAATTGAAAGCTGCTGTGGTGTGCAAGTCGCTCTTCCAGATGTCCCACCCTCCTCAATGTGTTTTGGGGTGTCTGACCCCATACACCCCCTTACACGTCTCCCACGGGCAGCGGCCAAACTGGGAGGGTCTGCAGGAGCAAACAGGTACGACCACAGGTTCTGGAAATCAGGATGCTTAAAAGTTCCAACAGCATTGCCCCCAAAATCAGAATAATTCCTCCCAAAGCGACCCCACACCATGTCCAGGGTGTGCGTGAGGACTGCAAGTTCAATAATAAACTGGGCAGAGCCGGGTTTGGCCATGGCAGACCAGGCATCCTATACAACCACATCCCGGGGAGGACAACTTCCCAGGCTATACGGACCAGTGGTTTCCTTCCAACCCTCATCCCACTTTCCGTTGTCGCCACTGAGAGACCAAGCCTCTGGCAGAAGTGGTGGAAACCCCAGAATAAACAGCTGTGGCTTGCCTTAAACCCAACACCGGCCACCTCCTTCCCCTCCAGCTCCCGCCAGCAGCAGCCGGACCTGGCCACTCGCCGATCCAATTTACTGCTCAAATAAAGCCGCTACCCAACCAGCAAACTCAGAAGAGAGTTGCTGCCTCATTAGCAGGAAAATAAGCGAGTGCGTTAACATCTGCATTGTCTGTCATCTCGCAGCTGCAGCATCTGCCTCTCCCTCTCCAGCACTCGACTGCGAAGAAAATCAGAAGGAACTCGGCTGGGACCACCTGTTCAAGCACCGTTTCCTTCCCAAAGCCTCACGACAGAGACGCGCTCGTGCCAAGGAGACGATGCCAACAGCACAGAAATGGAAAGCTTTTAAAGCTCCTGATCCATTTGGTGCTTTGGTAACGCTCAAAGACTCACAACTACGCAGATCTTTCTCTCTGAACAGCATCATTTCAGCAACTTCCAGCCCTTGAAGAGGGGATATCATAGAATCACCGAACGGTTTGGGTGGGAAGGGACCTCAAAGCCCATCCAGTCCCACCCCTGCCATGGGCAGGGACACCTCCCACTGGATGCGGGGGGCCAAGCCCCATCCAGCCTGGTCTCCCATACAGGAGGTGCTCCAGCCCTCGGATCATTTCCGTGGTCTCCTCTGGACCCACTCCAACAGTTCCATATCCTCAAGCTGGGGATCCCAGGACTGGACACGGTGTCCATTTAAATTGGCACAGCTTGCACTCCAACAGCAGCCCTATAACCGTAACTCCTTGGAGAACCGGCTCCCTTTTCCCTGCTGCTTTTACAGCTGAATAATTCCTGGTGCTCTATGGAACGCACTGCATGAAGCAACCCCCCCAAGAGCTCTGGGAAATACGAATAAATCAAGCATCAGGCTGAATTACCTAAATGCCGCGCGAGTCCCACAGGCGGATGTTTCCTTTCCATCTCCAACATTTAGAAAAGCAGCAGTCGTCGCAGGCTGCAATTTGTCTTCCCGGGGTCCAGCCCCGATTTTCCTCTGGAGACTCATCGCAAGCTCCATCATCCACATGTTCCGGAGCAAACTGTTTATCCAGAGCTCATTAGACCACAGAAAACGCTTGTTTCTCTCTCTCATCAACACAATCCCAACCAGTTGCCAACACCTCCCAATACCCGTGTGGATACAGCGCTGGAGGATGCAGCCTGAGCCTCCTTCACCTCAAAAATCTTGGATAAGGGAGCTGGGGCAACTCCAGCACGGCCAAGAGGAGCTGCGAAGCCGCCCTGCTCCGCTCCCTGCCCAACACCAGCCACCACAGCCGCGTTGCGAAAGCCTCTGCTCCAGCCGCATCGCTGAGCGTTGCAAAACGTGTGTGGCCGTGATAAATTACAGCTCACGCTGCAATTACACCCGATGCTTTGAACCAGAAGTGCTGAACCTGTCGGAGAGCAAGGGCAAGCCAGGAGCCAAACGCGCTGGGTACGGAGCCTGCTGGCAACGCTGGCCACTCACACGACCCCGAGCCAGCCCTGCTAACGCCCCGCAGAGAGGGATCCTGGTTCTTCTCCCAGCACAGCGGGTCCCCAACTCTTCTCTTGACAGAGAGGGTCCCCAACTCTTCCCTCTGCAAAGAAGGTCCCCACCTCTCCTCTCGGTACCGCCTGTCCTCGCCTCCCTTACCCAGTTTCACATCTTCCCAGTGGCCATGCTCCAAAATGCTTTGTGCAGAAGCCAAAATCACATTTCTCCTCCCGTTTTCCCACTCTCCACGACCCCACAAGGACTTAAAAAGAGCATTAAAAAGAGGGAAGAAAAGAGAAATCTCTGCTGCACCACTAAAAGCCGACTGAAGGCCAACAAAGGGGAGCCCTCCTGGGTGGAAGACGCTCCCTGAACGCTGGGCTCCGACCTCCCTCTCTCCAGGCAGCATTGATGACACTTTTGCAGCCCCGGGGAAGCAGCCCTTGTTAAGTTTCAAACGCAGAAAGCAGAATTCAAACCTCCCTGCCCCAAACTCTTGGGAGATCCCTCCAATCCTGCCTGCCCAGTATGATGTTTCCCTTTGGAATGAACTGTTCCATCCAACACCCACCGTGCAGGGAAAAGCCAGTGCATCTGATCCCAGTGGAAAAGAAATAGGTAGAAGTTTGGGGGAGAATGGGAAGCTGCTTCCTTGAAATTCCTGTTTGGGGGCCTCGTGCAACAGCTGGGAAAGGACGTTGCCTTTCGGAGAGGCTCTGGCTCTCCTTTCCCCTCTTCTGAGGCTGAGAAGCTGCGTTACCAGCTTGGGCCCTATGTGAAAAACAGTAAACGTGATAGCAAAAAATAAATCTGGGAAGCAAGACCTGACCTCAGCAACTCGGAGAGTCACCAAACCCAGACCCAGGTGAATAGCCACGGTCTGTGTACGCACTCAAATTAAAGTAAACATGAAGTTTCCAAACGCAAAGCCCTCACTGAACACCTACTTCATAAAATCACAGAATCATTTGGGTGGGAAGGGACCTCAAAGCCCATCAGTCCCACCCCTGCCATGGGCAGGGACACCTCCCACTGGATCAGGGGCTCCAAGCCCCATCCAACCTGGCCCTGAACCCCTCCAGGGATGGGGCAGCCACCCCTGCTCTGGGCGGCCAGGGCCTCCCCACCCTCACAGCAAAACATTTCTTCCCAAGATCTCATCTCCATCTCCCCTCTTTTAGCTTAAAATCGTTGCAAACAGATTAAATATCACATGTTCACCAAGAACTGCCTATCAGAACTTTAAACATAAAGCCACCTACGTGACAGCTACACTAGCAGCGCCCTTCAAGTACCTATAAGTAGCCTGAAAAACCAAGTCAAAAATACCCCAGGACAGCTTTGACAGCCGCGTTTGCAGCCGGAGCACACACTTTGCCAATCGAATTAATCAAGGCTTAAAAAACCCCCAGCCTTGCTCATCTGATTTTCAATAAATGCAACCCGCACGCTCGATTCCTGCGCGGCAGAAGGCTGAGTCTGGGAAAGCATCACTCAGCTGTCACTCTGCTCCGAGAGCGCTGGCACCGTTCCTGGATACACGGACAAAACGGAATAACTGATTGTTTCCAAGCCTTTATTTTGCAGCAGGCAGCGCAGGATTTCTCTCTAGTAAGCACTAAAGCGCCGCTATACGTTACGATCGCGCTCTTCCACCGCTGCTTTAGGAACTTCCTCCACGCTGCTCAGTTAAATAATTCAAGCTGCGCCGTGATTCCGTGTTTTACACGTGGAACCGCGCTGCCTCGGGGAATTTCAGGGCAGGTGCCTCCCTGCCAGCTCCTCTCCGTTCCAGAGCTGCCATCCTGTCTCCGAACTGGGACTCCTTCTCTCATCGGGATCTCTTCCTCCACAACACCCCCACTCGATCTGCCGACTGGGAACCATCAGCACAGCCCCCCCGAGATCCAAACACAGCGCGACGCTGCTCTACAAGCTCAGAAATTGCTTTAGGGGAGAATAAAACAACACGGGAAATTCAGAGAAGAGCAAGGTATTCCCTCAATACAACATTTAATTAACCTGCCTGAAATTGGACCCAAAATGCAATGTTAAGAACACTTTTTTTTTCCTTTAAACAATCTTCATCTCGTTCTCCTTGCCCCAGCGCATCCTTCAAACTCACCTGACACCACTGTGCTGCATTCCTGAACCCTCCACACTGCGCTCTGGGTACCATCTCCATCAGCTCCCGTCTCCGCGAGGAGCACGGAAAAGAGACACGATTTAAAATCTAACAGATGCATTTATCACCTCAGCTTAAACCTACGGAAGCCTTGAACCCAGGCAGGCAAAAATAGGCAACAATAAATACAGAGTTCATGCCGTATTTTGGAGGATTCCTGGATTGTGACTCATCCCCAGCTGAAATGCCCAGAACCACCTCTGCAGCCTGAAACAGGGACCAGGACGCCCTTGCAGCTCTCGAGAAAGCACTGAAGGCGACATCGTATCCCATTTGAGAGAACCACAGAAACACAGAATCACTGAGGTTGGAAAAGACCTTTAAGTGCAACCAGATCCACAGGGAGGTGTCCTGCCCATGGGGTGGAACTGGAGGGGCTTTATGGTGCCTTCCAACCCACCTCATTCTTTGATTCTACGATCACCCAGTCCAAGCATCAGCCCAACGCTGACTGAATTGCATCCCACAGCACCACAGCCACATGAATTTGAACCCCACCACGGATGGGGACGGCACCACCGGCCCAGGCAGCCTCTGCCATGGCTTCACCTCAATTTCAGTAACGATATTTCCAGCTGCTCTTCCCTGAGCCTGGAGCTGCACAGGGTTGTTGTGGCCCAAGCACAGAACCCAACACATGGTCCTGTTGAACCTCATCCCACCGGTCACAGCCCCTGGATCCAGCCTGCCCGGATCCCTCTGCAGAGCCTGGGCCCCTGGATCCAGCCTGCCCGGATCCCTCTGCAGAGCCTGGGCCCCTGGATCCAGCCTGCCCCGATCCCTCTGCAGAGCCTGGGCCCCTGGATCCAGCCTGCCCGGATCCCTCTGCAGAGCCTGGGCCCCTGGATCCAGCCTGCCCGGATCCCTCTGCAGAGCCTGGGCCCCTGGATCCAGCCTGCCCGGATCCCTCTGCAGAGCCTCCTTACCCTCCAGCAGATCCACACTCCTGCCCGGTTTAGTGTCATCTGCAGACTTGCTCAGGGAGCTCTCAATCCCCTCATCCCGATGCTGGATAAAGACATAGGACAGGAGTGGCCCCAGCACGGAGCCCTGGGGACAGCGCTTGTGCCCAGTGCCACTGGGTTGAACCCCAGCACTCCTTGTCCTGGCCACCCAGCCCAGTTTTGCTCTCAGCAGGGAGGGCGTCCGTCCAGGCCATTGGCAGCCGGTTTCTCAAGCAGAAGAGTGAGAAATGGTGTCCAAGGCTTTCCCAGCGCCCAGGTTCACCCCGCCTGCAGCCTTTCCCTCGCCTGCTGAGCGAGGAATTTCATTTCATGCACACGAGAGGCAGCAGACGAGGTGTAACTTTCCCCCCATCAGCTGGAACCCTTTGTGAGTGCTTCATCTTACTGCTCACCGTTCCAGGGAGGGTTCAGGAGAATGAGGACACTTGGGTCTTGCCTAGACTTTATTGTGCCCCAAAGCGTGGACTCGAGGAGGTGGGAAGGGACTTGTGGAGTTCCCCTTGTCGAGCGCTGCGGCTGCAGCCCAGGAGGCTGAGCTCTCCAGGAGGAACCAGGGTGGGGTTGGAACTCGGTGGGCTTTGAGGTGCAAAGCGTGCCGTGATTGGCCGAGCCTGGGCATGGTCCCCCAAAGCTCTGTGATGTCACAGAGACCCCCGGGACTCCCCTCCTCTTGGGGCTGCAGCAGCCCCGCGGGGCCACTGTGCTGTCCCCCTGCGTGGAGGGCAGACGTGTGACGGTGAGGGGAAGGACACCCCGTCCTGCGAGCTCTTTGCCACGCGCACAGAGAGGTTCTGCTGGACGAGGAGCCCGCCCTGCCGTCCCCCGACCCTTCTTGTGCTGCCCTCGTGGAGCAGGAACCGCTCTCCTGCCTTCCCGATTGCTGCCAGCCCGTGTCGGAGCAGTCAGCGTCCTGCCCGCGGAGCAGGAGCTCCCAGAGATATTCCTGCTGGGACTCGTCTGCTCCAGGACATCGTTGGCATTCGTGGCACCACAAGCCCAGCGTGGAGGCCGAGCGAGCGCCTCTTCAGCGCTTCCCTCCATCCCCTGGGCTGCTTCCCGCAGGCTGCGTCCCCAGGGCCGGCCGTCAGCTGGGCATCGTCTTCCTTTGCCGCGGGAGATGGCGTCGGAGCAGGGCACCTCTTCCGCGGCGGCCAGCACCAGCCGGGGGACGCCGGCCGCGGTGCCGGACGCCTCCCAGGTCCCAAAGTGCGTGATCTGCCTGGACACCATCCACGATGAAGCCCGCGTGAGCCCGTGCCAGCACCTTTTCTGTTTTCCCTGCATCTGGGTCTGGGGCTGCCACAGAGCCGAGTGTCCCCTCTGCCGGCAGGCTTTCCACCGCATGCTGCACAGGCTGGGACCCCACAGCTACGACACCTATGAAAGGGCGCGCCACCCGTACAGGCTGAGGCCTCGACCCCTCCGTGCTTCAGGGAGCTCGTGGTGGCGTCGCACGAGCTCTTCCGCAAGAGGCCAGGACGCCGGTCACAGAGCAGACCTCGAGAGGGTCCAAAGAGAATACCCAAGGCAGCACCACGATGGCCACAGCTCGGCTAGGGATGCTGCTCGTGACGCCGGCCGAGCTCCCAGGCCGGAACGGGACGAACCAGAGTCTTCAGAGCGGAGCCAGCATGTCAACTGGTCAGAGTCCATGGGACAGAGGGAGGCAATGAGGGAACGACACGCCTCAAGGGCTCATTCCCAGAGCAGATCCCGCAGGGAACGACATGCAACAAGGAGTCGTTCCCCACAGAGATCCCGCAGGGAACGACAAGAAACAAGGAGTCGTTCCCCACAGAGATCCCGCAGGGAACGACAAGAAACAAGGAGTCGTTCCCCACAGAGATCCCGCAGGGAACGACAAGAAACAAGGAGTCGTTCCCCACACAGATCCCGCAGGGAACGGCTAGTGTGAAGGAGAAGTTCCCAGCACTGATCCCGCAGGGAAGGGGAGCATCAAGGATCCATTCCCAGCACAGATCCCACAGCAGCCGGAGAGCACAGCGAGGGCAGCTGAGGAGGAGGGCTTGGGATGAGCAATGAGCTCCAAGTCCTGAACTGGACATCCCATTTTCTCTGGGAGAAGAGCATCAGCAGTGAGGAGGCCGCGACTCCTGCAGGGAACAGCCTGCAGAGAAGAGCCAGTCTCCGCGGAGGGTCAGCAGCCGTGCCGGGCGCAGGCACCAGGAGCCAAACCCTTACAGGATGCTGATATTGGTCTAGACTGAAGCTTCTCCTCTTGACTCGGAATTGGAGCATTATAGGCAATAAACTAAATGTTTAAATACAATTCTGGGTGTTACTCCGTCTACCTTCGGGCTGTGACAGCAGCCGTGCCGGGCGCAGGCACCAGCGGCCAAACCAACCAAGACGGGACCCCAAGGTGGCACCGCGGGCTCCGCACGCCTGGGGCTACAACTCCTTGAGAAGCCAGAAGTAAGAGCAGAGCTGGAGTCAGGCTGCTGCTCGTTAGGAGCTCCGAGGCCTGAATGGGACATCCCGCCTGAGTCGTACAATCACAGAGTGGTTTGGTTGGAAAAGACCTTGGAGATCATCCAGTCCAACCGTAACCGTCTGCTGCTGAACCACATTCCTGAGCACCTCGTCTGCCTGTCTTTTAATTCCTTCTGGGGATGGGGACTCCACCACCGGCCTGGGCAGCCTCTGCCAGGGCCCGAGAACCCTTTCTGTCAAGAAATGTTTCCTGGTATCCAATAAACTCCTGCCCCTATTGGATCATATCTTGGACCCAGCTCCTGGATCCAGCCTGTCCCGATCCCTCTGCAGAGCCTGGGCCCCTGGATCCAGCCTGCCCGGATCCCTCTGCAGAGCCTGGGCCCCTGGATCCAGCCTGCCCGGATCCCTCTGCAGAGCCTGGGCCCCTGGATCCAGCCTGCCCCGATCCCTCTGCAGAGCCTGGGCCCCTGGATCCAGCCTGCCCCGATCCCTCTGCAGAGCCTGGGCCCCTGGATCCAGCCTGCCCCGATCCCTCTGCAGAGCCTGGGCCCCTGGATCCAGCCTGCCCGGATCTCTCTAAAGCCTTCTTGCTTCAAGGACAATATTTCTAACAGAGAAGAAAAAGACTAAAACTTTTGAGGACCTCTTACCGCCAACAAGTGGAGAGACAAAAATGATCCGTTTCCCCCTCAGCTGGCAGCTACAGGGCTCGAGAACAGCGGGATGTTCAGCACATGGGGTTGATGGATGGGGAAGAGAAAACGCCCTCACACACCCAAGCCCCCAGCTCAAGAGTGCTGGGGTAAAAGATTCAAATGGCTCACAGCGACAGACTCCAGCACGGGGGGACTAAAACTTACGTGAGACTGCGCTAAGTCCGAGCGGGGAGACAATCCGCGAGCGATGCCTGCAGCTGCGGGGCTGCCAGCTGAAGCCGAGCCAAAGTGGCAGCGGGAAACGCTGGCGGCTACTGGTCTGCCTGCAGAAATGCTGGTAGAAAGTTTCCAGGAGCTGCTGGAAGACAGAAGAACGCAGCAGCGAGCTCCGCGTTCCCACACTGCGCCCAGCCAGGGGAGGGTAAACAGCCGATAAGGAGGCGAGCACAGCAAGAACCTGCTGCCGCGGAATCTCAGCCCCAGGGACGACTCCCACGCCCGGGTGCCCACTGCCCCGAGACGGTTTTGCCACTGGCAGCCTGAATCTTGGGAGATTTGATCCAAAGAGGAGCTGATGCCGGACAACAGCTGCAAAGGGCTTTGAGCTGAGGAGATTCTTTCTCCTCTTGCAGCCGCAGCACGCAAGGACACACAACACCCATGCAGGAGATCCCAAACAGCCACAACCACACACAACAGCCCCAGGTCCCTCAGCTGCTCTCAGAACTGCTCCCAGCCCCTTCCCCAGCTCCGTTTCCTTCTCTGGACGCGCTCCAGCCCCTCAATGTCCTTCTTGGAGCGAGGGACCCAAAACTGAACCCAGGATTTGAGGTTCAGCCCCATCAGCACCGAGTCCGGGGGCACAATCCCTTCCCTGCTCCTCGTGGCCACACCAAGTCTTCTCACCCCATCACTTGTTACTTGGGTCAAGAGTCCAGCACCAACCTTACCAAAACCTCCTTTTATTTGAGGAGCTGGGCAGGGTTTTATACCACTGAGCAAGTTTTCCAGCCTGCTAGAAAGTAAAGAATATTAGGACTACACTACACAGACCCAAAATCCATATGGGAGAGGCAAAGCTCTTGGATATGGAACGAGACCCCACAGGCAGCACCTGAAGCCACTTCTCCTCTGTTGGATTTTTCAGTTGGCTGTGTTTTATTCCCACACATCAGACTCTGAGAGGAACCGCCTGACCTCTGGGTACTCTAAACACTGCTCCACACGGGGTTATCACAACTAATGAGGTTTTAATCACCTTTAAGTGCTGAAAAGTAAAAAAGCTGCCGGTGCACGGGTCTCCCTGCCCCTCCGTGGGCCATTTCTCACCATTCCTTCTGACGGTTTCCAAGGAAACGTATGCAAGCTCAAATTGGATTGACATTCACTTAGCGGACAGATCGAGTTTTTAACAGCCATGGGCCTGGATTCCAGGCTGAACCTCAGGATAAGTCAAGTTAACCATATAAAACCCATCCCCAAAGCTCCCCAAGCCTCCAAACTTTGTAGAAAGGTGAGGGATCACCTAATTACTCAGTAACGAGCTTCGAGGCAGCATCTGTGGCAAGGTCAGGGATCACCCACTGTGCCTGCAGGAAAGCATCGGGCCACGCACGCGACAGCATCTTTGGAGGGAAAGATTTGTTTTCTGTTAAGTGCTGAGAAAACAGAAGCGTTCTCAAGCCCATGAGTGGTTTTGGGCAGGAAAACTGATGCAAATCACACATACACTGAGCACAGACAGAGCCTCTCGCAGGTCGCGATGTGCTATCCGCACGCTAATTATGCTGCTCACATCCCTAACTCCAGCACGAGCATGAAGTTATCCCTCGGGCTGGTGCTGGCCTGCAGCCCTGAGCAAAGCTGTAGTTGCTTCTTCCCCAGCACCAAGAGGGGCAGGGGTTTGATCCCACCTCTACAGCCCCAGGAGAGCAATTTCAGCTGGGCTGACCATTTATCCTGAAGTGGGAATCATTCTCTGTCTCTTCCTCCACCTGGGAAGAGATGGAATTGGCTGGGATGCGCACAGGAGCTGAGGTCGACGAGCGATGGGTCAGGGCAGAAATCCCCCAAAAGCCTGGTTCTCTCCCACCGCTCGTGGAATTTGCTGAAACCTATGGAATTGCCAGCTTGGGTTTTATCGGTCCAAGCCCACAGGATTCCTTCCCTCTCCTGGCACCTGACGTTTAGCCAGGATTATAAAGGAAATCTCCTCTCCTCTGTCCACAGGGGATCTCAGCTTCCAAGCCCTTTCCCTTCATTACCTCATGGGGATCTGCTGTGTCTCCTCACTCTAAACCATCTCCTTTCCTGAACTGACTTTGACTGAGCCAGGAAAACAAAGAAACAAACGCAAACACACCTCTTGCATCTATTGGGGGGGGGGTTAAACTCAAACCGTTTCCTTCTGCCTGCACTTTTCTCCTCCTTCCCAATCTTCCAAGTGTATTGATAGGTGACTCTCTGCTTATTCCTCACCCGGGCACCTCTTCCTTCTTATTCCTCACCCGGGCACCTCTTCCTCCTTATTCCTCACCTGGGCACCTCTTCCTTCTTATTCCTCACCTGGGCACCTCTTCCTTCTTATTCCTCACCCGGGCACCTCTTCCTTCTCATTCCTCACCCGGGCACCTCTTCCTTCTCATTCCTCACCCGGGCACCTCTTCCTTCTCATTCCTCACCCGGGCACCTCTTCCTTCTCATTCCTCACCCGGGCACCTCTTCCTTCTTATTCCTCACCCGGGCACCTCTTCCTTCTCATTCCTCACCCGGGCACCTCTTCCTTCTTATTCCTCACCCGGGCACCTCTTCCTTCTTATTCCTCACCCGGGCACCTCTTCCTTCTCATTCCTCACCCGGGCACCTCTTCCTTCTTATTCCTCACCCGGGCACCTCTTCCTTCTCATTCCTCACCCGGGCACCTCTTCCTTCTCATTCCTCACCTGGGCACCTCTTCCTTCTTATTTCTCACCCGGGTACCTCTTCCTTCTTATTTCTCACCCGGGTACCTCTTCCTTCTCATTCCTCACCTGGGCACCTCTTCCTTCTCATTCCTCACCTGGGCACCTCTTCCTTCTTATTTCTCACCCGGGCACCTCTTCCTCCTTATTCCTCACCCGGGTACCTCTCCCTGCTCATTCCTCACCCGGCTACCTCTCCATCCTCTCCCTGCAGAGGGGGATGCGCCTCAACGCCCTTCACCCCCTCTACTTAAGTCCTTTTTAAGAATCCCTTCCCTTTTTACAGTATTTCCCTTCCCTTTTGCAGTATTCCCAATCCCAAATCAGCAGGAATGTCCTTCCAACTGCCCCAACGATTCCGTGCCCCGCCAAGCGCCGAGCCCCCTCCATTTCAGAGTCTGGTTAAAGGCTCTTTCAGTTCAGCGAACTTCCCAGTGTGACTCGCTTCCCAGCGCCAGGAGCATCCGCAGCTCCATAAGCGCCGTGCGGCTGCTCCCCCGCAGCGGCGCCTGCTCCCTTCCAGCCCTGCAAAAGTCAGCTCAGCGTCTCCCCGCACGCCTCCAACTCCCCGTTCCCTCTCTCTCATCGTAGCCCATTCCAGGTATCGCGCAGGCAGAGGAGGATGCGCTGGGGTGAGCGGATAACGCTGCGCGAGGCAGGGGCGAGCTCGCTATTCCCAGAGCTCCGCACAGCCCACAGAACAATGGAAGGCCAAGCCTGGGTGTGCGGGAAGCGGCTCGGCGCGGCGATGCCCACGGATCTCGATGCTTCGCCAGCACCGCAATTTTATTTAGAAGATGAGCCAAAAAAACAAGCCACCAGCTCAGCGGGTTTATTCAAATCGATGCTCGGAAAATGCCTCCTTTTGATTTCCAAAAGCATCGTAAATAATTTGAAATATTGATATGCTGCAGTCGCTACAAGCCGAGATCTTTTATTAAAATAAAAGCCCCACCAAGCCTGTCGAGCTGAGCAGTTGCAGAGCTGAGCAGGAGAAAGCCCTTCAAAAAACTGCTCGCAGAACAATGGGTGCTGCGAGCGCTCCTGCGATGTGGGCTCACAAAGGGGGAAAACACGCAAATCCCTGTTTTCTTGTTTAGTCACACCTTTGTTCGGGAGAACTGGGACACAGGGAGCACTGCGACTGGCAGCGAGGCAGCATCTCATTCCTGCGGGTGACACATCTCATAAATCCCATGCTCCCCAACATCAGAGCGGCTCCCGTTCGGCCGGGCGATTCCCAGGAGCGCTCACATTCCCGACACCGGGATAGCACCCGACCGGCAGCGTATCGCAGCAGGGAACACCCAGGGAAACACTCCAACCCCGTGCATCCTAAAGCATCCCTGCTCCGAGCCGCTCTCTGCACCCAACACAGCTCACCACATCCCAGCGGGACGAGCCGAGGCTCCACCGACACCACAAGGCTTCTTCTCGTCACGGTGCTCGGAGCAAACGCCTCTGGAGAGCCCGTAGTGTGACTCTCTCAACGCGCTGGGGAATTAAAGCAGCAAAGAAGGAAGAACTGCAAACCTAAGGGCTGGAAGCTCAACAAGAACCCAACCGAGCACCGTTAGTGATGATGAGCCAATAATCTACATAAGAATTTTTAGGAAAAGGAGCTAGAAGCAGCATTCCTGGACATGCCACATGTGACAGCCGTAAGGACCCTAGTGCCCTGTGCCCTGACACAGGTTCCTTCCCCATCTCTGCTGGCCCTGCTGGAGTGTTCTCCACCAACAGCACAGCCGGCACAGCACGTGGGACCGCTCCACGCCACCAGACCGACAGTGCATTCCGCTGTGCATCCCCACATCTGTTCCCTAGCCGAGGTCAGCAATGCTCGGTCCCAAACTGAAAGCCCATTCCCGCAGGCTGGAGAAGCCAGCTGGGAGTGAAAAGCATCCCCCATCTTATTCCTGACTTGCACAGCGTCAATAACCAAGCACCCTCTCCAAAAGATCTCATGGAATTCAGGGCACATTAATGAGGAGCTGAGTACGGGGAAAATACCTGCTCCTCCAAACAAGTTATCAGGGAATCATGGAATTATTTGGGTTGGAAGGGACCTCAAAGCCCATCCAGTCCCATCCCTGCCACGGGCAGGGACGCCTCCCACTGGATCAGGGGCTCCAAGCCCCATCCAGCCTGGCCTGGAACCCCTCCAGGGATGGGGCAGCCACCCCTGCTCTGGACAGCTTCATTTTATCTCCATTTCCAGCCCCATTCTGCAGAACCAGAGCAGCCCCAGGCGAGGCTTCCCCTGCGATTTAACTCCAAACATTCCGTGGGAGCGGTGTTACTGTGGTACCAGTGGCTCAGAGGTTTCAAAGAGAGGTTCGGGTGCTCCCATTGCCCAGCTGACTGCACCTCTCACACCCTGCCAGCTCTCTAGGCTCTTTCCTGTTTTATATGGGGTTTCCCCCCCACTAGAAGAGCAGGAATAACAGGGAGCAGAGGAACTGAACCCCACCGGCACAGACACCACAGGGGACCGAGCACAGCTGCACAATGAACTCATTTTAAACCAGATTTATATGTATTCTTCTTGATGACATCCTTTGGTTCAACTTTAATGATGACATCAGTCCCTTGTTTCTCTTTACCACAAGATTCCCATTGTCCTGCTCTTCAAGCGGAAGATTTTTTTCACTCTCATGTGAAATATCACCACGATTCCCCTGGTTTATAATAAAGCTTCGTGTTATAAAGTCCAGGCTGGACAGTAACCGGATGGAGGCCCATTGCATTGTCCCACACAAACATGTTTCTTTCTGCCTTAAGAATTAAAACCAGGGGTGTTTGAGCGCATTTTTTCCATTTAAAGAACAGGAGCACAGGAACTGCAAGTGCAAAAGCACGAAGGGTTAAATTTTAACCTACAACTCATCACTCAGAGCAGCAACTTGGCCATGAATGTTAATATTTTTGATCATTAAAAAGCACCACTGAGGAAGGAGGTGGGTGAGGAAGGAGATGCTGTGCTGGGTGGCTGCGGGCATCTCTGAAGAAGCCCAATCCCAAAGCCTTCCAGGGACACGGATCCTCCTCTTCCTCCCTCAAATGCATCCAGACCCTACGAACACTCCCTGGACACACACAACCCTGTGACCACAAACATTCCCAGCGCACACCACCCATCAACCACACCACGGGGCACGGCAGAGCCAAACCCGACTCCAGAACCGCTCCAGATCCCTTGGGATCAACCTCCCGGCTCTGCTGGCCCAGCACAGCCCGCACCACAAAGCACACACCTCCTGTTCAAGCTTATTTTTAGTTTTACAGCTTCTTCAGGGTGTTTGTGTTTTGGTTTTTGTATTTCCCAGCTATCGGAACCGCCGTGTCATGTATTATTAACAATACGATCGCTGTGACTTAATTAGTTCGGCTGGTCGGGCACGAAGCGGGGGGCGTTCCTGCCATCCTGGCTGGATCAGCTGGTATTGGATGGGGAGAGGACAAAAACCTCCGCATAGCTCCTTTTAGATGCAATATTTGCACGTTGGAGCTCACCTTCCTATTTTTGCAGCATCCAGTACCATCATTCATTCATTTTCTTTCTTTCCAGGACTGAAAGGGGCTGCAGGAAAGCTGGGGAGGGGCTCTGGATCGGGGAAGGCAGGGATAGGACGAGGGGTTTGAGCTGAAAGAGGGGAGATGGAGATGAGATCTTCAGAAGAAATGGTTTTTGTGAGGGTGGGGAGGCCCTGGCCCAGGTTGCCCAGGAAAGTGGTGGCTGCCCCATCCCTGGAGGGGTTCCAGGCCAGGCTGGATGGGGCTTGGAGCCCCTGACCCAGCGGGAGGTGTTGGAACTGGATGGGCTTTGAGGTCCCTTCTAACCTAAACCATTCAGTGATTCTTTGATCTGAACTCCACGCCAAGCAGTCAGCGAGCCTTTGCCTATGATCCCTAATTATTTTCAAGGCTGTTTACTCTGGATCGGTTCGCTGCTAAGGGCTTCTGCTCAGTGCTGCAGCCGCAGTAGAAAAGCGTTTGCTGAAGGGGATATTTCCCCAGAATCACCAGCAAGTGCTATCGGAACGGGATACCCACCGGCTGCACCGGCACACGCATCCCACGGCCACACGGTGCCAATTAACGCCGTCACCGCAAACAAAATGAGCTGACAGAGCCTGCCCAGAGAGGCAGAAACACCAAATATAAACAATAATGCTGCGAAAGCAGAGAGGGAAAGGTGATGCAGATGGAGAAGGGCAGAGCACCAGCACAGGAAGGACACGGAGCTGCTGGAATGGGTCCAGAGGAGGCCACGGAGATGATCCGAGGGCTGGAGAACCTCCTGTGCAAAGCCAGGCTGAGAGAGTTGGGGTTGTTGAGCCTGGAGAAAAGAAGGCTGCGGGGAGACCTTAGAGCAGCTTCCAGGACTGAAAGGGGCTCCAGGAAAGCTGGGGAGGGGCTCTGGATCAGGGAGGGCAGGGACAGGATGAGGGGAATGGTTTGGAGCTACAAGACAGGGAGATTGAGATGAGATCTTGGGGAGAAATATTTTGCTATGAGGGTGGGGAGGCCCTGGCCCAGGTTACCCAGAGCAGGGGTGGCTGCCCCATCCCTGGAGGGGTTCAAGGCCAGGCTGGATGGGGCTTGGAGCCCCTGATCCAGTGGGAGGGGTCCCTGCCCATAGCACAGGGTGGGAATTAGATGATCTTTAAGGTCCCTTCCAACTCAAACCATTCTGTGATCTATGACCACCAGATTAATTGATGGAGTTGGATGAGAAAACTTCAGTGGCCTCCAAATTCACAATGTTTTCACTCCAGGACCAAGGTTGTGACTGATATTTTCCCCCTAAAAGGCACATGTCTAAGCAGAAATACATTGTTCTGTGCAATCGCCACCACCAGCCCACAGCAAACAGAGCATCCAGAAAACATCCACCCTCACGAAGCCGAGAGAATCGTTTTCACTTATGGGTTTGGCCTTTTCCAGCCCAGTTTACACTTAAAATGACGCTACCACATCAAGTGCAGCAACTCTGCTCAAGCCCAGTGGCTGGAAAGCCTGTGCTGCTGCTCTGTTTAGAACACCACACTGAATTAATCAGGAAAACAAACAGAAATCAATGTTTAAACCCAAAACGTCCCATTAAATCTGACTAACGCACTGTTTCCTATTGCAAGCAAATATTTAGACAGCTCCAGCCGAAGCAGGAGAGCGACGCAGGTAGCTGGGATGTTACAAACATGAGGGATGGATTGGGATGAATGTGTGAGCAGGGTGATGGTATTTAAATCGCATTAAGATTTTAAGAATGTCGGTCCCCCACGCAGCCTCACAACCACGAGGAAGGGGAACCACAAACCCCACGAGCGCCGAGCACAACCCTGGCACCGCAGCACCCAACGCCACACGGAGCTCCCGACTCCGGAGCGAGCGCTTCCCAACTGGGACAAACCGATGGACACACCAGTTCAACCAAGAGAGGAAAAGCTCAGAGCTTCGCCTGCTCCTGACACCAACGGCTCCGGATGGAGAGCGATGAAGGTAGCCAGGAGGTGACAAACGTGAAGGATGGATTGGGATGAATACTCTAGCAGGGTATTTCTGTTAGAGCGACCGGCAGTGCGATGGTATTCAAACCCCATTAAGATTTCAAAAGCATCGCTCAAACACGCAGCGTCTGACACCCGCAAGGACGGGAACCACGCGGCAAAACCCACGACCCAGCAGCACCCAGAGCCTGCTGGTTCAGAGCAAGCACTTCACAACTGGGACAGACTGACGGACACATCAGCTAACCAGGATGGGAAAAGCCCAGAAAAGCCTGGAGGTTCACCTGCTCCCAACAGCGATGACTCTGGATGGGAAGTGAGCACGGGGGCAGCTGTATTACAACCAGAATCACGGAACGGTTTGGGGTGGAAGGGAGCTCAAAGTCCATCCAGTCTCAGCCCTGCCACGGGCAGGGACGCCTCCCACGGGATCCGGGGCTCCAAGCCCCATCCAGCCTGGTTCTGGTGTCCTTTAACGCAAACCCAACCCAGAACCTCTCTTGGACAAGCGCTGGTGGAAAGAGGTGGGAAAGGAAGAGAAGGCGAAGGGAATAGATCCCAAAAGCTTGGAAGAGGGGGTCCTGGTGGCTCTCCGAGGGGCAGCTGCCCGTCACGCTCTGCCCAGTCACATGCGCTGGCTCCAGCGCCTTGGAGAAGCAGCTGGAAAAGCGGGAGCCAGCGGAGCTGCCTCCATTAGGAGCCAGCGCTACACAAAAGGAGAAGAGGAAGAGAGCAGCGAGCCCTCCGCCACCGGAGCCACCGGCGGAGACAGGGGAGCCAGCCCAGGATGGGGTGGGAGCCCAAACCCGACGGGATCTAAACTCCCCGGGAGCAGAACTCCCCGCAGGATGACGAGGCTGGATGCCACCTGCCCGGATCCGCAGCCGAGCCCGGGAACTCGCCAGCTCCGGGCACGGGGCCCCCAAACCCCAAACCTCGGCCCCAGGAGGGGAACCACCAGCCCCAGCTCCTGCCAGGCCCCCCGGGAATAGGGACAGGGGGGTCAGAACCCACCGGGACCAGGACGGGGGGCTCAGCACCTGCCAGGGCCAGGAAGGCGATGGGGAGATGGGGAGGGGATCAGAACCCAGTGGCACTGGGGGGCCTGGGGGGGCTGGGGGAGCTGGAGTCAGGACCTGCCAGCGATGGGATTAGGGAGGAGGGGGCAGCTCGGGACCCACTGGGACCAGGGATGGGATTGGGGGGGTGAGAACCTGCTGGGACCGGGAGCTGGGAGGGGGATGGGGGACAGGCCCCTCCATTCAGGCCCCACCAGGAGCCGGGGGGTGGGAGGCAGGGGCGGTCCGGGACCCCCGGGACGGGGCTAGGGGGGCGGGCATGGGGGTTCAGGACCCCCCCAGGACCGGGAACGGGACCGGGGAGGGGTGTCAGGAACCCCCGGGACGGGGAAACGGGGGGAGGGACCCGCTGGGAACGGGAACGAGATGTGGGGGGGAAGGGAGCGGCCCGAGGACCCGCCGGGACGGGCCCGGAGGGGTGGGGTGGGGGACCCGAGGGGGCGGGACGGGCCCGGGGGGGGTCGGGACCCACCGGGAGCGGGTCGGAGGGTCGTTCCCGGCTCCCTCTGCCGGCGCCGAGCGGGTTAACAGCCGCCACCCCCCTCGGCGAGCGGCGAAAGTTCCCGGTGCCCCCGCTCGGCGGCACCTGCTCCCGCGGCCCCCGGGGCGGCGATGGCGGCCGGGACTCACCGTGCGGCCCCCGAGCACCGGAGGCTCTTCCCGCGGGGCCGCCGGGGCTCCACGCTGCTGCGTCAGCGCCGCCTCCTCCTCGTCCTCCTCCTCCTCCTCGCGGGATGGGGATGAAGCTCCCTCCCCGCCGCCGCCCGCCCGCCCTTCGCCTCAGGGCGTCGCGATCCGGCGCGGCCCGGGCGGGCGGCGCAGCAGAGGCCCCCGAGCAGCGGGGAGGGCACCGGCAGCGGGGGAGGAACGGGGAGGGACGGAGGAGGAGGAGGAGGCGCCGCCGCCGCCAAGTCGCCGCGAGCCGCCAGCCCCGCCGGCCTCCTTCCTGCTTCCTCGTCCGCGGCCAATCAGCGCCGAGGAGCGGCGCCGCGCAGCCAATCAGCGCCCGGAAGGCTCTCCGGACGACCAATCAGCGCCGAGGAGCGGCGCCGCGCAGCCAATCGGAGCCCAGGGTCGGCGCCGCGCGGCCAATCAGCGCCCAGGATCGCGGGCGGGGGGACCAATCGGCGCCCAGGACGGCGGCCCGCGGGGGCCAATCGCCGCGAGAGGACACGCCCCCAAGCACGCCCCCGCTGCCCCCCCCCCAGCCCCGACCCCCCAGCCCCGTCCTGTCCCCGTGTCCCCGTGTCCCCCGAGCCCCCCAGCCCCGGCCCCCCAGCCGCGTCCTGTCCCTGTGTCCCCCGACCCCCCAGCCTGTTCCCGTGTCCCCGAGACCCCCCAGCCCCGTCCTGTCCCCGTGTCTCCGTGTCCCCCCAGCCCCGACCCCCCAGCCCCGTCCTGTCCCCGTGTCCCCGATTCCCCCAGCCCCGTCCTGTCCCCCCCCGTCGGTCCCACTCAGTGTCCCCATCCCGCCTGTCCCCCCTCTCCCAGTGTCCCCCAACCCCTCCTGCCGCCCCCCCCCCCCCGATCTCGGGGTGTGTGTCCCCTTCCGAACCCCTCGCAGCCCCGTCCTGTCCCCCCCCGTCCCTCCCCCACAGTGTCCCCGTCCTGTCCCAGTGACCCTATCCCACCCCCCAGCTCTGGTCCCTCTCGGTGGCCCCTCCACCCCGAGCCTCTCACAGCCCCAGCTGCTCCCACTGGCCCCATCCTGGCTCCCCCTCCCCCCCCCCCGACCCTCCGGTTCTGTCCTGGGTCCCCCTCCTGTCCCCATGTCCCCATCCTGTCCTGCTGTCATGTGTCCCCATCCCCCCCTGCTCTCCCCTCGGGCTCAGTGTCCCCCACCCACCCCCAGCCCCTCAGCTCTGTCCATTCCCAGTGTCCCCATCCTATTCCAATATCCCCATCCCATCCCAGTGTCCCTCTCCCATCCCAGTGTCCCCATCCCATTCCCATGTCCCCATCCCAGTGTCCCTATCCCATCCCAGTGTCCCCATCCCATCCCAGTGTCCCCATCCCATCCCAATGTCCCTATCCCATCCTGGTGTCCCCATCCCATCCCCCTGTCCCTATCCCATCCCCCTGTCCCCATCCCATCCCAGTGTCCCCATCCCATCCCAGTGTCCCTATCCCATCCCGGTGTCCCCATCCCATCCCAGTGTCCCTATCCCATCCCGGTGTCCCCATCCCATCCCAGTGTCCGTATCCCATCCCAGTGTCCCTCTCCCATCCCAGTGTCCCTATCCTGTCCCAGTGTCCCTATCCCATCCCGGTGTCCCCATCCCATCCCAGTGTCCATATCCCATCCCAGTGTCCCCATCCCATCCCCGTACCCCCCCTCTGGTCCCACCCAGTGTCCCCATCTTACCCCAATGTCCCCTCCCGCTCCACCTCTGCCCCTGTCCCCCCGTCCTCCCCTCCTAAACCACGTCCCAAAGCGCCACTTCCACTCGCTTTTTGAACCCCTCCAGGGCTGGGGACCCCCCCCCCCACTGCCCCGCGCCGCCTCTGCTGGGGCTTCAAGGCTCTTTTAGTAAAGCCTTTTCCCCAATATCCATTCTAACCCTCCCCTGGTGCAACTTGAGGCCGTTTCCTCCCACCCCGTCACTGGGAGAAGATGGAAGTAGTAGAAGTAGATGGAAGAAGTAGGGATGCATCCTGGATTTCAGTTCTAGGGGAGAAGAAACCGTGTTTTGGGGTTATTCAGCCTGGAGAAAAGAAGGTTCTGGGGAGACCTTAGAGCAGCTTCGTTTGCTGCCAGCACGCCTGGTAACAGGAGCTTAAGCAAGAGGGTTCAACTGAGTCAGCACTCGCACTAAAAGCAACAACCTGCAGCGATCCGGAGGATCCGGAGGCTCCTGCAGGGACAGGTTCCTTGGTGGGGATGGGGAAGGACTGGGCTGCAAGGAAGAGCGAGGTGCAGCTGCCAGGGCGAGGGGTGCCAGCTCCCACCTCCCCAAGGAGCCTCCCTGGCTGCAAACCCACCTCACCCGCTCCGGATCCCCGCGGTCGCATCCATCCCCTGCGCTTCCCACCTTTCCCAGGCACCTCCTGGAACGGAACGGAGCGAGCATCCCAAATCCCAGTCAGCTGAGTGATCCCACCCTGCTCCTCAGGGCTTCGAGGTCCCTTCAACCCAACCCATTCCAGGATTCTCTGAAGCATTTCCCTTTTTCCATCGGATGCCCTTGGTAGGCACTGGGGCTTGATGAGCGGGGTCGGCACGGAGGCAGCACACGCCGTCTCATTACCCACCTGCAACAAAAGGCAAATCCAAAGTGCTCTGTTTGCGGCCCAGGGAAGCATCTGCAGGTTCTTAGCTCTGTTACCGCTCTGAAGGTTTCATTTCTGTTTTATTTTGGTTTTAAGAAACCCACTGCTGCTGTTTGTATCAGACGCTGCTGTCTACCAAGCAACGGTGCCAGGGAAGCTCGAGCCACGTGAGCTGCAAAAGAGAGGGGATGGCTTTGTTGTGTTTCTTATTTAATAGAATCACAGAATCACGGAATGGTTTGGGTCAGAAGGGCCCTCAGAGCCCATCCAGTTCCACCCCCTCCCACTGGATCAGGGGCTCCAAACCCCATCCAACCTGCCCTTCAACACCTCCAGGGCTGGGGCAGCCACAGCTTCACCTCAGACCTCATCTCAACACTTTGAAGTGCTTTGGTGAGGAATATACGAGCCAAATTTATTGATGGAGAGAAAAGGAAATGAAGAGGTGATGAATTTTACTTGGGACGAGCTTGGCGGGGACCATCCCAGCCAGGAAACGAGACCTGGATTAAATTAAAGCAGAAAATCACAGAGGTAGGAGTTAAAAACATCCCGGAGCGTTATTACGGACAGAGGTGAGTGTGGGCGTGCGCGTAATATATTGCAAAATCAGGGCTAAACCCGAGGGTTGTGCTTTACGAGCTGGGTCGCGGCGGAGCGAGCGACGAATTCCCAGGCAGGGGGAGGACAGAGCGTTCCGCCCCGCGTTCCCGGGGTTGCTATTATTTTATGAAGTGTGATTCACCAAAGCAGGGAGGCTGGAGAGACCCGAACGCAAAACACATGTCCCGAAAAGATACGCTGGGAAGGCAAACAGTAATTATCTGACCATCTGCGAGCGGCGGCGCCGAGGATGGGGCTGCGAGCGCCGGTGCAGCTGCGAGCGAGGCTGCATTCACCGGGGCTACCCAAGGGCTCGGGGGCTTCGGCAGCGGAACGACCCCCTCGCCGTGTCGACAGCCCCGAACATCAGGTTTTTCCCTTGCGTGGGACTAATAAAGGAAACCTAACGAGAAATCCCAGAGGCAGCGGCTCGGATGATCTCTATTTCCAAAGGAAACAGCTGCGTCGCCAGTGAAAACTCCAGCTCCTTCTCCTTGTGTCCCTCAGGTGGATGGGAGCTCGTGGCCGCACAGGGCAGTGGCACGGAGGTGGCAGTGCCGTCCTCTCCATCCGTGCCAAAAGCAGAGGGAACACAACCGCGGAGGGGACACGTCTGCTCCCCACGCGCCTGGGAGCTTGCGTTGAGCCAACGTGTTGGGATGCTGGGATGCTGGGAGGTGACAGTTGCCAGAGGGTCCAGGGCTGGAGCCAAAGAGGTGGCACCAGCAGGGCCACCAGAGGGGATCCTGCACCTCTGCTCCAGAGAACCGTGTCCAGTTCTGGATCCTCAGCACAGGGGGGACACGGAGCTGCTGGAGCGAGTGCAGAGGAGGCCATGGAGATGATCCGAGGGCTGGAGAACCTCCTGTATGAGGAGAGAGTTGGGGTTGTTCAGCCTGGAGAAGGTTTTGGGAAGACCTTAGAGCAGCTTCCAGGGCTGAAAGGGGCTCCAGGAAAGCTGGGGAGGGGCTCTGGATCAGGGAGGGCAGGAACAGGATGAGGGGAACGGTTTTGAGCTGCAAGAGTGGAGATGGAGATGAGACCTTGGGCAGAAATGTTTTGCTGAGAGGCTGGGGAGGCCCTGGCCCAGGTTGCCCAGAGCAGGGGTGGCTGCCCCATCCCTGGAGGGGTTCAAGGCCAGGTTGGATGGGGCTTGGAGCCCCTGATCCAGTGGGAGGTGTCCCTGCCCAGGGCAGGGGTGGGACTGGATGGGCTTTGAGGTCCCGTCCAACCCAACCCATTCCAGGATTCTATAATACATTTTAAGGGTCCAGAGTTCATGCCAGAGCATGGAGGTTCCTACCTGAAGTACCTAAATCCCAAACACCTTTGGACCCCCAGGCTCTCATTACTTATCCCAAACCTTCTCCTTGACCCTCTGGTATCAAGCTGCACCCCGCGCGGTGTCAGAGCCGCTACGGAGCGGGGTGCGCTGGGGAGGCCCCGCGGAGCCCAGTCCCTCTGGACCTTGGCCTTTCCCGCTCCCGTGCCAGGATCCCGGGGCGAGAGACGAGAGCAAAAGAGCAATAAATCAGGGTGTGAGGCAGCAGCCCTCGGGCAGCCTCTGGAGCAACGGTGGGAGCTGCCGAGAGCCCAAAGGGGCTGAACCGGGGTCGTCACCGCTGGAAAACCACCAAGGGCAACTGCTCCAGGGTTCGGCATCGCTGCCGGCCAGGCTTGGGAAGATGCTTCTGGGGAATTTGTCCTCAATTCATGGGACCAAGAGCTCCCTGGGTTTGGTGGGGGGGGATCCCAGAGGAGCCCCTGATGCAGCTGGGGGGGTGGGAGGGTTGGGAGGAGGGTGCAGGGCAGCGAGTGCCGGGATGGAGGAAGATCGGTGGGTACCAGGGTGTGGGATGAGGGAACGGGAATGTGGGTGCTGGGATGCAGAATGGAGGTGCAGGAGCTCTGGATGCTGGGATGGAGGATGGGGGTGCAGGAGCTGTGGGTGCTGGGATGCACGATGGGAGTGTGGGGGTGCTGGGATGCAGGAGCTGTTGGTGCTGAGATGCAGGATGGGGATGCAGGAGCTGTGGGTGCTGGGATGCAGGATGGGGATGCAGGAGCTGTGGGTGCTGGGATGCAGGATGGAGGTGCAGAGGTGCTGGGCGCTGGGATATAGGATGGGGGTGCAGGACGGAGGGCGCTGCTGTCCCGGTGCAGGGCGGGGAGAGCGGGGACAAAGAGGGGAAGGGGCGGAACCGGATCCGGCAGGAGCGGGAGAGGGATGGGAGAGGGATGGGAGAGGGATGGGAGAGGGATGGGAGAGGGATGGGAGAGGGATGGGAGAGGGATGGGAGAGAAATGGGAGAGGGAGAGAGAAGGGAGAGGGATGGGAGAGGGATGGGAGAAGGAGAGGGATGGGAGAGGGGTGGGAGAGAGATGGGAGAGGGAGAGAGAAGGGAGAGGGATGGGAGAAGGAGAGGGATGGGAGAAGGAGAGGGATGGGAGAAGGAGAGGGGTGGGAGAAGGAGAGGGATGGGAGAAGGAGAGGGGTGGGAGAGAGATGGGAGAGGGATGGGAGAGGGAGAGAGAAGGGAGAGGGATGGGAGAGGGATGAGAGAGGGGTAGGAGAGGGATGGGAGAAGGATGAGAGGGATGGGAGAGGGATGAGAGGGATGGGAGAAGGATGAGAGGGATGGGAGAAGGATGAGAAAGGGATGGGAGAGGGAAGGGAGAGGGCTGAGAGCTGAGCTGGGAGCAGGGATGGGAGTGAGGATGAGAGCAGCTGTGCTCCTTCCTGGGAAGAGGGGATGGGATGTGTGTCTGTGTGTGTTCTGTTACCCCAACATTTTGGATGAAAGAAGTTTCTTTTACAAAAATGTTTCCTGGTTTTGGAGAGTGGGAACGTCCCGGGTGCACCTTCGGGCTGGGGTTAGGGAAGAGGGAGCCAAGATTTCGGAGCAGGGGTCTGCAGGAGACAAGCACAGGCTTGGCCTGGGGGCGACAGCCCGTTCTAGAGGGTTTTCCATCAGCAGCTCTGGGTGCTCCTCTCCAGCGGGGACCTTGTCGGGGGCTTCCAGGGGGATTTTTCCAGCTGTCATCACACGGTCGCTCCCGTTTTCCCAACGCGGCTCATCAGGGCAATGCCAGATCATGCCTGTTTGCATCCAAACCATCCACCCACTCTGCTCCAGCGCGGGGAGGAGGGGATGCCCAACGCAGCCGTGTGGAAACCCCGCGGCACCCATCGCGTCTCCAGAACAGAAAGGTTTGGTTCAGAGTTATAACCATCGGTTAATAGAATGTGAAATTGCTCGTTGCTTCCTTCTCATCTTGTCCCCAGGCTCCCGAAGGCACCCAGCACTGTGAGGTCCACCCTGCATCCCACTTGGAGATGTTTCCACCCCTGAGGGTTGGTTTTTTATTCCTTATTTTCAGTAGTTGGAGGCCAGGGCAGCACAAGGAAGGAGCTACATCTCCAAGAGCTTTTGGAGGCGTCAGAAATGTTCTGAAAGCCTCATTGAGGATGTCACAGCTTCTCAGTGGAGGAGGAAAACACATAGCGCATCACCTATCACCTCTAGTTAATCCCATGGGTCGCAAGGATCCGTTAGAGTCCTGCACCCACCTTTGGAAGCTCAGAGAGATGCTGGAGAGCACCTGCACCTCCATCCTTTGGTGGCTCCACAGCGGGTACCTGTTGAGCAGCAGCAGAGTTAACAACGGGGCAGTAAGTTCTACAGGAGGCTTGGAGTTCAGCTGCACAAATCCTGTTAGCGTCAACATCGGCCACGGGGCTAAATCCTCACGTTCTGCGCAGAAATCGAATCCCCCAGGGGCTGCCTTGAACCAACAAATGCTCGGAAAGGGGGAGTCGGGAGGGGAGGGAGGGTTGTTTGGGCATGGGAGGTAAATCAGGGAGCGCTCAGGGGTTTTGGGGCTGCCCTGGTGCCACGGAAAGTCGATTTGGTCCAGGTTGGTGGATCCCGAGGGTGTGAGGAAGAGGGGATGGAAGAGGGGAGGACGGGGGAGCAGGGCTTGGAATAGCAAGAGAAAAGAAAGGAGGGAAGAGAAAAACGAGGAGAAGGAGCTTTATTAGAGCGGCACGGGGAAAGGAGTGGCAAGAGAGGAAGATTTGAGCAGGGGGAAGGAGCAGGAGAGGGAAACGGAGCAGGGAGAGGTGAACACAAGGAGGAGGGGACGATGAGCAGGGTGGAAAGGCGAAGGGCTGAGGATTTTTTGAGCCATGTCCTGCACCCCTAACTGCAAGAAGAGCTGCTCTTGGTAAAGCAACAAGTAGGAATGAAGCTTTGCTGTGCTAAGGGATGGTTGGAGGTGCTGGTACCCAGGTCCCTGCCCGCGCATCTGCGGCAGCTCTGGGGATCGGGGTGTCCCGTCACCCCCAGGCTGGAGGAGATGGACGAGGCATCTCCAGCTGGGAGAAAGAGCAGGAATAGAGATGCTCAGGGAGCTTGGGAATGCAGTGTTTGGTCCCACTGTCCTGGGGGGATGATGGGAGCGAGCCTGACTCTGCAGAAAGGGAAACGGGAAGCATCCAGGAGTCAGTGATACCCGCACCATTATCTCCTGCTCCGAGAGAGATTGAGATGAGATTTTAGGGAGAAATATTTAGCTGTGAGGGTGGGGAGCTCCTGGCCCAGTTTCCCAGAGCAGGGGTGGCTGCCCCATCCCTGGAGGGGTCCAAGGCCAGGTTGGATGGGGCTTGGAGCCCCTGATCCAGTGGGAGGTGTTGGAACTAGATGGGCTTTGAGATCCCTTCCAACCCAAACCATTTTATGCTTCGAAATAACTTGTCTGGGTCAGCTCGTTGTAAGCAGCAGAGCAGAGCATCCTGCTCATTCCCCAACCTCCTTTTCCACAAGGAACTTGTTGGGCTTTGAGGGAACCACAGGTAGCACTCAGCTCCCCGCGAGTGACCTGAGAAAATCAACGGTGGCTTCAATAAAAGCCGGAGGAGCCGTCACGAGGGCTGCACGCGATGCTCGCCCACGAGATGCTGATGCGGCTCAGCTGCACGGAAAGGGCTTCTCTGGGGGAATAATGGGAAGTGAGGGGGAATCAGGGCTGTTTGCTCCGAGACTGAGACAAGGAGAAGCCAGAGGGATGCGCTGAGGGGGTTTTCTCGGCTCATTAGAGGTGCGTGACTTTTCCTGGGCGGCATCGGCACCGGTGTCGCGGAGGGAATGGGGAAAAGCTCGGGAGCAAACGCTGTGAGCCCAGAGAAATCCCTGCCTGGAGACACCACGGAGCAAGAGCCACTTCCCAAAAAACCTGGGAAACCAAAGCTGCTGCGATCGCCGATGTTGAAGCCCTTTCCAGATTTCTCACGGCAGCATCTCCCCGCTGGACGGGGAGCAGCGTGGTGGGGACGCTGCTGCAGCCCTGGGCTGGGCAGGAGGCTTAAACCAACCCCCGGCTGCTGTAGCCCTTGCAAGAGCAGTAATTAACCCCACAATTCTCATTAGAGACTCACGTGAGGACTTGTGCTCTGCCAGTTGAAAGTGTTCCCATGGTGCGAAGGTTGCTGCTGCGCTCGGATACAAATATACCCCCCAAAAAGGGGGTTTTGAACCATTAAGGTGATTTTTAAACTATTAAGGCAAGTTTTTGCTGGACTCTGGGCTGGCAAGCGGAGCTGGGGGTGTGGGACCTGCAGGGTCTCGAGCAGGGAGGGGGATTCTATGATTCGATGATTCTATGATTAATTATCAATGCAATTAATCTAAAGAGGGGGGTTTCTTCCCCAGGGCAAGAAGCCTGGGTACCGAGATGCAAGTTCAGCCATCAGCCATTAATTTAGAGCCGGAGTCTGAACAGAAAGTGTCCCCTGAGGTCACCGCACGTGAACCAGCCATTCCCTCTCGTCCTGTCCCCTGTCCCTTGGGAGAAGAGCCCAGCTCCCTCCTCTCCACAACCTCCTCTCAGGGAGTTGCAGAGAGCAATGAGGTCTCCCCTCAGCCTCCTCTTCTCCAGGCTGAACCCCCCCAGCTCTCTCAGCCGCTCCTCTTCTTCTCCAGCCCCTTCCCCAGCTCCGTTCTCTTCTCTGCACTCGCTCCAGAGCCTCAACATCCTTCTGGTGGGGAGGGGCCCAGCACTGACCCCAGGATTCGAGGAGCGCTCTCCCCAGGGCCGAGGCCAGAGGGAGAAGAACCTCCCTGGCCCTGCTGGCCACGCCGGGTCTGATCCAAGCCCAGATGCCCTTGGCCTTCTTGGCCCCCTGGGCACTCAGTTGTCGTGGCCGGAGCCGTCAGGAATTGCTTTTGGAAGCTGTGCCAGATGCTGGTTTGTGGTGACACCTTCACAAACTCAAAAAGCCCCGAAGGGTTCGTCCCTCGCACAGAAACCCCGTCAGCACCAACCGCGATTAAACGCGGCGGGTTGTTAGCGCTGTTTGGACAGGGCTCGATATCAAAAGCCATTTATTCTGCGATTACTATTCATTATTCCCTCCAGTGCTGCCCTGGATGTTTGAGCTGGGATCTGCCTAATCCCGCAAAGCCCGGCTTCTCCTCGTGCCAGAACCGGGAACAAAGTCATAATTCTCCTTTCGCAGCCGCCCGGGCTGTTGCCATGGGGATGATGCGACGGCCCCGCTCGGCAGAGCCGCTCGCCCGTCAGCGCAGGTAGGAAAAGGCAATTTCCAAAGGGAAAACTGCCCCGGGTTGAGCACGGGGCTCCAACAATTAGCCAGGCAGCTTGGACATCCCTCAGTCAGAGTGATGGTGCTGGACTTGCAGGGGACCTGGATTCTGAGTTGGAAATGAAGACCCAGGCAGGCCTGGAGGGATCCAAACACCCTGAGATTTCATAGGATGGGTTGAGTTGGAAGGGACCGCAAAGCCCATTCAGTTCCAACACCTCCCACTGGATCAGGGGCTCCAAGCCCCATCCAACCCACCCTTGAACCCCTCAAAACCATCCCCCTTTCAGCTCCAAACCCTTCCCCTCATCCCATCCCTGCCCTCCCTCATCCAGAGCCCCTCCCCAGCTTTCCTGGAGCCCCTTTCAGCCCTGGAAGCTGCTCTAAGGTCTCCCCGCAGCCTCCTCTTCTCCAGGCTCAACAACCCCAACTCAGCCTGTACAGGGGATGCTCCAACCCTCGGATCATCTCCTTGCTCACTTTGCTTCTTTAAGCATCCACCCAAGCGTAGTGAGGATGTAAAGATCCCTCCGACCTGCCATTCAGAAACAGGAAAATGGGGAAAAATAGGTGATTTTCACGCCTGACGGGCACTAAATCCCCCCGAGCTCCCCTGAGCTGAGGGAGCGCAGGCAGGTCCTGCTCACAGCCCTGATTTGCCGTCAGTCTAATGCTTAATTCCTGATTTTGCCACCTGCACTGTGTTTCATCAAATTTTAAAGCTAATGCTCGTCCAGACTCAAATGGCACCGGAGCAGATGCTTAAGTGCAGCCCAGGATGAATAAATTATGGGGCTCGTGGATGTACAGTGAATGAGGGAGAGGCTGGGTGGCTCTGAATAGAGAGATAATTGATTTAAATGGCACTGTCCATTGTAATCACCTGGGATTAGCTCTTTGGGCACAGGCAGAGGGAGATGCAGCAATTAAAGACACGGGTCTAATGACCTGCCCGCACGCAATCCCTGCTCAGCCTCGGGTTTGGCAGCAAGGAGGGTTTCTGCCTCTTTGTCCCACCTCGATCATCAAAGAGGGAGAAGAAAACAAGGGGATGTTGGTCTTGCTCCACTCGTAGTGGTCCAGGGCTGATCTTGCAGGATGCGCTTTGGGAATCGGAGGCTCCAGAAGGATGGGAGGGGAGGGGGAGCTGCAAGGGGAGCTCTGGAACGATGTGACGTTGGAGAAGAAGCTCTGCCATGAGGTGTATACACAGACCAACCTCTCTGAGCCTGGAAGGGGACCCGACTGCAATGCAGAAGTACCCAGAGAGGAGAATATTTTAAGCATTAAAGAGCTTTTTGATTACGCAGAGAAGGAAAAGCGGGTGGCTGGCTACGAAATCCAGACTCAGCAGCATCACGCTGCCTGTTTCAACCCCAAGGACGGGTTGAAAACGGCTGCGACTCGCAAGCCCCCGGGTTCCGCTGCTCCCCTCTGCTACAGCCACGCGCCCTGCGCAAGGCTCTTGCTGCCATGGAGTTAATTATTCCCTCGATCCCACGAGCTCCCCTCGCTCCCTGATGGATGCTGCGCGCCGGGGATTGTCCTGTGCCCCAAGCAGCTGCATTCGGGGGGCTCGGTGCCGCTCTTGGCCTTGCAGATAACAGCCTGGAGGTTGGATTGGGCTGAACTCGGGGCAGGTTTGCACAGAAAACAGCTTTTTGGGGTTTTTTTGCAGCTCTGGTACAAGCTGTGCTGCAGCTCATCGGCTTTTTAATCATCATCTCGCCTGTGCCTCCTCACGGCTGCTGGCGAGGAGAGCTGCAGCCGAGCAAAGACGGCGAAGAGCTGGGGATGAAGGATTCCAGCTCCGGGGATCGCTCAGACGCCCGCGTTGGCCTCCGGGGACGGTTACCTCCAGCAGGGGAGAGAGAGGAGGGGACCCAATGTGCTGCCAGCAGCAGCTCCAGGGCGGTCGCGGGTGTTTGGGTTCAAGAATCACAGAATCATTAAGGCTGGAAAAGCCCTTTGGGCTCATCCAGTCCAACCACCAGCCCCATCGTGCGACCAAACCGTGTCCCCAGGTGCCACAGCCACAGGGATGGGGACTCCCCACCGCCCTGGGCAGCCTCTGCGAGGCTTCACCGCTCTCTCAGTAAAGAAATTTTTCTCTAATTTCCAATTTACACCCCCCCTGCTGCAACTTGAGGCTGTTTCCCCTTGTCCCACCCCTCGTTTCTCCGGGTCTGTGTGCAAAAAGAGCTTGATCCTGCCCACGGCTCCCGGGCAAAGCTGCAAGGAGGAAACCAGACATACGGAGATGAAAAGAAAAAAAAGAAAAAAGCCTTTCTAATAATAAAAGCGGGCAGGTGGAAAGCTGCAGGGGGACGTCTCTGCGCTGGTGATAGCCGTTTTTAGCTGAGTCAGCGTAAAAGGGGGTGGGTGGGTGTCTCTGCGGGCTGCGAGGGCTCCTTGGGGGAGAAAACTGTCCCAGGAGGATCCCAGTGGCTCCCAAGGATGCTGGAATCCTGAGGAGGGACCAGCATCGCGTCTCAGTCAGGGAGGGGGTTGAGTCCCGTTCCCTGGAGGGGTTTAAGGGCCGGGTGGCCGAGGTGCTGAGGGACATGGGTTAGTGATTGATGGGAACGGTTGGACTCGATGATCCGATGGGTCTTTTCCAACCTGGTAGTTCTATGATTCTATGATTCTATGATTCAGTGGGGACAGGAGAGCTGGGAGTGGGAGATGGGAGAGAAAGCGCTGTTGATGCTCTTGTATGGAATCACAGAATCACCAGGTTGGAAGAGACCCACCGGATCATCGAGTCCAACCATCCCCATCAATCACTAACCCATGTCCCTCAGCGCCTCGTCCACCCGGCCCTTAAACCCCTCCAGGGAAGGGGACTCAACCCCCTCCCTGGGCAGCCTCGGACACTGCCCAATCACCCTTTCCAGGAAATATTTTTTCCTGCTGTCCAGCCTGACCCTCCCCTGGTGGAGCTTGAGGCCATTCCCTCTCGTCCTGTCCCCTGTCCCTTGGGAGAAGAGCCCAGCTCCCTCCTCTCCACAACCTCCTCTCGGGGAGTTGGAGAGAGCAATGATGTCTCCCCGCAGCCTTATAAGAGTTTAAACCTAAACCTCCCGGTGTGGGAGAGGGAACAGGGGGGGCTGCACAAGGGCAGCGCAAAGGTTCCTCTGTCCCAGCGTCCTCTTCCAGTGTGGGAACAGGGATTTTGGACACTTTCCAGCATGATGCTTTGCAAAATCCTGCTCTCAATGGGCTCTGGGACTCCTCAAAACGCAGGTGATGTCTCAGTGGTCTCGCAGTGGGATTTCCCTGGAGGGGTTTGAGGGACGGGTGGACGAGGTGCTGAGGGACATGGGTTAGTGACTGATGGGGATGGTTGGACTCGATGATCCGATGGGTCTTTTCCAGCCTGGTGACTCTGTGATTCCCTGTTCCCTGCACCCCTGGGGCTGCCCAGGCTCCCCGTGCCGCAGAGGATCCAGCTCCTCTCCCTCCTCCATCCCGCAGGGTGGGACTCCTGCCATTTCCCTCGGCGAGCGCCGGGCTCGGAGCCTTTTTTCCCTTCATTCAGGCTGACAACTGGGCCTCAGCATCAGCTGCTGGTTGCTCAGCATCAGCCTTTCAGCCAACAGCAGGTGCAAGCGGGGCGACCCCGGGCTCCGCGGCAGCAAATCCTGCTCCCCCCTCGCTCAATATTGTCCCCTCGGCTCAAGAATGTTTTTGTGCGCCCTTCACAGTTGCGGATTCTTTTATAGGTTGAAAAGAAATCTCTTTCTAATGGTCGTGCCGGGCTGCGGCTCGAGCTGCCAGGCTGCCAGGGCGAGCGTGGCCGGCACAGCTGCCGGCGTCGGCCTCAGCACAGCGAGGATGCCCAGGGATCGTCTCCTCTCCGCAGGTACCCGTGGTGGCGAGAACGAGCGGCTTCACGGGCTCGCGCCCCCGCCCGGGTGAGGAAACCAGCTCACCCACGCGTGGGAAAGACGGAGGTGACGCGGCCGCGGTTCCTGCTCCGCGATGGTCTGGGGGAAGGTTCAACAAGGCCAAACGCCGCGTTCTGCACGGGGGAAACAACCGCACTGCGTGTCCCAGGCTGGAAAGCTGCCAGGCAGAGAAGGTCACCAGCGTCCTGGCTCGGATCAGCCACGGAGAGGCCAGCGGGATCGTCCCCCGTGCTCAGCGCTGGGGAGACCGCACCTCGAATCCCGGGGTCAGCTTGGGGCCCTCGCTCCAAGAAGGACACGGAGGGGCTGGAGCGAGTCCAGAGAAGGGAACGGAGCTGGGAAGGGGCTGGAGAACAGGGGTATGAGAGGCAGCTGAGGGACTTCAGGCTGTTTATCCTGGAGAAGAGGAGGCTGAGGGGAGGCCTCATTGCTCTCTGCAACTCCCTGAGAGGAGGTTGTGGAGAGGAGGGAGCTGGGCTCTTCTCCCAAGGGACAGGGGACAGGACGAGAGGGAATGGCCTCAAGCTCCACCAGGGGAGGCTCAGGCTGGACAGCAGGAAAAAATATTTCCTGGCAAGGGTGATTGGGCAGTGTCCGAGGCTGCCCAGGGAGGGGGTTGAGTCCCCTTCCCTGGAGGGGTTTAAGGGCCGGGTGGACGAGGTGCTGAGGGACATGGGTTAGTGATTGATGGGGATGGTTGGACTCGATGATCCGGTGGGTCTCTTCCAACCTGGTGATTCTATGATTCTATGAAATGGCCTCGAGTTGCACTAGAGGAGGATCAGGTTGGATATCAGGGAAAATCTCTTCACTGACAGAGCTGTGAAGCCCTGGCAGAGGCTGCCCAGGGCAGTGGTGGAGTCTCCACCCCTGGAGGGGCTCAAAACCCACAGAGATGTGGCACTTGGGAACGTTGTTTAGTGGGGTTGGACTGATGGCTGGACTGGATGAGCTCAGAGGGCTTTTCCAGCCTTAATGATTCTGTTATCTCTGATATCACCACAGCGAGCTCTGCCAGGAGCCCCGGGAAGGCCACGAGGCACGCGAGAGCCCCAGCGAGCAGAGCGCAAGGAGGCAGAAGCAGGAGGGATGCTGGGCTGGGGCGATGCTGCTCGGTGCTTGGGCTTCGCCACAGGGCTTGGCCTCAGCTCATCACCTCCGTACAGTGAAAACGAGACTCGATGACACTTTCGTTATGTGTCACCCCGTACCGAAATTGCACAGCAAAGGAGGGGAGCACCATCCTCCCGCAGGTTACCGAAGCCTCCCTTCCTCTCGAAGCAAGAAACCGCATCCTCCACACACACACACAGATGTGAGCACACACGCTGCGTCTCCTGGGGCAGGAGGTGGGGATGGAGGCATCGCGGGGGCTCTCTGGGGAGATGCTGAGAGCCTGCGGGTGGTTCCCACAGCACCGCAGCAGCCTGGAAATCCCACCTGGCAGCGCCAGCGGGTGCCCAGGGGATGCAGGAATTGGTTTGGGAGGTGGGAACCAACCCAGAGAGGTCCCTGCTGAGAAATGGGGATGATCGTGGCCCCCCTGCGTGGGACGCTGCTCAAACACCGGCCCCTCTCCCACACTCTGAATGGTTTCGTGTGCTCTGACCTGGCCAGACCGGGTGAGTTACCAAAGCAGAGCTGGTGTCTCTGCAGCAGTTCTGACCTTGCGTTCACGTACCCAAAAAAATATCCCTGCCATCTTTATAAATCAAACGCCGTGGGCATCCTCACAAACACGAGCCTCTGTTTAAACTCACTCTGGATACATCTCGGAGAGGCCACGGTCCCACCAGCCCCAAAAAAGCTCGAGGCAGGACAACAGAGACATCACAGCCTCTCTTCTCCGTGACATCTTCCCCTTGAGTTCCTGCATCCACTTCTGTCCCATCCCAGCTCAGCACAAGCCCAGCTTTTCTGTGACGAGCTGACTTTTCCTGCACGCGGCTCCCGAGGGGACTCACGGAGTGAAGGGGCATCGATTAAGGACACAGAAGGAGTTTCCCTGTGCGGATGCTGGCAGCGCGCGTCGCAGCGGAGGAGCCTGGAGAGAGCAAAGCTGCAGCACCCGCGGCAGCGACACCAGACAGGGGGACACAAACCAACCTTCCTGCCCTCCTCCCAGTGCCCACAACAGCTCAAAAACCTGCTCTGCCGTGAGAGCCTTGGCCTCACGCGCTTAACCCGCTGCAGCAGATAGAGATCAGCACATCCTCAGGTGGAGCTGCTTCGTGGCAGAACCTCTTCAGCTGCAAAATTCACCTGGAAGAGATCAAACCGAGCCAGGGCTTTGCTCCCGTTGGGACATTCTGCTCCGACTGTTCCTCTACGCGGGGTTCAACCCTCGGGAATGAGCTGCAGAGCCGCTCTGATCACACACAGAGGGAAAGGCAGCGCTTGAGCGGGATGCCCCAGGAGCCAGCAGGGGAACCTGGCTTGGTTTCCCTCCTTTCAAGCACTCAATAAACTGCTAACCAGCAAAACCCACCCGGCTGCTGCAGGAGAAATGCTTTACGCGTAGAAACCAGCGGTGGGGTCACCGCTGAACCCAGCCAGCTGCGGGTACTGCTGGGAGCAGCCCCCAGTCCTGCCTTTCCCAGGGTTGTGGATTCCCAATCGGCTACAAGACGCTTCCTCACAAACCTGCCTCGTTCAAAATCCCCACGTTTTACACACGCAGTGAGAATAAACTCTGTATTTACCTTCACGACCAATTCCCTCCGCTCTCCACACCTTCTCTGCTCGGTTGCCAGCCACAAACAGGGCAAGGGACTTGAAAAGCAAGGAAGATGCTGCACACCCAGCCTTCTCCTGCCACCAGCCAAAGGCTCAGCACACCCAGCCCTGCCAAACCCTTACCAGGCCAGCACGATTCCCGCTGCAAACGCAGAGCAGGAGCTGTTGGGATCAGGTCCAGCGCCCTGGCACGCTGCCCCTCTCAGCTCTGCTGCTCTCCAGAGGAGGCCTGAGGCGCAGCCCAGATGTACTGCTATAAATACACCTATCTGTGTAAAAGGAGCATTGGTACAGCTATAAATAATTATATATATATTTAAAATGAGTGTTAGGGGGGGAATCTGCGGTTGGTAGAAGGGAGAGACAATAGGGAAAGCAAAGCTGCTCCCTGCCCTCCGCTGGCAACCCCCAGCAGCTCCGGCCACCCAGGAAAACTTGGCTAATCAGTGAGGATTAGCACCCTTCTCCCCTGAAACACAGAATCCCTAGGTTGGAAAAGACCTTTGAGGTCAAGCCCAACCCCACCTGTCTATTACTAAGTCGTATCCCAGCCCTTCTCACACCACAGCGAAACCCGCCCGGCACGAGGCGAACCCAGCCCTTCCCGTGCCCGGCAAGTGGGATTTAACTGACACAATCCTGCTCAAGATTCATGAATTCCTCCCTCCGCCCTGTCCCGTGATCCGTTTGACATTGATTCATTCGACCCTTCACTCCGAGGTGCTGAGCAGCCCGGAAAGTGACGGCTTTATTTATTACCTGCATTAAAAATTGGATGTCTCCGGCGTTGAAGGACAGGTTTAAAAATCTGCAGGTCCCTTCCACCTCAGGAAACCTATTTTTAACAGTCTGAAGCTCACCATTTCCTGACGGGGCTCTAACTCTCGCTAGAGGAGCTTCTGGCCAGGGATGGATCGCGCAGTGACTTGGTTCCTATGGTCTTTTGAGAGTCTGCAAGGAAAATTGCGGTGATTCACTCCTGGATTAACGAGCTGAAGAACATAGAGGTAAAACAGGAGTTCCCATACGTGTTTGAGATGCTCCCAGCACGTCTCCAGTTACATTCACCCTGTTACTGGGACACAGGGAGCAGCCCTGTGACACCAGCCACCGCGTACTCACCCCAGATATCACAGCTCAGGGCTTACAGCTCCTGCTTCCCTTTCTCCTCACAGCAGGAATTTGCTGCCCAGACATGGAAACTCCTGCCCCTGGCCTTTCAGGGGACACTAAAGTGTGATGTAGTGACTGCAGTGGTCGTGTGACTCGCACAGACAGGAGAAAATAACATTTATAATCAGCCACCAACCCAGCCCCACCGTGCCGGCTGAACCACGGCCCAACGTGCCACATCTACACCATTTCTGAACCCCTCCAGGGGTGGAGACTCTGCCAGGGCTTCTCCACTCTGTCAGGAAAGAAATTGTTCCTAATATCCAATCTGAATCTATTCTGGCACAACTTGAGGCCATTTCCTCTCATCCTATTGCTTGTTACTTGAGAGAAGATTCAAGAAAGTGAATTTTTTTTTTCAGTCTGTAGCATTTTAAAACTCTGCATTAGTCTCCTGTCACCCAGGACAGACAGATCATAGAATTGTGGAATAGTTTGGGTTGGAAGGGACCTCAAAGCCCACCCAGTCCCACCCCTGCCATGGGCAGGGACACCTCCCACTGGGTCAGGGGCTCCAAGCCCCATCCAGCCTGGCCTTGGACACCTCCAGGGATGGGGCAGCCACCCCTGCTCTGGGCAGCCTGAGCCAGGGCCTCCCCACCCTCATCATGAAGAAATTCTTCCTTATGTCTATGTCAACCACAGCCAAAAAAATACACAAAGCTTTAAGCACTTTGCTGAAACTGCTGTGAGGTTGCCTACACAGCAACGGTTTAATTAATTGTTCCATCATATATACAGCATCCGATTTTTCTGTGTGATTCATCCTTTAAGGCTGGGAATACACTGTAAGAAAGCCAAGCAAACTTCAATTTGCTGTGTATAATACGCACTGCAAACACCCACAAACACTCCTGCGCTCCGACTTCTCTGCTGACTGAAGGTGGAGTGCGAGTACAGGCTCCAGAACAACCTTAAGAATAAGCCCGAATAACCCCAACCCCAAAAGTCAGCCTCCTCCTGCCCTCTTCATTCACGGGTGTCACAATACAGGTCTGACGTTCCAACTGTTCCCAGAATGATGGATGGGAGCATCTCCAAGTGAATAACACCGCGGGAGGCAGTCAATCAGGGCAGCGACGGCTTGGGGCGGCACCGAAAGAACTCGAGAAGCAGCAGGAAGAGGAAAGAAAGAATATTTTCCATAGTATGGAAAGGAATAGGTGTGGGATTTTGAGGAGGTTTTAGGAATCATCACCTAAAACACTGCTTGTGCGTCGATGATGCTCAGGTGTTCATGACAGCCACTCCCATGTGGTTGGCATCGAGTTCCCAAAGTTATTAATCTCAGCGGAAGGTCACGATGGGAAATTCCACCTTCCAGCGGCAATTGCTAAATGCTAGCGATTTAATGGCACTCAGGGGGGGTTAAAACAACAAAATGATTCCTTCATTGTCTGTTTTTGGGGGGTGGAGATGAGATTTCATGCTCAGCAGTGGCCACCTCTTGTTTCAGGCATGCTGCTCACCAGCTCTGATGGCCGTGCATTCACTGGAGGATCCTCAGCCCTGGAACGCTGAGAATCGGGACGGCTTATGAATCAGGAGGATCATAAGAAGAGAAAAACCACTTTTTCTTCCATGCTACCACCCGATTCATCTTGTCAAAGGCCAGCCCAGCAGCGTCTGCCGGCAGAGCAGGCAGAAGAAAGCCCACACGTGATGATCCCAGAACCCCAAGCAGGAAGAAGAGAGTTGTGCGCTTCAGGCTCTGCGGTTAAAGGCCTCTGGGTGGTCGGGGTGGTGCCTCTCCACTGGCGGACGTTACTTGTAAGTGGCATTAAAGGCCCTGCCAATGATAAGCCTGCGCACTTCGCTGGTGCCTGCCCCGATCTCGTAGAGCTTGGCATCGCGCAGGAAGCGCCCCATCGGGTAGTCATTGATGTAACCGTTTCCACCTGCCAGCAAAGAGAGAATCAAAAGTCAATTCTTCTCTCTGATCCCAGGGGCTGAGGGTCAGAGACGAGAGAGCACCGCTCTGGCACAGCGCTTGGCTCTCTCACAGCATCACAGAATCAGGGAATCATTAGGTTGGAAAAGACCTTTGAGATCATCAACTCAAGCCGTACTTGTCCACTACTAAATCATGTCCCCAGGCACCTCATCTCCCTGTCTTTTAAACCCCTCCAGGGATGGGGACTTGACCACGTCCCTGGGCAGCCTCCACCAGGGCTTGATAGCCCTTCCTGTCAAGAAATGTTTCCTAATGTCCAATCTAAACCTGCCCTGGCGGAGCTTGAGGCCATTCCCTCTTGTCCCATCACGTGTCCCTTGGGAGAAGAGCCCAGCTCCCTCCTCTCCACAACGTCCTTTCAGGTAGTTGGAGAGAGCAATAAGGTCTCCCCTCAGCCTCCTCTTCTCAAGGCTAAACACCCCCAGTTCCCTCAATCACCCCTTGTAAGGCCTGTCCTCCAGCCCCATCCCTGGCTTCGTTGCTCTTCTCTGGACAGGCTCCTGCCATCCCTCAGAGAAAAACACCACCAGCAGCTCACCCAGACACTGAATCCCATCCAGGGCCACCTGGGTCGCACACTCGGCCGAGTAGAGGATGACTCCAGCGCAGTCCTAAAGGAAAACCACAGCGATGACAGTCAGTAAAGGTGTCACCTGCCCTTCTCCAGGCTCCGTGTCCCGCTGACCTTTCAATTTCTCTGCAGACATCTGCTAACAAGCCTGAACTACCTGATCACAAGGGCACAGGAGTCATTCCCCAGCAAGCAAGAAGTCATTCTGTCACTACAGAACAGTTGTGTCAGGTCTGTAAAGGGCACGAGAAGACAGGAAAAGCAAAAGAAAGAGCACAGCAGGGGAGCTGGTCTTTTCCGAATGCACATCATGCCCACGGGAGAGCGATGTGATTTGATTTGGGAGGCAGGGCTCTGTGCTCCAACTGTTAAACACTCCTTGCATAGAGCTGTGGTGACAGTGCTGGCTGTGGAGGTGACAACACCTCGGAATGACTGTTAGAGCCCCCTCCAACAGCCAGGATATTGTGTCTGGGCTTCTAATAAACACCTACTGATGCCGCTAAATCTGTAGAACAAGGCTTCCTTTTGATTTGGGGCTAAAAAAATAGGCACTTAGGGCCATGAACAAGTAATCTGAAGCTGCAGTGCAGAAGCTTGACCCTACCCACTATCTTGATCCCCAGCAGAAGGTGGAAGCGAGCTCACCTTCGCATTGAAGTGGCCCCTGTCGCAGGCCTTTGCCACGTTGTAGACGTACTGCCGACACGCCATCAGCCGTGTGTACATATCGGCCATCTTCCCCTGCATGAGCTGTGTCGCACAAGACAGAGACATGGATATGAGCGAGGGGAAGATTATCTTCTGCTCGAGTGCTGGAGACCACCCATCACCCCAACTTTCTCACAGAAACAAATGAGAAGACGTGGGGATTCAGCAGACAGAGCTGGAGGTTCCTTCAGGTCAAACTCCCATATGTCCCTCACACACTACAGTGGCCTCAGGCGGCAGGCTCAGAGGTCCTTTCTCCTCCTCACCACACCACTACATAGAATCACAGAACTATTTGACTGAAAAAGACCTCTGGGATCATCCAGGCCAACCATCCCTGTCCGCTACTCAACCAGATCCCCGAGCACCTTGTCTGCCCAGCTTTTAAACCCCTCCAGGGTTGGGGACTCCACCACTGCCCTGGGCAGCCTCTGCCAGGGCCTGAGAGCCCTTTCAGTGAAGAAATGGTTCCCAATATCCAAACTGGTGCAACTTGAGGCCATTTCCCCTTGTCCTGTCACATGTTCCTTGCGAGCAGAGCCCAGCACCCACCTCACCACAACCTCTTTTCCAGGAGCTGCAGAGAGCGATGAGGTCTCCCCTTAAGCTGCTTTTCTCCAGGCTAAACAGGCCCAGGTTCCTCAGCTGCTTCCAGAACCCCTACTCTCCAGCCCCTTCCCCAGCTCCATTCCCTTCTCTGGATGCGCTCCAGCCCCACCATGTCCTTCTTGGAGAGAGGGTCCCAAAAATGAAGCCAGGATTTGAGGTGTGGCCTCACCACTGTTGAGTACAGGGGAAGGACGACTCCCCTGGCCTCATGCAGCCCCAGCCCAACCTCCATGCAGAAACCTCCCACGACAGAGCTCCTCATCTTCTCATTTTTAAAGAAAAAAAACCCCAAGATAACAGAAAGTTTCTAATTCCTTTCGTGCCTCACCTGGAAGTGGCCAATTTTCTGTCCAAATGCTTCTCTGACGTGCAGGTACGGAATCGCATGGTCAAGAACAGCTTGCATGAGCCTAAGAGACAGACGTGGAGGAAAAAGGAAGACGATAGCACAATTAACAGACATACAATAATTAACCCTTGGGAGCTTGATCTAAGGCAGAAAGGATCTCATCCCTAAAATGCTGTTGTCTCCCCATAGCTCCACGCAATGCTAAGAATAAAATCCAAGCATCCTAGGTTTCTCCCTGGTGCTCTATATATTTGCTCGTTTGGGACATCTTGTGGTAAGGTCTCACCTTCCTAACTCGGAGGACTGAGAGGAAGGGTTGAAGAGCTTTCTCACAGCTGTAGCCAGGACAGTTTGTGCTGCTTTGTGTCTCCAGAGTCCACCAACTCAAGGAGTTGGCCAATAGCATAAAAAAAGGGCAGGAAAAATCCTCCTCCTGCTTTATGAACACGGTCTTTCCATATGAGCGTTAGTACAGAGAGACCACAGGGAGGACAAAAGGACTGTAGGGCAAAAACAGTGACCGGGGAGCTTCAGGACTGAATAAATGAAGAACCACCCTGTTACCCAGCCCAGCTTTCCCTCTCTGTGACAGTCAGGATAGTGGTTTAGGTAAGGAATCAGTAATGTAAACGAGGAGCTTGCTATTCCCAAACACACACTGTAGGGACAGACAAATAAGCAATCAGGGACCGATGCAAATGCAGCATCTCTGGAAACTGTTACAGCAAGAATAACCTTTCCAAAGGCGGAGGATCCTTCTGGTCTTACGATCTATGCAAGAGTTGGACTCCATGATCCTTGGGGGTCTCTTCCAACTCATTGTATGACTCCAAGATGACAAACTCTTACCCCAGTGGCCCACCAGACAGCACAAGTCTCTCCAGGTCCAATCCGCTCATCAGGACGTAGACTCCTTTGCTCAGGGCTCCCAAGACATTTTCAGCTGCAATTGGGACAGAAAAGTGATTTACTCGCATGCAAAGCTAAGAGAAGCTGTTGTCTGAGTGTCTGTGTTTTCTGGGGGGGAAGGACTGAAACCTCCAGTCCCATTTACCTTTGGTTTTGGCTTGAGATGTTTTCAGGAGGAGCTAGAGAGTCTTGAAGTTTTGATACATACATTCCCTACCAGTGAAACGTCTTTGCAAGCCAACCAAAGCCGAACAGGAGAAGGGAGCTAAGGGTTATAAAGGGCATCTACAATCATTGCTGTTCTCCTTCCCATTTTCTGAAGAGCAAGGTGTTCTCCAGAGATCTTCCAGCTCAGCATTTGTACCAACAAGAATAGGAGACCTAATAGCCTGGGAGGACAAACTGGGAGCCCCTTTCACCATCCCATTAGTTTGTGTCCAACCCAAATGGACTGCTACAATCTGATGTCTGAGCGGGTATTTGAGACAAAAGGAGATTAAATGAGATAAAAGGAAGAAATTCTTCATGATGAGGGTGGGGAGACACTGTCCAGAGAGAGCAGTGGTGGCTGCCCCATCCCTGGAGGGGTTCCAGGCCAGGTTGGATGTGGCTTGGAGCCCCTGATCCAGTGGGAGGTGTCTCTGCCCATGGCCGGGGTGGGACTGGATGGGCTTTGTGGTCCTTCCACCTCAAACCACCCCATGATTCTATGTTAACCAGTATAAAAGCAGAAGCAGGAACAAAAGCTCATCCCAGCAGGGCTGTGTTCTTGCAGTCAGGAGAGAACTCACAGCCTCAAAACTGTGCTTTGTAGATGGACAGATTATCCACTGATCACGCCATGCAGGAGGACTGACATATGCTTCAGGCTTTGATCACAAGAGATCTGAGAGGTGCAATATACAAAGTGAAAATGAGACAGGGCTTGGACACATGCAGATAGTCAGAAATAATCTGTTTCTTCAGTGGCAGAAGCTCATGGACTGTATTGTCTCCTGCTTATTGAAAGGCACGCTGATGTGGCAGATGGAGAAGTGCCACCTCTGCAGGGCCATCATCATGATATTAAAGCTGGAAAGAGGATGAAGAATGAAGCTTGGCTCTCAGGAAAAAAAACCTCAAAAGCCCCACAGACAAGAAAGAAAAATACTAAAAGAATCACAGAATCATGGAGTGGTTTGGGTTGGAAGGGACTTCAAAGCCCTTTCAGTCCCACCCCTGCCCTGGGCAGGGACACCTCCCACTGGATCAGGGGCTCCAAGCCCCATCCAGCCTGGCCTTGAACACCTCCAGGGATGGGGCAGCCACCCCTGCTCTGGGCAACCTGGGCCATCACAAACAATTTTTTCCTAACGTCTCATCTAAATCTTCCCCCTTCAATTTAAAGCCATTCCCTCTCATCCTGTCACTCCAGACCCTTGTAAAAAGCCCCTCCCCAGCTTTCCTGGAGCCCCTCTCAGTGCTGGAAGCTGCTCTAAGTTCTCCCTGGAGCCTTCTCTTCTCCAATAGCAAACATCACTTTGAAAAAACAAACACAAATGCCAGCATTATAAATAAAGTGATAAAGCTGTTCCTGAGCAAAGACAGTGAGAAGGACTGAAGAGCCTGAACCCTTCCTGCACATCCAGGGAAAAGGGATGGGTGGGTGAGCTCTGAGCCGACTTTTACCAGTGCAACACGAACAGGTGAATCCAACACTCACAAGAAGAAAACCACCAACTGCTCCACGGAGCGTGGCTGGCAGTGAAACCCCTGCATTCTGAAGCGGATGGAATTGCAGTGCTAGAGGACATCTTGATCTGAGAGAAACCTCCTGCAGACATGTGAAACGGCACCAAACCGGTTCAGCTTCCAAGGCAGAAGATCAGAAGCAGCATTAACAGCCAGAGTGCAAAGCGTGTTAACTTCCAGCACCGCAGTGATGTGCTGCTCTGAGTTATCAGGAGACGGGAATCCCGTTACCATGAGAACGTGCTGCTCTGTTGGAGGATTACCCAGGAGCTGATCTGAAGACTCGGGTGCTGCCTTTCTGATTGCAGAGTGGAGGGACGCAGTGCACTTAGAAACACCAGCTCTCAGCTGAAACCCTTCCACTTACAGCAAAGCAGCTTTTGGCAGCGTGTGAGGTGCAGGAGTTACTTGCTCTGTGGATGCTCTATCAGGATGTTCATGAGTTCAGGTAAGGCACCTCCTTCACATGCTGTATAGCGGCTGTAAATTCTCTATCAACAAAACCAGCCACTGGGGTAACAAAAACAGCCATTTCCATGGTCCCTGCTGTATTAATGAGGGAAAGGATGCCTATCTTCAGGCCCTGACCCCAAAAGAACTCAGAGATCCCACAGGCAAGCCTGTTGGACAGTGATTCTGGATGAAAAAACACTCCAAGGCAAATAAACTCTCCTATAAACAAGATGGGGAGCTCTAATGGAAACAAGTTTCTTTGGAAGCCTTGCCCCAGCTCGGCAGTAGCCATGGTTAAGAGTTAGGTCACTCCCGTTTCACCCTCACGGACCTAGCAGGGATGTCTCAGTCACTGGAATCCAGCAGACTGCGCGTTCCCAGTTTCCCCAGCGCTGTTTTGAGGCTGGGGGAGCAGAAAACCACAAGCAAAGCACTCCAGGTCACAGCCTGAACGTGCCTGGAACTAACGATCCAAGTTATCTGATCAAGAAGACCAACCACCACACGCACACTGCCGTGAGTCGAACCCAACTCACCGGGAATCTTGCAGTCTTCAAAGATCAGTTCACAGGTATTGGATCCTCTCATCCCCAGCTTATCAAGCTTCTGGGCCGTGCTGAAACCCGGCATTCCCTGCAACGTCAAGAGAGGGAAAACACATTTCAAATCTCAATTCTGGCAGACTAAATAAAATCTGTGACATTTCCCTGATGGCAGGAAAGTGCCAGAGATTCCAGAAGGAGCTGCAGCGCGCTGCCTGCTCGGGGAACAAGAACCAGAGCGAGCGCAGCATGGAGGAAGCAAAAGAGCAGAGGAACATGTGGGGGCACGAACAAACCAAGTGCATCCATGTCCTAACGCCCATCGACAGTAAATACATTATTTAGCTGCCAACACTGACATTATTTTAAAGTAAAGGCTGCACGCTTTGCCAGTAACAGAACTATTTTAAGTCAGGACAAGCCCATCAGAACATTTCCTTAACTCTGAGATTTCATATTTCCAGTACCATTTATTTTATTAAAGCTTTCTGCGCTCATTGTGATGACAGAGGTGTGCATAGCACAGCCTCAAATAATTAAAAGGAATTAATGGGAATCAAAAGGAAATTAAAACCCCAACAGATCCCTGTTTTCTAAGGGCTCCCCACTGAACACCCCATTTCCACTCCCCTTGGCTCTTTTCATGTGTGTTTGGCTCATTGTGGGATTCCCAAGGGGCAGGAAAATGGGGAAGAAGGAAAAAAATGAGCTGGTTTTATGTCTTGGCTTAAAACACCCGCCACAAAGTCAGACAGTGAGATTGCAGGACATGTTTACGAGGCCCCCAGTACTGGTGACAACTTCTGGAAAAGAGCAGGCCCTCGGGTGGCAGAATCTTGTGTGCCCTCTCCACAACTCCAGCCCCACAAGCTGGTTCCTTGCTCGGATAGCAAACCCCGTGTCACTGCGGCACAGGACTCATCTCATTGGGCTTTATAATTGAGGCAGAAATTTAGTTTGTCCTCGAGCAGGGGGTTAGGGAAAGAAAACTAGCTGGCCTCTAAACAAGCCAGATGGGGTGAAGGTGCGAGCTTTAAGACCATGCTACAATAAGCTCATGAGAATTGTAAACTAGTAGCTTAGACCTACCCTCTCCACGATGAACGCGGTGATACCTCGGGAGGCTGGAACAGCGTTCATGTCAGTTTTGGCATAAACGATGAGGACATCTGCATCCGGCCCATTGGTGATCCAGAATTTGTTCCCATTCAGAACGAAGTAGTCTCCTAGAAGCAGAGAGATGTGATCTGTGAGCTCACAGCAGACAGCAGAGCAGCAACTACAAAGGCTCTAGGGAAGCTGGCGAGGGGCTGTCGATCAGGGAGGGCAGAGATAGGAATAGAGGAACAGTTTTGAGCTGAAGGAGAGGAGACTGAGATAAGATCTTAGGCAGAAATGTTTTGCTGTGAGGGTGGGGAGGCCCTGGCCCAGGCTGCCCAGAGCAGGGGTGGCTGCCCCATCCCTGGAGGGGTTCAAGGCCAGGTTGGATGGGGCTTGGAGCCCCTGATCCTGTGGGAGGTGTGGGACTGGATGGGCTTTGGGGTCCCTTCCTACCCAAACCATTCTGTCATTCTAGCTACATCCTCACTCCACTTATTTAAAAAAAAAGTCCCAAGAATATTCTTTAAGATCCCCACCAACAGCACGCACAAATGTTTCCCAGGTTGAAGAAAACTCATTTCTGGAGTTCAATGAACCTTGAACAAATGCCTGACAATCCAGGGCACCCAGCAGCAGTCTGGATTTAGTGGAGACACTATTCCCACCAGCTGTCTGTCCAGGCAGCACAGGGCAGGCTTTACCTTTCTTATCTGCTTTCAGCTTCATGGACACAACATCAGATCCAGAATTGGGTTCACTCATTGCCAAGGCTCCGATGTGCTCCCCGCTGATTAACTGGAAAAAAATGCAGCTATAAGAAAGGGACAGAGAACAGCAGCGTTGTTTCTGTTCCCTCTTTAGCCTGCCTTCCATTTTTCCACACAGAACCTCCACGGCAGAACTGCAAACGAGAACCATTGTTCCTGGGAAAGCCCAAGCAGGGAGCACCCCTGGGCTGCTGCGCTGTGGGAATGGAACCAAATCATAGCGGGATCAGAAGGACTCAACTCACGTCTGAGTTGGATCAGTGCAGCTTTGCTCATGAAACACCATCTCCAGGAAGGTGCCAAAAGAATCATGCAGGCAACCATATGCCTTTCACAAGCTTTCTCACTCCAAGAAGGACATTGAGATGCTGAAGTGTGTCCAGAGAAGGGTAACAAAGCTGGTGAAGGGTGTGCAGCACAAGTCTTAGGAGGAGCCGCTGAGGCAGCTGCAATTGTTTAGTCTGGAGAAAACGAGGCTGAAGGGAGACTTCATCGCTCTCTACAACTGCCTGAAAGGAGGTTGTGAGGAGGATGTTGGTCTCTTTTCCCAAGTATCAAGTGATAGGACAAGAGGAAACAGATGCAAGTCGTGCCAGGGGAGGTTCAGATTGGATGTCGGGAAATGTTTCTTTACTGACAGAGCAGTGAAGCCCTGGTAGAGGCTGCCCAGGGCAGTGGGGGAGCCCCCATCCCTGCAGGGGTTCAGAGAACATGTACATCTGACACTCTGGGACATGGTTTAGTCAGCACGTTGGGGCTGGGCTGATGGTTGGACTGGATGAGCTTATAGGTCTTCTCCAACCTTTACGATTCCATGATTCTTGCTCTGCATTTCCTGACTGCCATTTACACAAATGAGAGTTGTTAAATCCAAAAGGCCAACAAGGGGGATGAAAAGTGACTGCAAAGTTCTCAGCATTGTTCTTGTGGCCTGGTCCCCCCACGCTCACGGGCAGATACCCTCTCCCTCTGGGTCTGCTCATACCAGCTCCAGCATAGCTGTTCCTTCCTCCTCACAGTTCCTTTCATCCTGCCCTTTACTCCCTGCTTTTTTTTTTCCTCCCCGTGTGCTTTTATCCATCTTCTCCTTCTTTTGATCTCTTACTTTTTTAAAAAACACACTCAATGGTTAAGATACGGGTTCAACCAATTCAATCCAGGAGTGCATTTCCACCAAAGCCTTAGTGGTCTGCTCAGAGCTCGTTAAGTACCATTAAGTACTCTGGCATGAACCCAGACAAGTACGAACTGAAGTGATCGCGCATCTCATTGAAAGGTGGCGAATGAGGGCATTAAAACACAGCAAATCAGCAACAAGAAGCACTGAGGGCTACAGATGAGCTGCACGATGCTTTGAGGAGGTGAGGCTGCACTCTGAATGTGGCAAGTTTCTGGTGCTGATAATTTTGCTGACGATTCCTGTAGCTGGGATTCAATGCACTGGTTCACCAGTGCACCTTAAAAGCCCAGTCCCACCCCTGCCCTGGGCAGGGACACCTCCCACTGGATCAGGGGCTCCAAGCCCCATCCAACGTGGCCTTGAACCCCTCCAGGGATGGGGCAGCCACCCCTGCTCTGGGCAGCCTGGGCCAGGGCCTCCCGACCCTCACAGCAAAACATTTCTACCCAAGATCTCATCTCAGTCTTCCCTCTTTCAGCTCAAAATCATTCGTCTTGTCCTCTCCCTGCCCTCCCCGATCCAGAGCCCCTCCCCACCTTTCCTGGAGCCCCTTTCAGCCCTGGAAGCTGCTCTAAGGTCTCTCCGCAGCCTTCTCTTCTCCAGGCTCAACAACCCCAACTCTCTCAGCCTGGCCTCATACAGGAGGTTCTCCAGCCCTCAGATCATCACTGTGGCCTCCTCTGCACTCGCTCCACTAGCTCTGTGTCCTTCCTGTGCTGAGGATCCAGAACTGGACGCAGGGCTCTGGGTGAGGTCTCATGAGAGAGCTCACGAGATGTCAATATGGATCAACAGGAAAAATATTAACAAGCTGGAGAAGGACAAGTCTGGCAAGTACAATATTTCCTAAAGGCCAGATGACCGAGATCATCTAGTGATTAAAACACTACGCACCGCAGAAGACACCCTTGCAGGCAGCTGGAACCCAAATGCTTTCCAGTTTCTCACCTTGGGCAAGTACTTTGCTTTCTGGGCCTCATTAGCGTTCCGCACCAGCTGGTTGATGCAAAGGTTGGAGTGGGCGCCGTAGCTGAGCCCGACAGCTGCCGATGCACGGGAGATTTCCTCCATCACCAGCACATGGTCCAGATACCCCAAAGCAGATCCACCATACTCCACTGGAAAGGGAAGAGGAAGCTCCCGTTAGCCACCACGTACTTTATGACATAGGCACAGATGCCAGGGCTGGGCTTGGATAAGATCCGAGACCAAAGAGAGCTTCTGGTTCTGCCTGACACTGTCCCTGAGCTGAGTACCTCTGGCTTCTTCCCACCCTCTCTGAGCTCCAGTTTTCTAACCTTAAAGGCAAGGTGATATAAATCCTTCAGCGCCATCAATAATTTACTTGTACAGCATAGCTTTATACATATAAAATACACGAGGATACACCTAAAACACGCTGCCAACGCTTGCACGACAGTGAGTCCTCGTCGATCACCCTTAAGTGCAACCTCAAAGTTATCATGAAGATTAAATCATAGAGTGGCAACATCCATTAGGTGAGAAGCCATTGGCTCTTGTCCCATCCCTTGTCACTTGGGAGCAGGGCCTGGCACCCACCTCACCACAACCTCCTTTCCAGGAGCTGCAGAGAGCAATGAGGTCTCCCCTCAGCCTGCTCTTCTCCAGGCTGAACCCCCCCAGCTCTCTCAGCCGCTCCTCTTCTTCTCCAGCCCCTTCCCCAGCTCTGTTCTCTTCTCTGGACTCGCTCCAGAGCCTCAACATCCTTCTTGTGGAGAGGGGCCCAGAACTGACCCCAGGATTCGAGGAGCGGTCTCACCAGTGCCGAGTCCAGAGGGAGAAGAACCTCCCTGGAGGCTCCTGCCCTCCGGTACATCAACACCTCTGCCCAATGTGACAAACACTCCCTGTTTGACACTACAAGGACCTCTAAACAAGCAAGGAATCCCCAAACTGCACAAAAAGTGGAGCACCAGGGAGTTTTCTAAGCCCACAGATGTGCAGGAGACCAGCATTTTGATAGGTGGGCGATTCAGAAGGAGAATGATCCATGAATGTAACTGCTGCAATCCAGCAGCAGCAAGAACATGGATTTGAAGAGAGGATGAAGTGAGACAGAGCAGCACGATCATCGCAGCTGGGAATCTCACAAGGCACACAGCGCTGAGTCTAAAACCGGGGATGAAGATTAAAGGCAAACCAGAACAGGGAGAGAGAGAAGGCAGGGAGAACAGAGGAGGTTGAGAAACGCATAATGGCCTTGAGCAGCTGACAGCCAGCATAAACACACAGATATACACACAACTCCAGTCACATCCTGAAGGAAAAGCTTTGTTCTACAGGCAAGAAGCAGGTGATTGTAGCGCTAGGAGAAGAGCTGAGACAGGATGACATGAACACCGTGAAGCAGTCGGGGACGCAGGCCAGGAGCCCTTGCTTGTCATCAACGTAAATGGCGAAAACAAGCAGCAAGGATGCTAAGAGCAAATGTGTTTGTATGCTGAGACACCCAAGAGCTGAGTGCATAACTGGGCTCAGAGAGGGTTACTGCCCCTGCCTCGACAAATCAGAATCATAGATAGAATCATTAGGTTGGAAAAGATGTTTGAGACCATCTAGTTCAACCATGCTGTCCACTGATATCCCTGAGCACCTTGTCTGCCCAGCTTTTAAACCCCTCCAGGGTTGGGGACTCCACCGCCGCTCTGGGCAGCCTCTGCCAGGGCCTGAGAACCCTTTCCGTGAAGAAATGTTTCCTGATATCCAGTCTGAAGCTGCCCTGGCCCAACTTTCTCCCTGTGATTGCCTCATACTGCAGGAGGTACAGGAAAACCACCCTGCCAGACAACATCTGCTATGAGCCAAACCACGGCGTGATTTCCAATGATGCTGTCTGCACCGAATTAATCTTTACACACAATGTGCCCATGTTATCGTTCCATGGGAGCTTCATGTTTGCACTTCTTAACTTAGCTCTTTATAAAATAAATGGAGAATTACAAACCAACCTGGTTTTCTTAGTTTTAAGAAAGAAACCAAAAGCACTGTTATTTAAAATGTTACTGAAAATACTCCCTTAACAGATTTGATCCACTGGTGCCCAAATATGCCGCTTAATTGAGCACATGCCCTCATCGGCTCAGCCTCACATCCTAAATCCCCTTCTCCATCTCCCACAACAAAACCAACACCAATAAAGAAACTGTGAGTAGCTACACAATCAAAAATAAGGCAAAAAAAAATCTGGGCAAAGGAGGATTTTAGAGGGAAATCTTTAAGGAAATCAGAAAGGACAGGAGTCATGAGGGCCGGCTTATTATAGTGTGGGAAACCGCTGCAAGCCTGAGGCACAACATCAAAGAAAGAAGGTAAGAGTGAGAAAAAACAGGAGCAGCAGTGAATTGGGAAGAGGAGAGAGATGGAAAGCAGAAATGCCGACTCTTTCAAGCAGCCTCAGCGCCACTGAAAGGATCGCAGAGGCATTATTCCAACACATTGCTATTCAGCATGCTCCTGCTGAAGCCTTTGCACACGCACATCGAGAAACACGGACCTTACGATGGGGAAATAAAGGCCCCATTGCCTGCTTTTCTCCACTAAGGGCTTCTCCTCATTACCCCACGTCAGCACATTCAGCAGGACCATGGTGGCCTCGGGCACCTATAACATTATTCAAAACACTTTTCAACTAACCTGAACGAGGCTGAATACGATTGACCCTGACTTTTTCTGTCCAGTTGGATGTTGTCAGCTCTCCATTTGCTTTCATGGCTTTTCAGAGCCTTGTTTTGTACCCTTTAACTTCTCCTATCAGAGATGGATGTTTGTTCCAGGATAATTTTATCCATAGCTCTCGTTCTTCAAACCTTGCAGCAAGTGCCTCATGCTAGAGGAGCTCAAACACACTTGAGTTGTGTGTGTTATACCTGGAGAAACCATTTCTGGTTGGTACTTTAGGATGTTAAAAAGCATTTTCTAAGAAGTCTAACAAGGAAAGTGGATTCTGGATCAGTGAAGAGTAACAAAAAGTTGCCCAATATCCTTTAAAAAGATAGAATTGAAGAATCATGGAATGGTTCAGGTTGGAAGGGACCTCAAAGCTCATTTAGTCCCACGCCCTGCCATGGGCAGGGACACCTCCCACTGGATCAGGGGCTCCAAGCCCCATCCAGCCTGGCCTGGAACCCCTCCAGGGATGGGGCAGCCACCCCTGCTCTGGGCAGCCTGGGCCAGGGCCTCCCCACCCTCACAGTGAAGAATTTCTTCCTAATGTCTCATCTCAATTTTCCCCTTCCAATTTAAAGCTATTCCCTCATGTCCTATCACTCCAGGCCCTTGTAAAAAGTCCCCTCCCCAGCTTTCCTGGAGCCCCTTTCAGCCCTGGAAGCTGCTCTAAGGTCTCCCTGGAGCCTTCTCTTCTCCAAGCTGAACAACCCCAATTCTCTCAGCCTGGCCTCGCACAGGAGGTGCTCCAGCCCTCAGATCATCTCCTTAGCCTCCTCTGGACCTGTTCCAACAGCTCCATGTTCTCCTTATGTTGGGGATCCGAGAACTGGATGCGGGACTCCAGGTGGGGTCTCATAAGTGCAGAGTAGAGGGAGAGAATACCCTCCCTCCCCCTGCTGGCTCCAGACAGGAACTTCTGGACAAAACAGATATTACATCACAGACAAGGTTGTTATGAACTGGAAAGCGTGAGTTTAAGCAGTCTCTCTTTTGTTGGAGGAGCCACCCAGCAGATATTGAGAACAGACTTACCAGGAGCCGTGATCCCCAGGACTCCCAGTTCCCCAAGTTTCTTCCAGAACTCCTACAAATACAGAACAAGCAATCAGTCCAGCCCCGCAGCCATAAGATATTTTCCCAGGTAGCTCACCAGATGCATCGATTCTCATGATATCTCAGAGGTGAACAGAACAATACCTGTTCCTCCTACCGCAGCAACTCCATCCTTTGGACTAAGAACCCAGCCAGGCTCGGGGACGCTACCTATGCTACTCATGGGTGTGATCGGTTGAATTCAGTGAAAATTCACAACCTAGATTTAGCTCCGGAAGGACAGGTCCTATGATGTCACTCATTGCCCAGTTTAAGAATAATTCTGGGGAATTAAAACCTTTCATTCATTTCAAAACCTGCATAGGCTTTCATAAACAATCTCTCGCTAAAGATTGTTGAGGATGTTATGACTTTAACACAAGCTTTTCTTTTACCTCCTGCATGCCTGTCAATGCACTCTGAGTCTGATGCAAAAAGGATTTGCATAAGCAATCTGTGACCAGACCCTGGAGACAGGTAGAAGAGTTGCTGTTAGCTGGCACTTTAAAACCCTTCTAGGAAACCAGAAACTGATAAGTAAGGCCATGGAAGCCTCCTCGGGAGAGATTCAAAACTGGAACCGTCACAGCAGCGTCAGACAGAGGTGCTGCCCAGCAGGCAGTACTAGAAAAGTTGTAAAAGGTGACCACAACAGAGAACTTGTGAACACTTTGGAGTTGTGAACCTGAAGGAGCCAAATCCACACAACCTCTAGTTCTCCCAAGACTGCCAGGACACTGGACGCACATGAGGACTGGACAGTTTTGCATAGCTAGACACTCCTCTGCTAGAGGACAAGCTGTCCTCCTTGACTCTTCACTGTTGGGACTTCAAAAGGTCCCATTCCGTAGCTCTGGATGACATCTGGGGCGCCAGACTAATTTATATCCTTCACTTCAAAGCCCTGCATATATCCCTGAAAATGCCAACATCAGAGCTCCAGGAAACCCCAGCAGATGTTCCGAGCTTTTCAAGTCTTGTGGAGCTTATGAAAACCAGTAGTTAGGTCTCTCACTTTCAGCAGTCAAACCATCCTGTTGTACAGGATTTGTCGTGTTTATTAGGAAGGCAAGTTCCAAACAGCTACAGTTCAGCATTTGCACACAATATTTTCACAATGAATTGGAGAGGAAACTCAGATGTCCAAGACAGGGCCCCACCTAGCCGAATTCTGAGCACATATCAGAGAAGAAACCTAAACAGAGACAAGAAGCCGAAACATAACCAAGTAGAAGAGGATGGGCAGCCTCTGCCAGGGCCTGAGAATCCTTTTGGTGAAAAAATGATTCCTGATCTCCAATCTAAAACTGCTCTGGTGCAACTTGAGGCCATTTCCTCTCATCCCATTGCCTGCCACTTGGGAGCAGAGCCCAGCACCCACCTCACCACAACCTCCTGCATTTTATTGGGTGCTGCCTGGGTTCTGCCCCAGGTTGCTCAAAGTTCTTAACCAAAGACAGAAGAGGAAATGAAAACATTGTCTTTTCTGTGGCTTTCAAGCTTGCAAAGTTAACACATACGTCCCTGTGGTGAGGACTGGGATTCTTTGTCTGGATTAACGTACAGATCAAAGTAGAGAGGCTTTCACTACCGTCTGTTTTAACGCACACATGGAATACTTACCCGCATGCCTTTGAACTCGTTTTCCTGGTCAATCTGTTGGGCCTTCGGAGCCAAATGCTCCTGACAGAACTTTGTCATCGTCTGCCTAAGCTGGGGAAAGAGAGAAGAAACACAGATGTCACAGCTCATCCATCTATTGTCGTCTTCTCCCCTCAGATACCACCACCGTTGCCCTGCCGGGTGACTCGCGGACCCCAAACCCCCACGCACGAGGTCTTAGGGAAATCAATGTTTCAGGTTCCCAGCTGTGAGAGCATCGGAAAGTCCTTGAGTTTTATAAAGAGCAGACACTGAGGTACTCGTGTTCCTCTCAGTGTTCAACCTTAACAATCTCACCCCAGCATGAGACGTTACTTAACTACTGCCTGCACGAAGGTTTCAGGGATACTTTTGGTCAGGAAGCTTTGAAAGCTGATAACCATCTTATTGTTTATTATCACCATCCAGAAGCTGCTTACAGTTTCACTTAATTATATGTAGATGCTTGTAATTAGCATGAATACTAATTAAAATGTGTTTGGGCATCACATTGGAGCTATAGCAGCGATCCCACTGTTTTCTTCAGAGGGAGAACGTGACAAAGCCACGTTTGTTTATCGTTCCGGGAGTTAAAAATCACAAAACCCTTCTCAGAATTTTAAAATCTGAATACTTACGTCTGTGTATTGTGCGGAAATTCATGCGCACAGGAAGAAAATAGAATCATAGAATCACCAGGTTGGAAAAGACCCACTGGATCCTCGAGTCCAACCATTCCTGTCAAATACTGAATCATGTCCCTCAGCACCTCGTCCACCCGGCCCTTAAACCCCTCCAGGGAAGGGGACTCAACCCCCTCCCTGGGCAGCCTCGGACAGGGACCAACGACCCTTTCTGTGAAACATTTTTTCCTGCTGTCCAGCCTGACCCTCCCCTGGTGGAGCTTGAGGCCATTCCCTCTCGTCCTGTCCCCTGTCCCTTGGGAGAAGAGCCCAGCTCCCTCCTCTCCACACCCTCCTCTCAGGTAGTTGCAGAGAGCAATGAGGTCTCCCCTCAGCCTCCTCTTCTCCAGGCTGAACCCCCCCAGCTCTCTCAGCTGCTCCTCAGGTTCCTTGGTCCCACACATGAAATGCTGGTGGAGGAAGAGACTTAGACACAGGAATTCCCTGATGCTGAAGCAGAATCGTAGAACTGGGGAAGGGTTTGGGTGGGAAGGGACCTCTCAGCCATCCAGTTCCACCCCTGCCGTGAGCAGAGGCGCCTCCCGCTGGATCAGGGGCTCCAAGCCCCCTGATCCAGCGGGAGGCGCCCCCTGCCCATGGCCACAAGCGCGGGACGCGCCCCCTCAGCGCGCGCGCCCATTGGGCCGCCTTTCCCGCCTCAGCCAATCAGCGCCCGCCTTTCCCGCCTCGCCCCCCCTACCCGGAGACCGCGCTCGCAGCGATTGGCTGATGCACCCCCGCCTCAGCCAATCAGCGCTCGCTTCCCGCCCCCTCAGCCAATCAGCTCCCGCCTCCCCGCCCCCCCCCCCCCCCCCCCACCGTCGCGCTTCCCGCGGCCGCCATTTCCCGCCCCCCCCCCCAACACACACTCCGGTACCTGTTGCTGCTCGTCGCTCAGCCCGTTCACCGCGTCGTCCACCGCCAGCCCCGCGCAGCCCCGCCGGGGCAGCAGCCTCCCCAGCGCCCCCCGAAGCCCCGCGACGCCCGCCGCCCGCCCCAGCAGCGCCGCCATGGCCGCCCCACAACGCGCGGCGCAGGCGCGGAGCGGCCCCCGCCACCGACCCGCCCCTGGGGGCAGCGGTAGCGGCGCGGGAGGGGTTAAAATTAGGTATTTTTTTGGTTATTTCGCTTTTTTAATTAAAAAATGAGAAGATGAGCGCTGGGGGGGATCTCTGCGTGGAGCGGGGGCTGCGTGAGGCCAGGGAAGGCGTCTCGGCCCTGTGCTCAGCGCTGGGGAGGCCGCACCTCAGATCTTGGCTTCAATTTTTGGGCCCTTTACTCCATGAAGGACATAGAGGGGCTGGAGAGCATCCAAAGAAGGAAAAGGAGCTGGAGAACA